>NC_058379.1:90257558-90562558 GCF_018350175.1 Felis catus
CTGAAAAGTATTTCATGATTCCCCCATATCTACCCACGGTTACCATTTTTATTCTCCTTGGCCCTTCCTCTTGAGCCTTGTGGGGTAAACTTCCCAGCTCGCCAGCACCTACCGCCTAAATATGCTGCAGGAAGACAATAGATCGCATTTATAAACTGTAGGGGAGGATGTTCACTTGTGTGCAAATGCTAAAATGGAATGAGCATTTACACACTTTAAGCAAATACTGCGGCTACCAAATCTGTCTCTAGTTGTTGCAGAGGTTTTCAGTCCAGAATTATCATTAAAGATGAATAATTGAAGTTTCTGTACAGTTTCTTTAGCAATCCCTAGACTTCCTTTTTTATGCCATGAAAGTTTGAGAAACATAAACAGCCCTGGATTGTTATTGGTACTGAGTAATGCAGATTTTATTGTTACTTGGGATCTTCAGTATGCTCAAGGAAACCATTTAATTCATATTATTAAGTAGGAAGTCATTAAGGAAGAACCTGATAGAATCAGGTAAAACCAATTCAGTCTCCTTCAGTTGTTGGAAAATTCAATATGCTTTATTTAAGCAGAATCATAGATACTGTATATTAACTATTCCAAGCAATCTTTACTCAGCTCAGAAAGGCCAGATGTATGGGAATTGTAAAAAATCAGGATATGCATAAAAACTGTTCAAGTGCATAAAGCAGCCCCATCTGGAAGACATCTACCAGAAATGAAGTTGTACAAAACCATTCCATTGATAATAAAGCTAATTTTTATGGGTCTGACAAGTATGTAATTATGTTCAGTGGTGCTTTTCAGATTTTATCACAGTCAATAAACCGCAGTGGTAATTTCATTCCCATTTGACATATTTACATGGAAACATTTGATTGGAGGAATTAGTAACCCTGAAAGCCTTGATAGATATGTTTTAATGATCTGTGACCTCCGCAGTCCCTCATCTGTTTATTGTTGCAACAGGCGAGAAGTCGTTCCTGTGTGACCTCTGCGGCTTCGCGGGCGGCACGCGGCACGCCCTCACCAAGCACCGGCGCCAGCACACAGGTCAGTTCGGGCGTCCATCCGTCCGTCCGTGGCCCTCGATTGCTTGTCTGTTCGGTTTTTGGAAAATCCGTGTACTTGAGGGTCTCCTGAAAACTCTCTTTGAATAACATGTGAATTCACCTGTTTTTTGCATGTGAAAAGTCAGCCCTCTGTAAATTCGTGTTCAGTAGGAGGACAGAGAGCTTGCGTGCAAAGTGCGGACGCACCAGGCTTCCTCCCTGCAGCCGAGACTTTGCCTGGGGGTGAGGCTGGGGGGTTGGTTGCTCTCAGACGTGCCCCCTCCCCTCAGTGTCTCCCTCCGACTTTCCTGTGCTTGCCCCCTCCCTGTAGCTGGCTACCTGCTTATCTGCAGCCCCGCCTTCTGGGCTGCATCTCCGCCCACCTAACCACCTGGACCCTGGAGCCCACAGTCCCTCCACAGTTGGGGCCAGTGGGTGTGGTTGTAGGTCATCACCATATCTGTTCTTGCCGTTAGGAAGGGACAGCAGCAGAGAGGGCAACAGAAGTAGATAGTGACATTCAAGAGGATTCGTTTTTATGATGTTTATTCTTTATGATTCAGCAAAATAAAATAGATGCCTTGGTTAGGAACACTTAAGAATGAAAAGTTTTAAATATTTAGTAAAATTGATTACTTACTCGGATTTATAAGTAATTATGTTAATAATTATAAGTTCTATGTGCCTGGGACAGTACTGTTATGGCCTTTTCCCTCCTAATTTATTATTTTTTTTGAAGTTGATTTATTTGAGAGAAAGAGATCATGAGGTGGGGAAGGGCAGAGAGAGGAGGAGAGAGAGAATCAAAAGCAGGCTCCAGACTCTGTGCTGAGCCCAGACGTGGGGCTTGATCTCACACTTGTGAGATTATGACCTGAGCCGAAATCAAGAGTCAGATGCTTAACCAACTGAGCCGCCCAGCAGCCCTTGTCCTTTCTAGTTATTAATAGAACTATTTTATTATCAAAAGTGACCTCGTGTAGATGATAAATCATGTGGTAACATGATTTGTAACTAAATGTACTTTTGTGTGGGGGGCATTTGTAACTAAATGTACTTTTGTGTGGGGGGCCACGACAGGGGTGGTTTGGCCGTTACACTCCCGCTGGCGTGAAATGAAGATACACAAAATATGTTCTTTGGTACATTTTGAATCTTAATATGTTATATTTAACGGATAGCTGTAGGTAGCTTTAATGCCCAGGATAGTGTTTTTAAGATCAATGAAAATTAATGCCATTTCTTCTAGATCTTCAGTTTCTATGATTTCCATCTCCATATGAGGTTAGAGTTAGTATTGAGTGTAATTTCCAGTGTTTAACATGATGTTGGAGACACACACTTAACTTTGTAATGTGAAAGCCCATTTTAAGTTTATTGCAGCTACCTACTCTTTTAATCCAGTGACTTAAGAGATGGGAGAAGGGGCCCTGTGGATGGCAGTCATCCTCAGCGGCCATCTTGGAAGTTGAAAGCGTGCGCATGCGGTGATGCGTGTTTCTCGGTGCCCGAAACGTTCCTATCGGAGTCAGTGTTGCTCGGCCGGTCCCACCCCGCTGTGGCCCGGGGTCCAGGAGAGCCTCCTGTGCACCACCTGTGCCAGCCTGGCAGCACTCCCCCCGCCCCCCGGCAGTGAGGACAGTCGTGCTGTGATCACAGGCGCTTACAGGTGATCGATCACGAAGCCTGCGTTGAGGAGGCACAACTTTATATTTTATGTCAGGTCCAGAGGCTCCTTATTACTTTGCTATTAACTTTATACCGTATAGGACAATGTCTCACAGACAGAGGCATCTGTCTTTGTGGCATTTATCTGCCTCTGTGGCACAAATCAAACATGATTCTTTAATACCAAAGTCAGTTCTTAAGACTGTTTGCTTCAGCCAAACAGCTTAGTACAACTCCGTCTACGCCCTTCGCTTTTATGCCGGATTTATAATATTTAAGCAACATGCAACTTTTTTTCCCCCAAGGCCAGAATCGTGCGGTGCATTTGAAATCTATATTTCTTCGATGTATTCCTCTTTGACATGGTTTACCTTTTTAGCACAGAGCGCCCACGCAAATTACAATCAGCTTGGAAAGGGATAGGTATCAAAAGTGTTCCAAATGGCGTAAATAATTCCCTGCTGCAATACAGAGTGTCCAGGGGCTGACACAAAACATCTTCCATTTCAAGATTTACTTTTATCACCTGTCAGAGACCCTTGATTCAAGGGCACAGGAGCAAATCCTCACGTGGAGTTGAAGAGTCTTGGCCAGCTTAATAACCACCAGCCTGCCCAAAGGAACGCAAAGTGTGAGTTTCCATGAGGAGTGTGCAGCCTTTTTGACAGATTGTTGACACACAAAGGGCAGTGCTCTATATCCAGAGCCGTTCTGGTGTTCCCCCTCTGATGTTCTTTTACTTCCCCGTCAGAGGTACCTGAGATGCAGAACATTCCTTAATGGTTATTTTGGCCAAGATTGTCGCTCATAAAGGAGAGGGTGAAGAGCAACACAATTCAGTGTGCATGTTATGTCATAAAAGGGGAAATAAGAGGAAAGGACATTCACCTTTGTTCTGCTGTTTCGAGTAGGGTGTATACAGGGAGCCCTACTGACTTAGAGATAGCACTGTTCGAGAGTACTTATTGCCTTACTCTTGCAGTTACTCGTCTTTCTGGAGTTAGAGTGACAAAGGATTCAGAAGGACTGTTCCCAATGCACTAAATCATTTGGATCACTCCTTAACAAGTGTGTGATGGTACCTATCTCACTTCAGGCATTAACAAGTATTAGCAAGCTAGAATTCTTATTGAAAATTTGTAGATTTTTTTTGTCTTCAAGTTTTACAACCTAGAAGGTGCATTTATTTCTCTGGCTATATATTGAGACTAAAACAACAACAATGACAACAAGAAACTACTTCTGTATCTGTATTTCAGAAGTATATTTTCCTAAAGAAATTACTTGAAGGTGGGGCACCTGGGTGGCTCAGTCGGTTGAGCGCCCGACTTCGGCTCAGGTCATGATCTCACGGTTTGTGGGTTTCAGCCCCACGTCGAGCTCTGTGCTGACCGCTCAGAGCCTGGAGCCTGCTTCGGATTCTGTGTCTCCCTCTCTCTCTCTGCCCCTCCCCCACACATGCTCTGTCTCTCTTTCTCTGTCTCTCAAGGAAAAAAAAATAAAAATTAAAAATTAAAAAAAAAATTACTTGAAGAAATTCCCTGAAATTACCTGAAGAAATTATCATTTATGGATTGAAAAAAAAATGCCAATTAACATATGTCAGCAGTAGCATTGGGCATGTAACAAGATGAATGAGTTACAAATTAACCATTATGTACAGATTTCACTGTAGTTTGTATAAATTGACATGGAGTTCGTCTACCAAGAGAGGAGACATGCTTGAGCCTTCTTTACTTATTTGTTAACGCATAATATTTTATGTAGCATATTTTGGTAGCATTATATTTTTTTCTGTCGGCCTGTATAGAACTCAAAATTTCTTAGTATTACGCAATTTAATCTACAGTGGCTCAGTGTTGTCAAGTTGGGTATGAAATGACAACTCATAGTTCACTGCAGTATAATTCTTGCTTAATATGAACTTCAAGGTATTAAAATATTAGAGACTATGACATTTTCATTTAAAAGTGTTTTTTTTAAGTTTAAATCATGTCACATAAAAAGTCATAAAAATTTAAATGAAATAAGCTACATTAACCATGTTTTTTAAGTTCTTATGTTAAACCTCCGAACGAAGAAAATGAACTTTAAAGATGACCTTTCATTTATACCACAAACTCAGTGAGTCCATAGTATCACCCTTTACCCTCCTAGATTCCTGCCAACTCTATGAAAAATGGTTAGGTTAAAGATGCCTACCAAGGCTATTAGAATAAACAAGTTAGCAGTGAGTTATGGTGCCACACATTTTCAAACACTAGGTTGAATGGAGTAAGAAGACATCAGGGTATATTTGTGTATGTGCTTAATGAAAAAAAATCTTTAAGTTGTTTGACCACTTGAATCCATTATGTTAAAAGTGGAAAATTTACACTACCTAACTTGACCTCTTATTATATAGCTATAATAATCATGACTGTATTGTATTGGCATAAAGGTACACAGATACATCAATGGAACAGAAGAGATCTATGCCTGTATTTGTCACTTGTTTGAGACCAAGGTACAATATTTAGAGATAAATCTAACAAAGGATGTGCAAAACCCCTGCGTTGGAAACTGCAAAATATTGCCAAGAGAAATTAAAGACCCAAGTAGGATGATATACCATGTTCATAGACTCAGGAGACTCAGATCCCATCAAGCTTCTTGCTGTTCTGAAATTGACAAGCAGATTTTAAAATTCATATGGAAATCAACGATCTGAAATAGTCAACTTTGAGGAAGATGAACAAACCTGAGGACTTATACTACCTGACTTTGTATTAGATTATAAAGCTACAGTAATCGAGTCATTCTGGCATCGGCATCATCAAAGTCAAATCTATCAGTGGAATGGAATAGAGATTACATCTACATGGTGAATAGATTTTTTTTTTACAAAAGAAAAAAGGCATTTTAATCTTTTTAATATATAATGCTGTCCTTCCACAGTAAAAATGAACTTTGTTCTACATATCATACCATGTACAAAATTAACTCAAAACTACTCATATCTAAATGTAAAACTCAAAACTAAATAAAGTCTAGAAGAAAATTGAAGAGAAAAATCTTTGTGAACACAGATTACCGAAGATTTCTTAGATATCACATCAAAAGCCTGATTCGTAAGTGGAAAAAAAAAAAAACACATAAGTTGAAAAATTATAAACTGACAGGTTAATAACTTTATACATTAATTAACTTTCCCTCTTTGAAAAAAACTGTGAAGAGAATGCCAAGGCAAACCAAAGACTGGGGGAAAATACGTGTAAATCACGAATATGATAAAGGATTTGTATTTGTAATACATAAGTTAGAAACACTGTTATAAAGAAACAACCAACCAGTTAAAAAGGAGTTGAATGAAGGGTGCCTGAGTGGCTCGGTTCATTGAGTAGCCGACTTTTGATTTGGGCTCAGGTCATGATCCCAGGGTTGCGGGATTGAGCCCTGCACCACTGGGCTCTGCACTGAGCGTGGAACTTGCTTAAGATTCTCTCTCTCCCTCTGCCCCTCTCTCCTGCTTGCACATGTGCTCCCTCGCCCTATCAAAAAAAAAAAAAGAAAAGAAAAAGAAAAAGGGGTTGAATGATTTGAACAAACATTTCACCAAAGTATATAAATATGTGGCAAAGAAGCACATGGAATCATGAAATGCTTCTCAACGTGATTAGAGAAGTACAGTTTTGAAACACTGATGATAACCATGTCCTGGTGATGATTTGGAGCAGTGGGAACTCTCCTGCACAACTGACAGCAATGTAAAAGAGAGACACCACTTTGGGAAATAATTTGGCAGTTCCTTACAAAATGAATGTGTACCTTCCCAGTGGCCCAGGCAGCACACTCCTAGGTGTTTGCCCAAGAGAAAAGGAGATGCCTGTCCAAGCAGAGACTTGCACATGAGGATTTATAGCAGCTCTGTTTGTAACACCCAAAAATGAAAACAGCTCGAATGTCCTCGAATGGAGAAACAAATTGAGGCACCCTCATACCACGGCATGCTACTCTACTACTCGGCAACGGAAACGAATATTTACACCTGGAGTGACACGAGTGAGTCACAAAATAACGCTGACAGGAGGTCAGACGAGAGAGAGCACATACTGTATGTCTCCATGTGTATAAACCTCTGGAAAAACGCTAACTAATATGCGGTGGCGGAAAGCACGTGAGAGTTCGCTTGAGGATGTTCTGCGTCAGAAGAGAGAGAGGGGTACAAGGAACCTTTGGCAGGAGGGTGGCTGTGTTCCTTGTCTTGACTGTGGTGGTAGTTGCGTTCTGCCCGGTATGGTCAGCGTAGATACTTCAGAGTGGTGAAACAGTTAACAACACGTGTGTTTTAGCGCAGATGGTGCATCACAGTGTGTTTCTGTAGTCCGTGAGAACTGCCGTGTGACCCTCGTGTGCGGTCAAGATGCTCTGCATTGAATTCATTGAGCGATTCGATTCGCTTCTTACAATGACTCTGAAAGTTTTCAGACACGCTTTTGTGGGGGTGTCGATGTTTTTACGACCTGGCATATTCCTGTATCAAATTTGAAGAGGTAGACCTGTTTTCTTTAGCCTTACGTAAGATGAAGATCGTATACCGTCTCAAATAAAAGCAAAACCCACCATCATCATGAAAGTGAATCTTTGTATAAGTCACTTCAGTATAGTTGCATTGTCTATACCAATTTAAGTGACTTGACCAGCAGTTTGGAAACCAAGAACAAAGTTATCCAAGCTGACCTGAGTGACCACTGGATTGGGTGTTATAGTTGAGCCTTATCCTAAGAACAAATGGCTGAAAGGTACAAAAATGCCTCTCAGCTGCAAGAATTTGCTCTTCTTTCCATATGGTCTTCTTTTTACAAGAATAAATCGAATATTTTCTTCTAGGATCTATTAAATGGTTATCTCTACGTTAAATCGACGATCTGTGTGAAACCACATAATTATTTTGCATCTAAGAAGCCTTGCCTTTACTGATTAGGAGAGCTTGATGAGAACCACTGGTGTGTGTGCACCTTTTTCATCTTTGTGATAGGCCAGTGCGCGCCCTTACCCGTGTTCAGGCATTCCTGTTATAGGGCGGCAAAAGCAAGGCCTTGGGCATCCTAAGTCCCTTCCACTTGCTTTGTCTTCTCTAATCCTCACACGTGTCCTGCTCATTTGGTGGTTCTACCCTTCTGATCTTGTCCGGGAGTTGACTGGTAGGGAGCGAAATGTGGCAAAACCTGGTTTGGGACTGCATTCCATGTGGCTTCTTCTGACTCTGCCACCCGAGGCTGCAGGAACAGATAGAACACTGTCACACGAGACGTGGATGCACTCAGTTCGCTGTCACCACAGCTCTGGGTGAGGCCGTTATAAACAGGGGGACAAGCTTCTCAACGTTCTGATTTCAAGACACATACAGTTTTGTTGCTCCCTGAATTACATAGTTTTATACCAACCTAGTTCATGCTTTGTTTTCTGCATAAGTCCGTATCCTTACAAGAGTATTCTAAAAACATCAGAATTAAGAAGTGGCAAGTAGAATTATTGAATATATGTAAAATTAATCCATTCTCTGTGTAAAATTTCTCAGAAAGGATGTCTCCCGAGAAGAGTATTATTGTATATCATAACTGCTTTGGGGAGGGAAGTGGTTGTGAAGCTTTCTCTAGTTCATCGGTGTCCAACAGAAATGTCATTCATGCAAGCTACACCTGTCATTTTAAGTTTCCTGGCAACCATATTAAAAAATGAAAACGTGGGCGCCTGGGTGGCTCAGTCGGTTAAGTGTACAACTTCGGCTCAGGTCACGATCTCACAGATTGTGAGTTTGAGCCCCGCGTCGGGCTCTGTGCTGACAGCTCAGAGCCTGGAGCCTGTTTCGGATTCTGTGTCTCCCTCCCTCTCTGCCCTTCCCCGCTGGCTCCCTCTCTCTTTCTCTTTCAAAAACAAAATATGAATAAACATTAATTTTTTTTAAATGAAAAAAGTAACTGATGAGATTTTTTTTTTAAGTTAACCAAATGTCTGTTCATGTCTTCTGCTCATTTTTTAACTGAACTATTTGTTTTTTGGGTGTTGAGTTTGATAAGTTCTTTATAGATTTGGGATACTAACCCTTTATCTGATATGTCATTTGTAAATATCTTCTCCCAATCTGTAGGTAGTCTTTTAGTTTTGTTGATTATTTCCTTTGCTGTGCAGAAGCGTTTTATCTTCATGAAGTCCCAGTAGTTTATTTTTGCTTCTATTTTCCTTGATTCAAGAGATGCATCGAGTAACAAGTTCCTCTGGCCAGTGTCAGAGAGGTTGCTGCCTATGTTCTTCTCTAGGATTTTGGTGGTTTCCCATCTCACATTTACATCTTTCATCCATTTTGAATTTATCTTTGTATATGATGTAAGAAAGTGGTCCAGGTTCATTCTTCTGCATGTCGCTGTCCAGTTCTCCCAGCACCATTTGTTGAAGAGACTGTCTTTTCTTCCACTGGATGTTCTTTCCTGCTTTGTCGAAGATTAGGTGACCATATGTTATGGGTACATTTCTGGGTGTTCTGTTCTGTTGATCTATGTGTCTGTTTTTGTGCCAGTACCATACTGTCTTTATCGCTACAGCTTTGTAATTGAATTTGAAGTCTGGGGAATTGTGATACCTCCAGCTTTGCTTTGCTTTTTCAAGATTGCTTTGGTTCTTCAGGGTCTTCTGCGGTTCCATACAAATTCAGAATACACGCATCGACATTTTTCCAAAGAAGACATCCAGATGGGTCACAGACACGTGAAAAGATGCTTAACATCACTCATCATAAGGGAAATGCAAATCAAAACTACAATGAAATATCACCTCACACCTGTCAGAATGGCTAAAATTAACACAAGAAGCAACAGGTGTTGGCAAGGTTGTGGAAAGGGGGAGCCCTCTTACACTCTTGGTGGGAATGCAAACTGATGCAGCCACTCTGGAAACCAGTATGGAGGTTCCTCAAAGGGTTAAAAATAGAACTACTCGGGGCGCCTGGGTGGCGCAGTCGGTTAAGCGTCCGACTTCAGCCAGGTCACGATCTCGCGGTCCGTGAGTTCGAGCCCCGCGTCAGGCTCTGGGCTGATGGCTCGGAGCCTGGAGCCTGTTTCCGATTCTGTGTCTCCCTCTCTCTCTGCCCCTCCCCCGTTCATGCTCTGTCTCTCTCTGTCCCAGAAATAAATAAACATTGAAAAAAAAATTAAAAAAAAAATAGAACTACTCTATGCTTCAGCAATTACACTACTAGGTATTTACCCAAAGGATGCAAAAATACTGATTCGAAGGGATACACACACCCCAATGTTTGTAGCAGCACCATTAACAATAGCCAAATTATGGAAAGAGCCCAAATGTCCATCAGCTGATGCATGATAAATAAGATATGGTACAAATATACAATGGAATATTACTCAGCCATAAAATAAAATGAAATCTTGCCACTTGCAATGATGTGGATGGAGCTAGAGTGTATTATGCTAAGCAAAATATGTCGGAGAAAGACAAATACCATATGATTTCACTCATATGTGATATTTAAGAAACAAAACAAATGAAAGTGGGGGGAAAAAGAGAGGCAAACCATAAAATAGACTCTTAACAAAAGAGAACAAATAGGGTTGCCGCAGGGGAAGGTGGGTGGGTGATGGGTAGTAAGGAAGGCATTTGTAGGGTTGAGCACTGGGTGTTGTATTTAAGTGATGAATCACTAAGTTCTACACCTGAAACTAATATGCTGAAACTGTAGGCTAACTAACTAGAATTTAAATAAAAACTTGAAACTGAAAAAAATACTTAACTAAATGCATCCCAATTATTACCATTCCAGCATGAAATCAATGTAACATCGTGACATTTTATTTTTTATGTTCTAGGATTTTGAAATTTTGTATGCATTTTATTTATACTTCTAGTGCATCTCAATCCAGAGGCTACATTTTTATACCAAATTTATGATTCATATGTAGATTTGATAACACTCTTTAGAAAGTAGATTCCCATTCCCAAGTGTTCTATATAAACTTAAACATTTTTTCTACAGGAGAATTCAGTATCAGGTTTTTAAATTTAAATTTACATTCGTTAAAGTTCAATAGCCCCGTTTCAAGTGCTCACCAGCCACTGCAGCTAGTACAGTTAAAAACTAAGATTTGATGGTTTCTTTGAATGAGTGTGTGTGCAGAGGAGGGGTGGTTAACATGGAGAAAGTTATCAATCAAAGGACTGGCCTTGAGTGGAGTGTAAGCCCTTGAACTAACTGCGGGGTAAAATGTCTGTGTAGGTAGAGCTGTTCTGTCCACACAAGGGAGTGCTGTTAAATACTATTTTACATGTTTCTTTGAGGCTTCTTTCTGAGGTGATCTCTTATTCAACTCTAGTGAACTGTAATTTCTCCTTACTTGTATCAGTTTTTTTTAAATAGGTATCAATTTTTAGCTGTATTTTTTTCTTCACATTTAACTTTAAGATTTTAGTTAAGTTGTATGCTGCATTTTCAAAAAATATCTCTGTTATATGCTTTTTCGTGGTTTCATCCTCACTGAGATTTTTATGATGGGCTCTGGTGTAACGTAGTTTCTTAAATGACTCCAAATACAGTGCTGGAACAGGCTGTAATTTAGATTTCTGTTTGTGTAAGTTACATTTGAACTACCTAAGGTATACCTTGCTTCCATTCAAATACAGAAATAAAAAATCAGTGATATCTTCTAAGTTTCTCACTCCAAGAAAGAATATTCACATGTCCCAAGTGTGAGCAGTCGATTAACCTATCTTCTTAACATTTATACGGAAAGAAGTTTCCTTTTTAATTGTCAGTAACAGGTTTAGCCTTTCATTTCCAGTTTTTTTATACAATTATTCATGTACAACATTGCTTTATGTTTTGCAGGAGAAAAACCTTTCAAATGCGATGAGTGTAACTTTGCCTCCACAACCCAGTCTCATCTGACTCGACATAAGCGGGTGCACACGGGGGAAAAACCCTACAGATGCCCCTGGTGCGACTACAGGTAATGCTTTCAGTGCTTGGCGAGTAGGGTCAAGTGGGTCACCCTGGCAGATTCTCCGTGAAAGAACAGTTTTTCTGATCAGCGCAAGTTGGCCCAGCTCCTTAGGTTGGGGGTGATGTCACCATCAGATTCTAGTGACGATTTTTAAAATTCTTTTCTGAGTTCTTTTCCGTTTTTTATAATCTTAACACTTAGGTTTTATCATCCTTTGTGCATCTGAATTTCAAGTGATTTATTTCCTTGCCCAAGTGAGGCACGGTTCCGTTGAATCGGTCGTTCAGGGCGTGTGGCACCTTGTCTCCGATGAGTGAAGCGCGTTTAGGCGACGAAGACGAGAAGTGTCTCCCGCCTTTAAGGATATTGTAGCGTAATAGGTGGCCGGTAGTATGTCTGAGTAATCACAACACGGATTTCACGGAGGAAAGTGAACGGCCAGGGGCGTCCCTAGAGAAGGAACAGGACGCCCTACTCGAGAGAGCATTTCACCCAGGCTCGAAGAACGGGTAAAAGTCCCGGTCCCATGGGTGTGGTTCCGGCGTGCAGGAGGCGGGGGTGGCTGTAGCCTTTTCTGGCCGAAAGCATCAGAGAGCCCACGCGTGCTCGGTCCCCTCCCTCGGCTCCTCGGTGGCTGAGGGATGTCTGCCGCCCTGCACAGTTGCTCTGCAGCCGCCGCAAAGCCTCGATGCCAGAAGTCTGAGACGGATGCGGGCAACGGCAGATAATCCCATTTTACTGTAAGATGTGTGTGGAGAGTGCAGCATGAGAAGCCAAGTGGGAAGTGGAGCTTGCAGCCCGATCAACCTGCAGCGGGAGCCCGTGGGAGGGAGTTCAGGGCACGTTAGGTGGTCGGTCGGACCCCACGGACTTGGCGGGCAGCCGGACTGTGAAGCCTGAGCCACTGTGTGAGCGCCTTCTCCATCCTGGAGCCGAGGACCTCACGGACCCCGCTACCCGTGATGACCGGAAACACTGAGGGTGGTCCTTGCACCGCAGCCCGCTGTGTTAAGCGTTAGCACGTGTACCTTAAGGTGCAGCCTTCGTTGAAAAAGACATTTTTGTATTCCTGTGGATGTAGCCTCTGCATTCAGTAAATATATTGCCATAATCTCTATTATTTTCCTCATTATTGCGTTAAGTTTTATGTGAAAGGTCATTTAATAGTACAGAGATATTACAGATATATTTCATTCATTAATTATTCATTCATTCAACATTTTATGAGTTCTGTCTTTGCTTAGCACTGGGTTGGTGTTTCTTGGAAATTTGGTAAAGCGGAGATCCAGTTAGAGGTAGACATACACGTTTTAAGGTGGTGATAGGAGTTGCTTAAAAACATAAACACTTTGAATGTTCTTTTCCTTATTAAAGAGGTCATACTATGTAGTTGCATTCTCTGTAAAACACAGAAAAGCAATTAGAAAAATTGTAAAAATTTCCCTTAATTATCACTTTTAGCTATTAGTATTATATCTTTATAGTTTGTATGCGTTAGATTTGAGTTGTTTTGGAGGCTTTTTTTGTTTCTTAGAAATTTTATTTTTCATACTTAACAAATTGTAACTACCTTTCTGTTTCATTCATCTAGTATAACTGTGGTTTTCGAACTGTTACTTTTCTTTATTTATCTTAAGAAAGAGACTGTGAGCAGAGAAGGGGAAGAAACAGAGAGAGAGAGAGAGAGAGAGAGAGAGAAAATCCCAAGTAGGCTCCACACGGTCAACACAGAGCCCAACACAGGGCTTGAGCTTATGAACCATGAGATCATGACCTGAGCTAAAACCATGAGTCAGACCCTTAACCCACTGAGCCCCCCAGGCGCCCCTCAAACTGTTACTTGTAGGTAGCAGAACTGTTATTTCAAACAGGATCATGTTCACATCCCATATATAAAATAAATAAGAGTACTTTTTACCCCTTATAAATAGATTTCATAGTTAAATCTGTAATATTTACTTACAACATTAAAAAATCATCATACAATACTGTTTTGACAAGCAAAAACATTTCAGACAGAGGAGTTACTTTAGCAGTAGTTGTTGGGTTAGCCTTGTCCATTTTACGTCCTCATTCTGGGGTAAGCAGGAGGGTGTAGTCGAGAGCCAAGCTCCAGAGGAACTGACCCAGCAGACACGGACATCCTTCACCTCTGAGCTGCCCCTTGCTCCTTCACAAATGTGGGTAATGAGAATAGCAGGGGTGTTGTTCATTTAGAGGAGGGGCACTTAGACATCCCTGGCTGCGCCTGGCTGAGATACCGGAACCCCGGGTTTCCTCTCGTCCCAGATTAGACCTTTGAATGGTTACACCTTGTAATCTCACGATACTGTTCAGTGAGGCAGTGCAAGAGTTACGATGCCCTGAGCGTCTTTGGTGTGTTGAAATGTATTTATAACACATGTCATAATGGATTTTTTCCCCAGTTTTTGAATTTGTTAAAAATACATTGAATCCAAAATCAATTGTTGGATAATTGCTGAAATACCTTAGAATTTCAAGTGCCTCATTTGAAAATTACTCTTCTCTTAATATAAACCTGATACTGGCATAGCTCTGAGTTAGGTGAATATACAGTAGTCACTTTACTAAGTTTTTAGACATTTGGGCCATTTTTGGTTTTTCCTTTGAAAATGCTTATTCCCAAATCTTTATGCATATCTTATGCATGATCTTTTAAAACAAATTCCTGGATGTAGGACTTAGGGCTTTTAACAGTAGTATGACTACTAATGGTTGGGACTTGAATATTGTCTCTCCGGTAAGTACTGTGTTTTGGTAGACTCTTAAGTCTTTGTATGCTTAAACATTTCAATGTTCTTCAGGTTTCTTGATATGAAATTGTGTTACACTTTTGCTGAGCTTGAAGTTCTACTACGTGTCCCGTATGCAAGTTACCTCCCTGACGCCCTATCCCTTCCACTTAGAAGCGCATCTGAGCCAGCTGGGCCCCATCTGTCGGACACCTCCATCAGCCACTGTGCGCAAAAGGAGATTGTGTTTTCTAAGAATATTGTCGCCGTCCCATGAATTAATACTCAGGACACTTAAATCTAATGATCTATCAAATTTCCTTTAGAAATGTTTGAAATTCTTGATACAAGGGTAGTTTCATCTTAAAACTTGAAAAGAATTTGATTATTATTGACAGTTAGTAGTTTCAGTGCTTTCTGTTCGTATGACAGTTTTATCAATCTTGATATGGTTAGGTCTGCTTTCCCTCGTGAACAGAAGACAAGTTAACCTTGCCTAGGAATACAAAACCTTGCAGACACATGAATAGTGATGTTAGGGACTATGAACGAAACATAGAATTTACAGCAGATACCGTTGTTTTCTTGTTGATGAACAAAAGACTTAAAAATGAGCAGACAGGTAAGTTCACAATGATTGTTTTGGTTGCATAGCCTGGTAAGTAGGAAATGCTTACCATATCTATCTTACAACAAGGAGAATATCTGTTTTCACAGGATAGATAAATTTGAGTGTGTAGATTTCCAGAGAATAAAAACACCTATAAGATAATCACATATTTCAAAGAAGATACTGTTATCTTTGTCTTGATTCTTTCCATAATACTTTATTGCTTATAATACTTCAATATGTTTTTCCCATTTAGATCTTTATTCTTAATGTAGAGAGATAAAAATTATTCCTTAATGTAGATAGATAAAAAATTATGTCTATCTTTGTCGTTATTAACACTTATTTGCAGGTAAAGTTACCATTGTTGGAAACTGAACTATTATTTAAGTTTTACTTGAAAATATATTTTTATTATATAAATGGAATATTAGTGAAGAAATAGTTGTGGTTATAATTATTCATGAAAAATGTGAATATAGATTTGTTTACAGAAGAATTTTATAATTGGTCTTTTGAACCTGGGGCTATTTTTCAAGTTTGCATTATTAATTTAGGCAATGACATCTCATTCTATTCAGATGTAAACATGTACTCCTCTCCTAAGCTTTTACTGTTGAAAATATCCAAAAGTCTAATCCATTACAAATCAGTATATTCCATCATTACTCTGTAACTTCTTCATCATTAATTACTATTCATTAATTTCAGAGCATAAATTTGGATTCATGGCACACTGTTCTGCCATGTTATCTATGCAGCAAATTCTTAAGATGTGTTTCTACGTTAAATGGAAACAGTCCAGCAGTTTTCTGTATTTTTATTTCCCTTTGTTAGGTATTAGTTGTCACTTCTGTGTTACAAAATAGAAAACCTTTAAAATGTTATAGTAAGTACTGTTCCTAAAAATATAAATCCTTATTTCCCCATAGAATTTATTAATACCAAACTATGTTCTGTTTCACTGGTAACACTGGCTCTCACAAAAAAAAAAAATAGATGGCTATAATTGGGCTTTCTTTTATGTGAAACATCTCATTGGCTTCTGTTTTTGATTTAGGATTTGCGGGGGAAATACAATAAATGTATACTAAACATCAAACCACTGATAAGTCACGAGAACTAAGACAAAAGGCTACCTGCAGTATTAAAAATATTAAGAATAATCATATATTATACTTTAAATGCCACTTAGCAAATTAAAGAAAACTAAAACGTCAAGCGAAACTCTGGCAATTTGATCATTTACGTATTGTGTCCCTATAACGGATCTTGGAATAACTTAAGTGTTCCCTATGATTGCTTTTGGCCAGAGTTTTCCTCAACTGTATAATGTAGATTTCTAGTCTTACACACATTCTTTAAAAAAAATATTTTACTCTTCTGTTTTTCATTTTATTTACTATTCTTATTATTTTTTAAGTTACTCAAAATTATAATCCTAATAGAAATATGATATATCATGTTGCTGTGGAATAAAATCTACAATTCCTGCCTCATATTAAAGATCATTCTATTGTTTGCTAAACTTGTAGCAAAGACGCTTGGATTTTTTCAACCCTACTTGTTGGTTTACTTACGTCTTGGCCAGTGCAGCCCATAGAAGTCATTAATACATAAGATTTTGATCTCAAGATTTTTCTTTCCTGTCTGGGTGAGGGGGAGGCTCAGAATACTTGATGCAATATTTAACCAAGGACGAGGTGGTATCTCAACTAGAAATGGGCTTCTTGTGAAACTCCTTAACATCTCTTTTATTACCCCTATAAATATTTTCCTTAGTATTTTTTATAATTAAATTCAGTAAGTTTTCACACATGTGACTGGAGTAGAGAGAACTCGCCATTTGTCACAACCATTTGAAATATGTTTTCTTAGAAAATATTCGTCAAAAATATTTTTAGTTGATTTCTGTCTTAATTTTACAAGATGCTGGAAGCATTTTTTAGGTCGTTTTACGATGCAGGGACAGAAGATTGTATTCATAATAATTATATCCCCTTAAAGTTTGAATTAATTTTTCAAACATACATTTCTATGAAGAGTCTCAGTTATGAAAATTTGTTTCAGGTCTTAGATAATATTATGCGTTTGTATGTAATGTTGCTGTGTAAATACTTTATGTTTATTATGCATAATTAAATAATAAGACAGACTACCTTGGTTATCGTGGCATTAAGAATTCAGTGTTCGGTGGTTCTCATTGTTCTTACCTTCCGCTTACTCCAGCAGCATCCTGAGCTAAGGAGACCAACTCCACAGGGGATAATTTTCTCCTTTTGGATGATCTCTTCTGAGAGTCTCAATTTTCCTTTGGCTTCCTGTGCGGGTTCCCAGGTTGTACGAGGAGAAGCAGTGGCTAGAGCAAACTTGGATTTGCTCTGAATAGTGACAAGAAATAAAAGCAGGTGTTGGTCCACGTAGCCGAACATCATCTATAGCGAGAGAGAAGTGCAGTTGTACGCACCCAACGAACAGCGCACATTGTTTCATCAGAAAAATCAGAGGTAGCATTCGCTCCTGATGGGTGACTGTGAAGTTCTCAAAGAATAACAACACTGCATAAATGTGATCAAATGAAAATATCTAGTATTCATATTAAAGTTTATATTTATAGAACTTTGATTAATGCCACAAGCCTAGCTATATCAGAACAGACTTTAAATCAAAACTGTTTTTGTCAGTGAATTAAGCCAGAGAAAGGCTAATCCTGCACGATATCACTTATATATGGAATCATAAAAAAAAGAAAAAAGTAAAAGACAAACTCCTAGAAACAGAGAACAGAAAAGTGGTTTCCAGGGGCTGAGCATGGGGGGCGCTAAACAAGTGGGGAGAGACTGGTTTTTAAAAGGGTGCAGACTTTCAGTTACAAGAAGAGGAAGGTCTGAGGACCTAACGTAAAACATAGCGACTGTTTTGGATAAGACTGTTGTATCATTGAAATTAGCTAATAGAGTAGGGCTTAAATGTTCTCACCAATTTTTTTTTTAAAAAGTACTATTTAAAAAAAAAAAAGTACCAGTGAGTACGGTCTCATTATTTCATTTACCTCAAATCTGTTGTCTCTATATCTGTTGTCTCTGTAACTGCTAATCCAGATAAGGGAATAAAACACAAAGGTACTTAGACTGAAAGGTTCGTTTGGGAGCCTAGAAATCCAGCGATCTCGCAGACTTTTCGTAGCATGATGACAGTTGCAAGGCTTTCTTCCTTGCGTGGTGACCTGGAAGGCGAGCGCGCCCTGGTGACTCCGCACAGTTCAGCCAATCGCAGGCAGAGGTCAGCAGCGTGGCTGGTTTGTGAAGCCATGTTTGGTCGGTGGCCAGTATCGGTACTGCTGGGGGGTTCCTCGTGGCGCACGTCGAGATGACAGCTGTGATGGACTCGTACTGTCTTTCACGTGGAGGCCATGTTGGCGGTAAGCTGACCTGGGGCTTTTGAGGGCTTGTCTTGCGAAATGACCTCAATGGATCTTCTTTTCAGATTTTCCATAGTGGATTGAGAAAGTCGCGCCCTATGTTAATGTATTCTTTTTTTGCCTACTGTTCTTATCCGTTTCGGCAGGAACTGAATTCTCTCTGTACAAGTATCTTCTCTTTCTCCCTGACCGTTTTATTAGTGATCTCTTTTTTAATCTCAGTGGTTCTAATTGTGGTCTTGATTTGGTTTTGTATTTTCTGTACTGTTTAGGTCTGGTGTTATTTTTGTACACAGCGTGTGTTACTCAGACTTTCCTTCCCTGCCCGGTAGCACCCAAGCACATGGGCTTTTTAAATTTTCGTTCCGGCCTGACAGGCCCTGTCCCAAGGCAGCACAAGTCTTTTTTTTATATCAGGCCTTTAGTTAATGTGGGTAAATTTTCATCTAACAAAGCTCATTTGAGTAAGAGAAAATCTGTGGACTTTTAAACAAATAGATTCCATAGCACTAAAAATTACAGTTTTGTTCAGATGTCTTTAAAAGGGGGAAAAACACTGAGATAATTTGTTCTGCTTATCATACGAGTAAGTTGTTTTGTTTGTGGATGAGGCTGAAATAAGCATTGAGATCGCAGATTAATTAGAAGAGCCATTTTGAACACAAAGTGACCACAGATTCCCTCTGCTATCTCTTCAAGTAGAATCTAGACAAACATGTTTATGTAACCCGCTGTTGCCGAATCCCAGATCCAGTCATTATAAAAGGACCAAAGCTATCTTTGGGGATGGTCTTTCTACAAGGAATTACTATGGACAGTCCCCTGGGTGGTAGTTAGATATATGTGTATATATTGTGGCAGAAAGTAAGGCCTTCGAGATGAAAAAATAGAAAATATTTTTTTGGGCAATAGTCTCTTGCATAATAAGTTATTCCTCAGACATTAGAGCTATTATCACACAACAAAACACTCTGCTGTGTAACTATCTATATCTCCTAGCGTCAGAGGCTCACACACAGTAGCTGATTAGGGAAAACTCTGTAATCACCAGGAGGGGCTGACAAGAGTCAGTAGAACACCAGGCACATCTTCCAGCGTAGTATTGGGTTTCACAGACTCAGATGTGGCTGGAGGAGAAAGTAACCAAACAGTATTAACATAGCTGTGAAGCGCCTGAAAGTTGGACCACGGTCACTGGTTCAATGGGAATGATAACACAGTAGTTCTGTCGTTTTCTGTTGTTTTCACAGATTCTGAAATATTGCTGTGCTAGGGCCTGTATAAACAAGTGGGGGAGAAAGAAAGACTGGAAACATTTAGAAAGGGGTGATGCGGTAGTTTCTGTGAGGCGCAAGACGTAACCTGGCTCCTGTATCCGCGTACCTTCTGTACCCTGAACCCGCCTCCGTGGAGGAGGGTGTTGGCCTACAGTGCGGAAGGACATAGGAGCGTGTGCTCTGCCTTTACTTTAAGAAGGTCTCTACAAATGAGACGACGTCGGCATTTTCTTAATTAGAGAATGTAATGCAAACTGTTGGCTTTCTCCTATTTGTGAGAAGTAGCAGGCTTGTGAGAAGTTCTAGAATGAATAATACCCGTAAAGTTTCTTTTAGACAGCGATAACTTCCATCTTCCTTCCTATGGAGCTACCAGCCAGCTGAAGTAGAAATAAACCTGTTACTCTGTAGAATCTGTTAGTCTGTGACATAATGTGTAACCTGATACTCCCCCCCCCCACACACACACACAGGGAATTTAAACCTAATGTTAACCCTTACTTATGCCCCTTCAAGTTTAATTCCTTATTCTTCATTATTTCAACTTGAAACTTGCTAACCAACCCACATCCCTCCTTTCGTATCTTTTGGAGATCTCTCACTGAGTAAGGTTCAAATATATGTTAGTTGACTGTGCTTGGCTCTTCCTTTCCTCGATATGTTTTGTTTCTTCATCGTTAAGTTACATGTTTAACAAACATATGAAATGTCATAAAACAAATTAGAATTTTCCCACTGAGAGAAAATGTGGCAGATTTTTAGTTGTTGTGTGTACATCAGTCTCTGAGATTGTGTTATTGGGGGTAAGAAGTGGTTGACAGTTAAGTTTGACAGATTTTTGTTCTAAAAACTTCAGATGCCTTTAATTTTACTTTAAGATTCTGTTCGATTTTCTACTCCCAAATTATACTTTCCATCTGACTTTATCTGGTTACTTCGGCCAACCCGGAGTGTCGGGCACATGGACCAGGTGGTGAGGGACAGCGAGAGTCCACCTGGGTAGCTGGAGTTTTACCCCAAAGGCCAGTGAGGAATTTTAAGAAGGAAAGGGACATACATTTTGTTGTTCCAATTTCACTGATGCAGCGTGAAGGGGGACACAATGGGGGACAGAGAGGTCATGTAATAGATGCCTGCAAAGGTCCCTGGTGGAAACAGTAAGTCCCTAACCCTAAACTGACACTGGGCACAGGATAGAATGGCATGCGGGTCCCCGTGCTTGTCAGGAGGTGGGCTGCATGGATCAAATCACTGGATTCAAGGGCAGGCTGACAGTCATGCCACCCTTTAGACACCAAGGCTGCATGGTGGATGGTGGCACGGTTCCCGAGGTCTGCGCTGCCGGAGGAGGAAGGTCCCTTCAGCAGAGTGAGTGAGGTTCGGGATGTGTTAACTCTGAAATGCCCACGTGCGGTCCTAGAGGAAAAATGTCAGGAGAAACATAACCAGAATTCATAGACTTGCAACTTGAAGGCATCGATCGATAGGAGCGATATTTCCCTTGAAAATGGGGAACGGGAAAAACGCAGAGGGGCAGATTGCAAGTGTAACAGGGACTGAGAAGCAGCTTCCCAGAAACGGAAGGGACCTCGGGGCAGCAGACGAGCCTTGTCAGACGCTTCACAGAGTAAGGGCAGTGCGGTCCCCCTGCCGCGTCACCAAGAGGCCCCCGATTCTCTCGCGGAGACCAGTGCCAGCAAAGGGCCGGGGACAGAGACCAGGGAAGTGCACAAAGTGAGGAGATGGCAAGAGTGCAGGTGGGCTGGTCTTGAAGGAAGGTCTGTCCCGACGCCCGCCCCGTGACAACGCTTGGGAGATGGTGAGAGCCGGAAGGGCAGACGGGCAGGTGCACTTTGCACCTGTGCATCTGTCTTCATTTGTGTGCCAGAGATCGCCGCTTGGGGTTTTTGTGGGTGCCTACCTGCCAGGGTGAGAGAGCCAAGTGAAATAGCCGGGGTGAGTGCTGTCTCCTACCCAGGGGCCGGGATGGGGCACGTGAGGCTCGGCGTGCTGGTTTTGTGCCGCGTGGGGGGCACTGGCGGTGTGTTTGGGTAGGCCTCCGTGGCTTGGCAGAAGCCCTCCCGAGTCACGGCGCGCCTCGCGTTCTCGCCGTGGGAGCCCCTGTCCGCGGAGAGCTCCAGCTTCGGAAGCTCGGAATCTGCTCGGGCAGCTGTCGTCACGGTGTTTCTGCACCACACACGCTCTTCCCTTTGTTGCGTTACAACTTTTGCATCGAGAACGTGGAGATGGTGTGAGGGCACCGCCTCCCCTTCACCCCCCCAGACATGGGGATTTTATTTGTTTTATAGGAAGAATTTCCACAAAGGCCGTCCTGGTTTCACCCGTGTATGCAATTCAGAAATCCGCTTGGCACCCGCTTAACGATTCAGTGTAGTCATTTAACAAACACTCATTTTTAAATGCAATCTTTCAAAATGTGACATCTTTCCTGTGACTTAAACAGTTTTTGTGAGTGTCTCGGGGTTCTTCTCAGACCAATAAATCTAACAGGCTACTCTAGTGACGTCATCAGCCAGTGGAGGAGTTCAAGCACTCTTGGCGATGACACCGGACTCCCGCATGTTTTACAGTTCGCTCGATTTCTTTCACCTGTGTGTTGTTTGTGTGGCTTCGTCCAGCGGATTGTAGGTATGGCCTAGCCCTTTGATCAGCTGTGGACTCCATCATGCCTTCTGTGTCCACTTGTGCTGAAACTTCTGTTTGTTTCAGATTGACCCCGTGCCTTCGTCAAATTGCCATACTCCTAGAAACCTGGGACTCTACCGGAATGGTCCCCCCAAGAGAAATGTAACAATAAGGATCATGTGGATAGTGGGGTCGGTGTGTGTACAGTATGAAGAGAGAGAGCGAATAGATCCCTCCTTAGGGTGAGAGGGTACATAGCGTACGGTGCACCGTAAGTGCCGTGTCGGGGTCGCCGTACCACACCCCTGCAGTGGAAGTGAGTCTTTGCTGTTGTCTCACGGGCTGGCGTGTGCTTTTTGTTTGTTTGTTTTTGCATTCAGGAGCATTGTGTGTGGATGTCCTTTGATCCTATTGGATTTCTTGCTGCTTTGTTTCTTTGCAGATGATGATTATCCCAAAATGGTTACGGCAGCATCTCAGTTTCTTGGTGTTAGCTGGTTTTTTAACTTTACAGATGAAAAGTGCATTCATTTCCCTTTGCAAATTGAGATGGTTCTATTACATCTTGTCACAAATTTGGGGCAGCATTTCTGTGAGTACAAGTGAAGGAACTAGGAACAGTCACCCTAGCATTCCCGAAGTAGGTTCGTTTCAGTATTGTCTGCGGTGCGTTCTTGACATGGTCGGGGCAGCATCCCTTTCCTGGACTCACTCGGCTTCCTTGGGGAAGAAGGGACCCGGAGACCCCAAGTAGGAATGGCAGTAGTAAGTGTGTCATTGGGAATGTACCCTCTCACACTCAAGGAGCCGTGTGCCTGGGCCTGAGAGATATATGGATGATCTCAGCATATATATATTTTTAATTACGTGTTCCTTTCAGTTAATGATTTCTGTGTGGCCACTGAAAAATGATGTTATGAATATAATGATTGTACAATCCAAATCTTACTTCTTGAGTTATACGTACTTATTTTTAACTAATATGCACACACACATATATCACCTTCCTCGCGTCCATTTTTAACAAAACAGTCTCTTAAAACATTGTGTGCTCTGACATAGAAGAGATTCAAAACAAGGATCCAGTTTTATTTTTAAGGGTTTTTTTTTGTTGTTGTTTTTTGGGGTTTTTTTTTAGTTTAAAAGTGGAATATATGTTTGCTTTAGCTGTAAAAGCACAATCAAGGCACCATGATAAGTGAGTCAGTGTTGTAAAAGTAAAACGAATTTTGCCTTCACTCACATGAGCTATAGAAGGAGGAAGCTTTATTGTCCCTGGGAAAGTGATAAGGCAGAGTAATTGTATATTATACTGTCCCAGAACATCTGCCTGAAGACTGGTGGAACAATTCATCTATCATGGGCGATACAGCATGTTTTGTCTTTCCGCTTTAACCCGTCCCCACTGCTGGCCTGCGTGGAGGTTTTGATAGGGCCTGCGCCTGGGCCGGCGCTCACATTAATCAGTCCCCTTGTTCAACACTCCAGCTGACATAATTACAACCTGCGCACAGCAGTTATTCAAGCCGAGTCCTTGTCACTCGTGGTGCGAAACTACACAGCTCTGATCCCGGAGGGGATTGCCTTATCACACAGAACAAGGGCTCGCAGGAGTCGAAGAGAATAGAAATGGGAAAATGTCTTCCGGGAGTACTATATATTCCTTTAAAATAAGACATTTGAGAGACTTACAAGGGACAAAGGGAAGCATTGTGTGCAGAGACTGAAATGAACCGGTTATTATTTTTAAATGCATTACGTGGAGCATTTTGTAAAAATGGACGTAGATTATTAAATAAATCCAGTGGCCCCGCGTCGTCAGTGACTATTTTGTATTAACTGTTTCTTCAAAAGTAATCATATATGTAACTTCAGAATTAGGAAAAGATTTCAGCGCTCCTTGGTAAGACTCAGTCTAACAAAATGAATGACGTATTCACTTGAAATCTACTATCAAACAAATACACGCTTAACTCAGAGAGCTTTGTAGGGAACAGAGAGCCAGGGAAAGATTCTTTCAAAACACTTTCAAAGGTGGGCAAGTTCATGGTTTCCTGTGACAGCGCAGTAAGGATCCTGGAGAGAGGGACCAGCAAAGAAACTTTCTGTCTTCTCTCTTGTCCCACCTCCTCTCCCTGATCCTGCCTTGGGTGGATTACTGGCCAGTTCCTCCAGTGTGCCAGCTAGTGGGGGAACGAAGTCTCCTTTTAGCCACTTGAGAATTCGTATTTAAATTTAGGGCAGCCCGCCCCCTCCCCGCCCCCAGCCCCACTAGACTACCAGAGCTGTTGGGCATGTGGCAATTTATGAGATCGGGTCTGTAAACCACCTGATCAGCTGCACTCTTAGGCTCACACGCAGGAACTTGTTGGTGTTTTAAATCGAGTCTTTTTATTCTTCTCTTTAACATTATTAGATTGTGCCAAGCAAAACCAAGCTCTGGCCTAGAGTATCAGAAGTAGTGTGGAACATTTTTGGTTCAGTGAAATTTTACTTATATCACCTCAAATTTGAAAAAGCTCTCAACTATAAACTTTCCAGTAAATTGCATGTATGTATGTATGTGTGTGTGTGTATAACGTGATTTGTAAAGTAGCCTTTTTTTTTTTTTTAACAGGTGACTTATTTCAGGTGCCAGTATTTCGGGCCCCTTTGTGAGCGTGTCTCTGTACTCCGTTTTGCCACCTTGGCCTGTCTCATAGTACGAGTCCGGTGATTGCGTGGACCTAGAAAGACGGCCGGGCCCCACTTTCCTGTTCTCCCTTAGTACACATCCTTTCTCTCAGAAGGCTTCTCATCCACATGCCTTTCCTGGTTTTACAGCGTTTCACTTGGCCAAGCTTAGCTGGTGAACAAAAGGAAAGAGTAAAGCGCATCCTGTGAGGAAATAAATGCCAAGAGATGAAGAGTGGGGTGGGGGCTGTGTTTTTCGAAGGTCCAGTACAAGCAGAGCGGCAGGACCACACTGCAGAGAACGTCCGCCAGCCAGGCAGAAGATCAGTGGAAGGAGGTGGAACCATTTGTAGGGCTAGTTTGACATTTTGATTTTCGCAAGTCACGGTCTTCAAGCCGTATTGTTAGCTCAGCCTAGAAAATGTGTTTTTGTGGCCAAATAAGTTTGAGGAACACGCTCTACGGCGTTCCCCGTGTCCGCCCCTGTTAGACTCCTAATGAACAGCACACTGAAGTCTCACAGAGCGCCTGCTGTAGAAGTTCCCTCCTTTCCTACCCGGCAACACAGCAGGTAATATTAAGGATTGAAACAGTTAATGAAACGTATTCTTTCTCTCTGATCTGAAGAAGAGTCAAGGAGAAATCAAGGTTCCTCAGGGCCCGCCCTTACTGGCGGGCCCTCCCCCCTCCATATGACACGGAGGACAGACCAAGTCTGGCTGCACATTTAGGCCTGTCTCCTTCTCACTTAACAGGGCATGTGAGGGGACTATTCTTGAAGTGTTAAATGCTAACAAATAATTTGGGATTCTGACAGAGTTCAGTGTCGCTTCCTACCATTTTCTTCCTTGGGATTTTCATTGTTCTCCAGTAGAGTGGAAGGCGGGAAGGAGGTTGTTAGGTTTAAAGCCAACTCTTCCCCTTCCTGGTTGTAGATACCTTGAGCAGATTGAACGGAGAAGTGATGTAATTGGACATGACTGTGGGACCATGCACATTGAAGAGTGGGTGGGAGGTTGTGCCTGCTCTTGGGAACACGAGTAGCAGTGTTAGTGGGAGACGAAAGTCTTTGCATGACGGGCCTGGTGGCACAGGTGGTGCTGTGTCCATACGGAAGTGTGCACGCAATCAGGTGAAACCAGTAGAGCATTTTGAATAGTGTGGAAAGCGAGGTGATTTTAGGCCATTATCAATTAAAGATGCCACTGAAGGAGGGGGGAGGGTGCAGCAGTGGACAGGTGAGATTTTAAACGCTGTTCGGAGTTAAGTTTCATATCACGAAGCACAGCCTTGAGTTATGGCTATTGATGTACGTGATTCCTCTGTCAAATTGTATTGTCTTTGAGGGCGGAAACAAAATGTTTCATCTTTATGTTTCTTTTTTTGTGTGAGGTAGACACAAAATTAAATATATGTTGAATACATTCATTTTTGAAAATAATAAGTCAATACAGGTAAAAAATAGATTTTTCTTGTAACTGTACACTTTCCATATGAACTAAAGCAGTAATTGGGCATCTGTGACTTCCGAAAGTGCCTTCCAGGGAGCGGGTCTGGAAGGCTGGCCTTGTTCCCATGGCTTCTAGACCAGCCCCCACTGTGCAGGCGTACGTACAGAGGCCCCTTGCGGGTCACACGTAGGCTGCTACTGTGGCTGACGTTGGGCACCTTTCCCCACGAGCACGTGTTAGTGTCCTAGCTTCGCTCGGAACGTGGTTGTGAATACTGGGCAGGGTTATAACCTGGAACCCGCACACGTCTATCTGCTCAGGAGTAGTGCGAGACGGTCAGTAATGCATCAGCTTTCATCCGTTTTTGTGCTAACCTACAGATTCTTTTCAATTTTTTTTAATGTTTATTTTATTTTTGAGACAGAGAGAGCATGCGCGCACAAGCAGGGGAGAGGTGCAGAGAGACAGGGAGACACAGAATCCAAAGTAGGCTCCAGGATCTGAGCTGTCAGTACAGAGCCCGGCATGGGGCTCGAACTCATGAACCACAAGATCATGACCTGAGCCAAAGTTGGTGCTTAACTGACTGAGCCACCCAGGCGCCCCCAAATTCATTTTTCTTAGAACATGTGGCTCTGTTGTAGCGTCACATGATGCACATCGCCTTATATCACACAGCAAATGCTAACATAATTATAACTGAGAAATAGAGAAAATGTACATGAATTCTTGTGGCCATAGCAATTGATTTCGAAGAATTGGGATTTATGAACAGCGGAAAGTCATGAATATAGGTGATCTGGTACGAATTATCCATAGAAACCACCAGTTAGTTAATGGGAAAAATGAAAAAGTTCGTAGAATTTAAAGCGAGGTGATTCAGAAACTATCCAAATAAAATTTGTAGGAAAAATTCAGGACATTGTATTTCGTGATTACTTGTGATATCTATAAACTCTTTTTATCTTATCAAAAACCCAACAACAAAGAAAGAGGCTTTGGATAATTTTGTAAGTAATTAAACATGCCATTATTTTTAAATATGTATTTTACTTCAATACCCATAAAACTCAACCATTTTACGTTATTTTTACTCTTTCAACCCTGTCACTTGAAAAGTCAGCGTCTTCCTACTGCACCCCGTTTCCCTGAGATAACTACCTGTAAGCGCTCATGTTTTGGTCCTGCTGGAGATAACCTAAGTACTTTGCTGGTTCCTCTCTTTGTTTATGCACAGCATCTGGCTGTTGTGCCATATCCAAAAGTTAGCTCAGTTGCCCTGTTTTCCACTATACCCCTCCTACTTCCCTGTTCTTGTTATAATATTCTGTTTGGTAATCCAAGTGGTTACCCTTAAAACTTGACTTACCCTACTTAAATCTTTACGTGATTCATCAGTTTGAAATGTCCTATGTAAATAGGAGAAACGTTGCATTTAGAGATTTCCATGTCCATTCTCAGCTTATGTCCGCTATACTGCTTATTGTTTATAACATTTACATTTGATACAATACTGCACAATCCACTTGTTTTTAAGATACGTGCTCTGATCATATATGCTTTACATGAATAAAACTTAGAAGATACTCTCGTGAATCATCCAAGTAATCCAAAAATACGCTAAGCAAACATACAACTTTCCTGACTTGGAAACTTTTCCGTAAAGATAATTACCATGAATAGTTTGCTGGCCACCCTTCTTCTACCCATTTCATGCATTTATATATCTATATGACTATGTATATAGAATTTTAAAGAATTTTTTTTTCAACGTTTATTTATTTTTGGGACAGAGAGAGACAGAGCATGAACGGGGGAGGGGCAGAGAGAGAGGGAGACACAGAATCGGAAACAGGCTCCAGGCTCTGAGCCATCAGCCCAGAGCCCGACTCGGGGCTCGAACTCCTGGACCGCGAGATCGTGACCTGGCTGAAGTCGGACGCTTAACCGACTGTGCCACCCAGGCGCCCCTAAAAAAGCTGGAAGGAGCCACGTATGTGATTTTTCTGGGACTTGCCTTATTTTTGTTTTGACTTAATACTATGTCTTGGAAAATTTTCCATGGTGGGACATAAGGTCTGCCTCATTTTACTTGATGGCTTTTGTCCAACAAATAAGGATGAATGATGAACGGCATACACACTGGGCCTTTTTCAACAACACTCTCCGGGAAAAAGTCACAGTGCAGTGTGTGGCCATGGTCCCCGCCCACATCCAGGCCTCCTGTACCCTGCGGCAACACTTGGAGTTCATGGTGTTGGGCATTGGGCTGGGAGAGTCCTGGCCCTTTGACTGTGGAGCTTCTCAGCTGCACCACTGGGCGAGTGCCATTCTTCATGGGTGCGTGTTCAGGGCTGTGCCCAGGCAATCCAGGCCTCTTGCCTTGTTCCGACGCCACGAAGCAATGGTTAGGGAAGACCCTCTCTTTCACTGCAGTCAGGCTCTATCTGCCCAGTGCTCTGCCAGGGTGAAGTTGGCTACCATGAAGCTCTGGGGGGGGTCCCGGCTCCTACTCTGGGCAGCACACTCACAAGTTAACTTACCTGTCAGCCGTGTTGAATCCCACAGTGTGGATCACCGTAAAGTAATGATCCGTTCCTCTGCTAAGAGATATCCACTTTAAATCTTTCCTAGTGTTTGGGTGTTATAAATAATGGCTTAACAATTCTCTTTGGGGCTAATTTCTAGAAATTGAATTCCTAAATCCAAGAGTGTGTGTGTGTGTGTGTGTGTGTGTGTGTGTGTGTGTGTATCTTAATTTTTTAGGCAATCCTCAAGCATCTTCCAAAAGCCTTTGCCGACACGGTCACCAGTGATATTCGTCTCCCTTCCCAACAACTAATGTTGCCAGTCTTCTTAGATTTTGCCCTTCTGTTACGTTAGGCTTTAATTTCTATTTCCTTGGCTACTAGAATCATTGATTATGTTTTAATTCTTACGTAACCTTTTATAGATCCCCCATTATGGATTTCTGTTTTTTTTTAATATGAAATTTGTTTTCAAATTGGTTTCCATACAACACCCAGTGCTCATCCCAACAGGTGCCCTCCTCAGTGCCCATCACCCACCCTCCCCTCCCTTCCACCCCCCATCTACCCTCAGTTTATTCTCAGTTTTTAAGAGTCTCTTATGGTTTGGCTGTCTCCCTCTCTAACTTTTTTTTTTCCCCTTCCCCTCCTCCATGGTCTTCTGTTAAGTTTCTCAGGATCCACATAAGAGTGAAAACATATGGTATCTGTCTTTCTCTGTATGACTTATTCCACTTAGCATCACACTCTCCAGTTCCATCCACGTTGCTACAAAAGGCCATATTTCATTCTTTCTCATTGCCACGTAGTATTCCATGGTGTATATAAACCACAATTTCTTTATCCATTCGTCAGTTGTTGGACATTTAGGCTCTTCCCATAATTTGGCTATTGTTGAAAGTGCTGCTATAAACATTGGGGTACGAGTGCCCCTGTGCATCAGCCCTCCTGTATCCCTTGGGTCAATTCTAGCAGTGCTCTTGCTGGGTTATATGGTGGATCTATTTTTAATTTTTTGAGGAACCTCCACACTGTTTTCCAGAGTGGCTGCACCAGTTTGCACTCCCACCAGCAGTGCCAGAGGGTTCCCGTTTCTCCACAACCTCGCCAGCATCTACAGTCTCCTGATTTGTTCATTTTAGCCATTCTGACTGGCGTGAGGTGGTATGTGAGTGTGGTTTTGATTTGTATTTCCCTGATGAGGAGCAACGTTGAGCATCTTTTCATGTGCCTGTTGGCCATCTGGATGTCTTTAGAGAAGTGTCTATTCGTGTTTTCTGCCCATTTCTTCACTGGATTATTTGTTTCTCAGGTGTGGAGTTTGGTGAGTTCTTTATAGATTTTGGATACTAGCCCTTTGTCTGATATGTCATTTGCAAATATCTTTTCCTGTTCTGTCGGTTGCCTTTTAGTTTTGTTGCTCTTCATTCAGTTTTTGAGATATTTATCTTTATTTCTTGTTAATCATAGTTACTCATTTTGTAGTATTAATCATTTGTTTTTATATCTGTTGCATATATTCTCTCCATTTCTTTGACTTGTTTTTTTAACTTTATAATGTATTATGCCATGTAGCAGTTTTAACTTTTATGAAGAGTATTTTGCTGCATCTTTTTGTAGCATTTGGGTTTTAAAATTTAGGAATGCTCTTTCCAACTAAGATTATAAAAATATTTTCTGGTATTTTCTTCTAGCACTTTTATAATTTAGTTTGCTTATGTTAATCTTAAAATCCAAATGGCATTTATTTTTACACAGTTAAGGCCATAGAAATCTAATTTGTTTTTCCCCATACAGAAGGCAGTTGACTCAACACCATTTATTATAAAAAACCCATCATTTCCTTATTGATCCAAAATGACATCTTTATCCCTTATATACATGGATCTTTGTGCCTTCTATTCTGGTGATGTATTTGGTTTAACACTCCAAATGACATTCATTTGCTAAACATCATCGATAAAATGTTTCATTTTAGGCAAAGGAATATGAAAATCTTTATTCTTATAACTTCTCACCAATTTTAAATTTAAGCAGCACAAATGTTCTGCAGTCTAAAATTATCACGCTCTTTCCTTACGGGCCCTTCCGTGAGAACATAAGCAGTGGGGGACTGTGTACCTTGGGCCGTGTCACGGGCACTGTGAAGCGGTCCCTGAGCTTGTGTACTGGAGCACATTCCTCCAAGCTGCAGTGACTCGGTAGCTTTCTGTCCTCTCCCCCAGAGATCATCTTGTTTTGCTCAGACTGGTTTTTTGCCCAGTAAGTTTATAATTAAATACTAGTGGTTAAAAAAATACATGATTAACTTCTTAAGTTTGATTTACATAAATACTTTCTTTGGATTTTTCCTTAGTCATTTTAAACTACTCTTATAAAGATATAGTAGAAACTCTTTCCACTGAAATTTTAAATAAGTACTGTAGTGCACAGTATTGATGCACTTGTTCCAATACATAAAACTTAACTACAGAGTAATTATTTTCAAGGATAGGAGTTGAAAGACTATATTCCAAAGCAGGTGGAAGAAGAAATTTCACTTCTCAGTGTGTACACATATATACACTATATAACTATTTTGAGACTCTGCTTTTATTCAGATGAATTGAAATTACTTTTCATTTACAGTAAGAAAATTGCTAATAATGACCCTGATAGTTGCACTGTCTTGCGCTTAATAGAAAGGCTAGCAGCAGTAATAAAAAAAGAATTGAGTACCTACTGTGTTTTCGGAACACGTTTAATGTGATTTACTTTAATTCTCCAGACAGCCTTATGAGATACATATATTATTCCCATCGAACAAAAAGAGTTCTCCATGGTCAGGAAGTTTGGGAATCAAGGTGTTAAGCAAAACTGACATGTTTCTTTAAGTAGAACTTCCAGAATTTTTTATATCAGTTCACATATGTAACATGCCAGATTGTAACCAAAAGATTAGGACTATCATCAATTTCACACAAGAGAATTTGGGAGTCTTGAGGCGGATGTGTAGCTTCCCTGGGGAAACAGAAAACCCAGATTTATCTAGGATCTCCGTGTGCAGGCACTCTCCACACACTTCCGCACACGGCATCTGGGCCACTCTCTCTGTTTCGGCTTCTTTATCAGAAAGATCATATTATCAGTACATATCAGTAAATACGTAGAAAATACTCAATTGCGTCAGGGCTATTAATTTATTACTGGCCCAGGTCTCTCCGGTTCTATATTAACTCAAGGTGTTTGCTACACCTGCTGAAGACCACAGCCTCATGACTGCCTCCATGATAGCCTGGCTGGCAAGCTGTGATCTGGGAGGCAAAAGGATGAGCGAGCTCTACCGGACGTGAGCCTGCTGCAGCCTGTCTTAGTGAAAAGATTGGCACGTGCACAGACTGGCCAGCTCACCATAATCGAAAGTCCAGAATTTGCTTGGAACAGATAAAGGTGTTAGCAAGATGGCATTTCAGGTCAGTGGGGGAAAGATGTACTATTCATGAATGGTGTACCGGCAGGTCCAGGGAGCAGTCTGGATCTACCCTGTGCACCACGCTCTAGGATGGTTTCGAAACGGGTCTGGTACTTAATGTGAGGTCATGCAACTGTACAGGTCCTAGAACAAATCTGGGACACTTCTTTTATAACTTCCAAATGAGGAAGTCCGAGAACACAGTTTAAAAACTTCTGCTTTTCCATAAGCAAAGTCAAAAGAAGAAAAGGGAAACTAAGGAAAAACTACTTGCAGCTTCTGTCCTAGGCAGTCAGTCTCCTTAATGTATAAGAAAATGACTAATCACACTAAAAAAAAAAAGGCAGATCAAAATATGAAAACATTGCATGAAAAAGAATACGTATGGCATTTCAATATTTGAAGGTACTTAACCTCATTCATTATAAGAGGAATGTAAAGTAAAACCTAAAAAAAATGAAACTCCAGTGAGCTGGAGTTTTTTTCTCCTACCAAATTGGCAAAACTTGAACGTTTGGAAACACACTTCATTGGCAAGAATGTGCAGAAACAGGATCTCTCAAACGTTGCTGGTAGAAGTGTAAATTGCTACAACTTCTCTGGAGGGCAGTTTGGCAGAATTTGTCAAAATTATGAAACCATATGCCCGCTGATGCTTGAAACACTTCCACTGGGCATCCTGAGATTCTCTTGGCATCCTGAGAAATCGAAAGTGTCTTACGAGATTATTCATTGCAACCTTGTTGATACGAGCAAGTGATTGGAAACAACCTAAATGCCCGTCCGTAGAGCATCACTGAAACAGAGTATGCTGTGTTCATAATGTGGAATACTGCATGGCCGTTAGAAGAGAAAAAGAAGGCAGAGAAGAAAGGGAGCGAGTCGTAGGGAGGGTGGAAGGTAGCATCGGGCGGGGGCTGGGGGGCTCTCTCATGCTGGTGTGGAAAGACCCCAAGCTGTGTTGCTAGGTGAGGTAAGCAAGACGCGGACTTGTGTTAGGGCAGCAAGTTTATATACCAGGAGGGTAGAGAGTATATCTGTGGCCTGAAAAAGTCGTTTTTAATTCTCCCAAAAGATGGCTCAGAAATTATAAACTGTATCTCCCTGGGGGAGAAGGAGTTATCAAGGCAGAGTGGGGCCGTGGTAGGAGGCACTTTTATTGTATATACCCATTGTTAGACTTTTTGTTCGCAATGGATGTTTGTTCCACAACCTCACTGGTGCTTTTCATTTTAATAACCAAAATAACATACATCAAAAGAGGAAAAAATTCTGTAGAATTTTTTTCAAGTTTCCTTTTCCTTAGGTTAAATGTAACATAAATTTAACTTAATGTGATTTTTTTGGGGGGGTTAATAGGTAGTGAGTTAGTAAGTCGTACTAAGAAATAATTTTGCAGAGATCTAGAAGCGCTTTTGATGTTCTGCTTATTATTTTGAAAAGCATTGCCTTCGAACTGAATAAAATATTTCCTTTGTAAGGTAATTTAAGAAGCCTTAAAATGCGTTCCCATTTTGGTCGTTTTGCTGTTGCCCAGCTTGTATTTTACGTAACACGTCATACTTTAATGTCTTCACGGATGTATAGTAAGCTGCCTCGAGATTTTCATCATGTCCTATTCCGAAATCTAAGTCTAAATTTCCTTATAACTTTCCCACTAACACGGTGCCTGCCGGTGGTGGTCCCAGCACTTCCTGCACGCGTCCTGAATCCCCGTACTGGTGGAACTGGGCTGAGTCCCTTTATCTGTCGTTTCTCTTGTGCCAGCCTGTCTTGACTACTGTGACTTTTGAGCTGGCAAAGTGTGAGTCTTCCAACTGAGTTCTTTTTTGAGACTGTATTGACTCTTCTAGGCCCTGTGCATTTCTGTGTGAACTTTAGGATCGCATTTCGATTTCTGTAAAAAATCCAGCTGAGCTTTTGACAGGGAGTGCATTAAATCTGTACAGCAGTTTGGGGAGTATTGCCACCTTAATAATATTAAGTCCTCCAATCTATGAACAAGGGACAAAAATAAGCTGTTTATCAGGGGTGTCAAAGTGAAGACATTATTCAGTCACTCACTTCTGATTAGTGTATGCCCGGTGGGCTTAACCGCTGGAATGCCTGGCGATTTACACATGACTCTATTAGAAATAATATCTTAGAACATCCTTCCTTCTCCCCTACGTCCCGTCTTTGATTAGCCCCACTTCATTTTCCCATTCTAATTACTACTCGTAAATTCTGTTTTGGGGAAGGATGATCATTTTCAGGCTGAGTAACATTCAGAATTACTTAGCAGAAGGTGTCTGGTCTCTATCGTTCACCAAATTTTGTGACATTACTCCATGTTCATAGTATGAACGCAGAGTATTACTCACGCAACAGTGTGTTATGTCGTGCTCTCAAGTGCAGGGACCAAAGTTTGTCCTTACTTACTGCAGGTATTCTGCTTTAAATGGTATTGACATAATATGTCATAGCTTTTGCTTCTTAGGCTTTGATTGGAGTAGTTTGATTTTGCAGGTGGGAAAGGCTCATTTTTGTCCCAATATTTTATTTTATTTGTTTAGTGTTTATTCTGAGGGAGAGGGAGAGATTGGATCCCAAGTAGGCTTCACAGTGTCAGTGCAGAGCCCGATGTGGGGTTCGATGCCACCAACTGTGACATCATGACCTGAGCCAAAATCAAGAGTCAGACACTCAGCTGACTGAGCCACCCAGGCTCCCCTGTCCCAGTATTTTAAAAAGTTTAATATTGCATAACATTAAATGCAGAAGAACAGATTTTGATTGCGTATAAATACCCTGTCATCCATGAAATGCATAAAATTGTATCTTTTACAGACAGACATTGCCTATTTTATTTTCTTGTGATCATGTATTTAATGTGTCTTACCTGTTTGTGTATAAAGCATAAAATTAATACATATATAGATGTATTGTGCATAAAACATATGAATGGTATATATAGTATAAAAATATGTGTATATGTAAATATATGTGCACGAAATAGTCCTTAATACATGATAAGGTACCAAGCTCCACACCACTTCTTGTTTTGTCTATTTTTAAATAAAAAGGCTTTCACCTTTTAAAATTCTCCCCTCCCCTCCTATGCTTGTTCATCATTAGTCTCCTGATTGTTACCTTTCACAGGCTCTTTAGGTCCTAAGAGGTGTTAGTTTATTTTTGCCCAAGACACACCCTTCCTAAAAACAAAATACTCTGTTTTCCATGTCATCTAAGACCTTCACTGAAGATGACGGTTCATTGCTTTATATTCTCTTGTACCTAAGTATGCATTGTGTGTTGAAGTTGGTGGGTTTTGGTAATTCTCATTTCCTCACTTGATCAGGATTGTCTCAGATGATTCTTAATGCCTAGCTTTTTCCATAAGGAAGTGATGTAGGTGGCACCAAAGAGTGGGAAGTTCAAATAACAGTACTAACTAAGTACAGTGGGAGCTTTTTGTTCTCACTCCCTGGTGTGAGTAAACATTGGTGAATTGAGGGGGTGTCTGCGGTGCCATGGAAAACAAAGGGGAGGTCTGTAGAATTAAGGGAGTAATTTGGAACAGTTCACCCAGCTCATCAGGGAATCCAAAAAATGGTCCTTTTCCTTTTAATGATAAAAGTGGACATGTGTTTCATCCACCTTCAGATGTTTTCCTGTGTTACTTGTGTCCCCAGGATGCAGAGCTCTTAGCCCAAGGACACTTATAGGATTAAGAGACTCCACAACCCCACCCTTTTCTTAGAACCTGTCTAGTATCTTTGATATGTAAATATATCAGGAAGGAGGTCTTAACCACTTTCTAGCTGCGACCTTTGATAGTCAGCCCATCTCCTGATGGCCCCTTCCTTCTCTAGTAAAAAATCTCTAGGAGAATCTCTCACTGTCTCTGCCTCCAGGAGACCTGTGATACCCTCAAAGGAGCAGGTCAGTGAGAGCACAGGGAGCACATTCGGTATTTATTCATTCTTTACCGAATACTGTGATTATTAATTAGCTCTAGGGATTTATATAAACAGCAAGTTTGGTGATTCAGTAGTGGCAAGAAAGAGGTTAGCTGTATGTGCATATTTTCACAAACTTACATTTAGTCTGATTTTAAGAGAAACTTAACATAAAGCTTGGCAGAGCCCTTGCCAAAGGCAAAGCTGAAAATAACTGAAAAATATCTGTTGTTCCAGTTTTTCTTATTTTTAAAGGTGTTTGCTGTTATTGTAAATATTTCTTATATGTTTGTTTATTTTTAGAGAGAGAGGAAGAGACAGAGAGTGAGCAGGGGAGGGGCAGAGAGAGAGGGAGAGAGAGAATCCCAAGCAGACTCCGGGCTATCAGCCCAGAGCCTGATGCAGGGCTTGGTCCCATGAACCATGAGATCATGACCTGAGCCAAAATCAGGAGTCAGAGACTTAACCACCTGAGCCCCCAAGGTACCCCATAAATATTTTTTAATGTAAATGTTAATATATAATTCAAATATATTTGGAAAACAGAAGTGGGCATTGCTGTATAGCTGAATTAATAACATTTTGAGGTGTTTCGAGTCTAGCTATAGAGGGATCTCTCTGATTCAGTCTTTTTGAATACACACAGCTGGGCATGCGCAATTGATGACTTACTCTGCCAGGGGATGGGAGGGGGGCGGCCCAGCTCTTCCAGAGGAATACTTTGGATCCAGTTACAAGACTGTTGTGACAATGCAGGGTGACTGTTCATTCACGAGGACAGTATTTGCATTTCCGCTTCATCTGCCCTCTCCAGGAAAGGGTGTCCCTGTCCCGTTTGTGGAGTGCTCTTCCTAAGGCCATTGGCATGGACTGTGCCTTGCTTTCATGGTTCTCTTCCATCCCCCCTCCTCGTGAGTGAATAGATAGTGTATTTTCCGGGTCTCTGCATTTCTAACGTCATTGGTTGCCTTTACCTGTGAGTGCTAACGCAGCTACCGGAAAGTTGGGAGATCAGAACCCTCTTTGCATTCCTCACCAGTGTTTCCTAGGGTGCGTTCCCGAAAGCGAAAGTGGCGGTGCCGTGGCTCATCCACGATGCACCTGTAACTCGGAAGTGTCAGGGCGGTGCACAGCCTTCACCGTCGCACGGGCATCGTGACACGTGTTTGCCAACTACCATTTTCCCGCCCTGCCGGTCACAGAACCTTCGCTTCACACAGCGGCCGGCAGGATTTTGTCCTTCGGCAATACCCTCAAGAAAAGCTGATAATCCTATCGCTTGATTTTCTTCTGCCACTTAATTTTGCTCTGCGGGAAACCTGAGGCCAGCCTCATACTTCATTTCTTTCGAGTTAGGCGCAGCCCGCCCCGACCTGCTTGAACTTGTGCGGCGCTCATTTTATTACTGTTCTGACAAAGGAAGCGGCTGTGCATGTGTTCAGAAAGGGTCTAGGTGTGCCGTCTCTGATGCAAAGACGTGGAGAGGGGTGAAGGAGCGAGTAGAAGAGTTTGCTTCAGGGAGCAGAGGCCAGCTCCCCGGTACCCAGGCACTTCAGGCCTCACATTGCTGGGCTTGTCGGCAGACAGCGTGAGAGGAATCTCTTCCTGTTTTCAGGGCTGTTTGGCGTATGGCATCCAAGGCCCTCGCTGTATCTTTCAGTGATGGTTCGTGATGCTCAGAAACCTACATCAACATGGAAAACTCACAGGCACTTACCACACCGATGCTTCTCTGTCTCCAGACTGTTTTAGAGCCTGACTTCGAAGCGGCTCACTTGGTAAAACGTAAAAGCCAAAGCTTCTTTGTTTCTTTAATGCTCTAAATTCAGTGGAGGCAAGAGTGCTTCCCTTTGTACCTTTCCTCCCTCCTCAAAGGTGTGCTCTCGGGGTGAAGGAAGCTCCTTCAGTGCCCTCAAGTGGCACCAGAATAATTTGAGATGAAAATCGTAGAACCTGAGAGTTTGTGCTTCCAGTTGTGCATAGGATTAAGGTAAAAGGCCAACTTAAAAATCAGCACCAAGGTCCCCAAAACTGCCAGCCTCATGGGATTAATGAATTGCACGTGCTCTGGCCGCTGTCCGTGTTTGTGGTGCTCGACCTTAACTCGGTTTACTTTCCTTTCTTATTTGCTAGGTCCAACTGTGCTGAAAATATCCGCAAACACATTCTACACACCGGCAAACACGAGGGGGTCAAGATGTACAACTGCCCCAAGTGTGACTACGGGACGAACGTGCCCGTGGAGTTCCGGAACCACTTGAAAGAGCAGCACCCGGACATTGAAAACCCGGACCTGGCTTACTTGCATGCTGGTAAGGGGCTCGGGGCCTTAAAGTAGTTGGCGTTTTTAGGAGGATTTCATTCCGTTTATGAAAACAGAAGGCTGTTGGTCCTTTCCCATCATTTACCTTAATGTGGTGGAGTGTGTGACCGCGTCTGCTTCGAGACTACGAACGGCGCGTTCCAGGCTCCTCCCACTCGACCAGGGAAACAGGTCTTTTCCGTTCTGTGTCAGCCGGAGCAGATGTGACAAAGTAACCACCACCCCCGCCCCCGCCCCCGCCCCAGACGGTAAAGTTATAACCACAAATAGCCGACAGGCAGTGAAACGTTTGCAATGGTAGTAGTTGTTTGAACTTCATGTTCTGACCGATGGGTAACATTTTTAACTTTTTTCAAAGCATGTTTGTGAATTGAAATGTTATGCCCTGTCCCTGTGTACCACTGTCTCGTGAGGAGTACCTGGAGAGGGACGTGACCGAGGACGGTGAGTTGAGCGACTTGGCACGGGGTACCATGGTGTCGCTCACTCCCCAGAAGTTAGGAGGGCCTTGTCCACGGTGTGAGGGCCGTGTTGGTGGCGGCAGAGGTGGCTGCTAAATGCTGTGGCCTCCTTGGATTGGAAGTCGGGTAGCCCCCTCTGCGGGTGTCAGGGGCATGGCAGCAGCTGCTGGGGTAAGCAGGACCATTCCTGTGTGTAGCCCAGCGTTTTGACGAGCAAGAATGCCTCCCTTGAGTGCTGAATCCTTACTGTGCGGAACAGCAGTGTGATGGACATGAGTATGAGTACCTGCTTGAGGAAGTGCTTGCCCGAAGGAAATTTAGAGTAAGTTCTGAGATGTAGCCCAAGTGGTGCTGTATTTAAATAGTAGCAGTTGATACAGCGGCTGTTTTAGGCAGACGCTTTGGGATCGGTTGGAGACAAATGCAAACTCTGTCTACGTCTTTCCTTCCCGGCCCCGTGACCTCAGGCAGGCCCGCTCCGTCTTGCGTCAGCTGTCTTGTGTGTAAATCTACACGGTGGCAAAGAAGTTAAAAAGCTAACGGCTAAGAAGCTCTTAGCTCAGTACCTTTTGTGCCTGACCAGCGAGAGCCGCGCAGAGGGGGCGGTGGGTCACAGGGGTAACGCTGGAGATGTGACAGAAGTGTTTGAAAGTTGTGGCAAACCCTGCCCAAAGTGCAAAAGTCGTGGGAAACCCTGCCCGTTTGCAAAACGCGTAAACCGTCTTTGCTCAGGCAACACGTACGTGGAAAGAAACAGAACCTAATGAGTTATTTGATGGATAATATTCTTATTGATCGATTATTAATACATTTGACAACGTCTGCATATAAGGTCTTGTGTTTTCTGCTGCTGTGTTCTTTCAGATTCGTGTTTGCTATGATTGGCCTTTTAAGGAAATGGTAGAACGTCTTATTTTTTCTCTGTGTTGTATCCAGGGCTGTTTTTGAAAAACAGAAACACAGGTCAGTATTCCTCACATTTTGGTGAGATTGTTACTGAAAAGGTTTCAGACTGGACAGTTTAAAGCTTTAGTCACAAAAACAGATGAAGTCAAATTGAAGTATCTTCTGGCCTTCATCACCTAAGGATTCTTCCCTCAGATGAGCCCTGACCATACAGCCGCCGGAAGAACTGCCTGTGGACGGAGGGACTTCAGGAGATGGCCAAGCAAAGTGACCTCCGCTGATATCGGGCCATCAACAAAGTACCGTTTTTGTTAAAGTTTATTTATTTTGAGAGAGACGGTGACTGCACAAGTGAGGGAGGGGCGAAGAGAGAGGATCCCAAGCAGGCTGCGTGCTGTCAGCTCAGAGCCCAACACGGGGCTCGAACTCGTGAAACCGTGAGATCATGACCTGAGCTCCTCTCAGCGGAGCCCCCCAGACGCCCCAGCAAAGTACCATTTTCAAGGTAGTACTGTGCCTGCTTCTCAAGGCGTGATATCAGTGTCTCCCATCTCTCACTGCGCCGGTTAGACATTGAAAACCGGTTATTTCCCTAAAAGAAAGTATTTCTAACTTGCAGATGAACACCAGGGAAAGGGGCGGAAGCTGACTGCAGAGCAGAGACACGCGTTCCTTCCGTTCTGTGCAGAAAGGACGGGCCGGTGCCGCAGAAGCAACGCTGTGTGTGCCTTGGAGAGGTGTTCTGAAATAGTGCTAGTGTAGCACGAGCTTTCAGAACCATTATTCTAGTTCCCGTGTGTGTGTGTGTGTGATGCTCACGCGGGTGTAATCCTAGTTTGTGGTCTGTATTCATAATTCTGTTAGAAGCCGTTTTCTAGGCAAGTCCCAGTTGCTCGCAAACCAGACCCACGGGGGGCGGTACGGGGAGCCGGTTGCCTGTCCCTCCCGTGCGTGGCCACCGTCTCTTTGGTGGTATCTTTGCTTTGGCAGACTTAGCTCGGTTACGAGAAAACTTGAAAAAGGTAGACTGTTGTAGACTGGCTTTTTGACCTTGTGATTGTCAACCGTCTGCGGTACGTCTGGGGATGCGCCACGGGAGCCTTCCTCAGTGTAAAGAAGATGCCGAGTCAGGCCTCGCCGCTCCGCATTCCGTACTGTGTGGTGGTGGGACTGGGCACCGTGGCTGGTGAGCCCCCGGCGGGCGGTGGGCGCCGTCGAGGTCCCGCGGCGGTGTCACGGTCCTCCGAGAGAGCGGCCGACGGCCCGGTCCGGGAGGACACCACCGGCCGTGTTGTGCGCTGTCTGTGCCCTTCCTGTGCCGAGAATCTTGCAGGCCAGCGTTCAGGGAAGTATGGTGCGCCGTTCTTTTAATAAAAGGCTGGGTTTGAAACCACCCCAAGATCATGTGGTCCCCACTCGGCTCTCCCCGTGTATCAACCAGCTAAAGACCGTTAGAAGGGACGCACTAAGCCGCAGCCACAGAAAGGACTGTACCCAGCGTCATCTGGGATAGTTTAAACTTCAGTTGAGACCACATTTAGAAGTGCACGTGTTAAAGTAAGGTACCGGGTTGCCCTGTGGGAAACAGTTGTGCGGAAAGAGGCTTCCCGTCCCGTGATCGTGTGCCTCCCCGGCTTTGTGTACATTGCGAGGTAGCTGCAGTTATTGGGTGAGGAAGTCAGCCCGAGCCCCCCGGAGACCGGTTCGCGTCCTGGTGTGCCAGTCTGTAAGGCTGGGCCGATCTCCGGACATCTCCAGGCTTCAGATTCCTCATCAGCAAAGTCAGGAGCGACCTGTGTTTCCGTCTGTAGGGCAGGCCTGCAGGGCAGGACAGATTTGAACGCCAGTCCCCATTCCCTTGTTGAACGACTTTGGAAATGCTGTTTTAATTCGGTGGGTCTCAGTTTCCCCCTCCGTGAGATGCGGACAGCGACGGCTGCGACACAGGTTTCTTATGATCTAAAACCGGTGACGCGGGAGCTACACGCAGACATCGCAGTACTCGGCGTCCGTGGCTGTTCAGTTTTCTTCTCCGTTGACTCTGTTGATGAGTCATTGTGTCTTTTCTCTCAATTATTTGGGGGAACTAGGAGAACGATTGTGGTATCATTTCTCCTGTCACAGTCCAGAGAATTAAAGGCTCAATGTGAGCGTTAATTTTGGTTATAGCTTTGTTTGAAAAGCAGGTACAAGTGGTTATTTTTAAAACAAAGGTGGGTTATTTAGATACATATTATTTGATTTCCAGGCCCTTGGGGATTTTTCTAGTCATCTGTTTGTTAACTATGGAAACAGTAATGTAAATGGACTTCTAGGTTCTGGCTACTGTGCTTATAGAACATAATTCTGAATGATTTCAGTGCTTTGAAATTTACTTATGCTTTAAGTCCACAATTTGGTGAGTTTTGGTCAATGTTTGAGACGTACTAGAATGGAATGTAAATAATGGAGCTGCTTGGTGCTGTATTCTGTGCTCCCTTGTACATCACTTTGAGTTTTTTCACCGTGCTGTTCAGACTGTCTATATTCTTATATTTTTTATGCTACCTCTGTCAGCTGTGGTAAACTTGCGTCCTTTGATTGTAGATTTCTCCATTTTTTTTACATTCTCTTACTTTTGGTGTTACATATTTTGAAGGTCTATCACTGGCTACTGAGAACTTTAAGATTGTTTTATACACTTACCCAGGTATCATAAAGAAAATACGTGTATTCCCTTGTAATTAAGAAATGCTCCTTTTTATCTATAGTAATGTTTCTTGCCATCATTCTGTGTTTCCTGTTAGTGCAGCTACATCAGCTTCTTTATAAGCAGCATGTAGCTGCATTTGGATTTTTACCTGCTGGGGCAATTTTACCTACTGGAAATAGTCATTTACTCTAGTATTTATAGTTTATATAATTATTGATACCTTCGTCATAGTCAAAACTGAAACTAGCCAATGTCCATCTAGTAGAATGTATAACAGGCTCTGTGTTCACCTACTGGGACCCTCTGTAGCAGGGAGGACGTACAGAGTAGGAGAAAGGAACAGCATGGATAAATCTCTCAGTCACAGTATTGTATGAACTAAGCCAGACACAGAAGAGTGGATTCTGTGCAGTCCTCTTCTTACGAAATATACAACCAGCCACAACCAATCTGTGCTGTTAGGAACCAGGGTACGTTCCCCCTCGGGGGCAGCAGTCACCGGGATGAGGAACAGTCTCTCTATCCCATCCAGAATAGTGATACTCTGTTTCTCACTCCTGATGTTGGAATATGATTGTGCTCAATTGGAGAAAATCCCTCAAGCTCGCCTGTGAGCTGTGCACTTCTCTGTATACATATTTTTTTTTTAATGGGATTTCTTTGCTCCCTGTATTTCTTTTTTTTTTTTTTTAATTTTTTTAACATTTCTTTATTTTTGAGAGACAGAGAATGAGTAGGGGAGGGGCAGAGAGAGAGGGAGACACAGAATCCAAAGCAGGCTCCAGGCACCGAGCTGTCAGCACAGATCCTGACACGGGGCTCTAACTCACGACCCGTGAGATCATGACCTGAGCCAAAGTCGGACGCTCACCTGGCTGAGCCACCCAGGCGCCCCTGCTTCCCGTATTTCTAAAGAGACTCGTTCTAGATCTGATATGAGATTTTGCAGTCATATTACTTCCCACAAAATCGGCCTCAAATTAAAAGTCTCCAGAACTCTTTCTGTCACTGTACATTATCATTTTCTTTCTGTTCAGTGGAATCCATTTCACCCCCAAGATGGTCTTTATTTGACCTCTGTATTAGCAGTTGCCCGTCTGCCATCTGTTACCCAAGACTAAGCATGGTGTTCACCCACTGCACCCTGAGCAGGAATTAAACACACTCTGTGCTTGCAGTACGAGTGACCTCCAGCCGGACGTGGGTCATTGTGTCTCAGAATACTTCCAACATCCAGGGAGGAAGAGGATGGAGAAGACCATGGGAAGGTAGAGGGAAGCACGTGTAGCTCTTGTGATTGTGCCGAGCAAGAACAAAGAGAGGGTTTTTCCTCCTGAGCTCCAGGTGACAGATGCACAGTTACGCCTCTGCAGCTCTCGGGGGCCCGCTTGTTCTGCAGTGGTGCTCCCTGCCGGTGGGGGGGGGGGGCACCCGCTGGACGTCCTGGTGGTGTGGCCACTCTAGTGGCGCTCCCTGCCAGGGGGTGGCGACACAGCCACTCTCTGCGGCGTGACAGTGAGACCCATGGAGTTACTTCAGATCTCCTCTGAGAAGCTGGGGCTTCAAGTGTGTAAATGTTTGACATGTTGTCTAAAGACAACGATCAAGTGATGTTCTCTATTCAGGAGAAATTAAACATTAAGTGATGACATGGTATTGTCTCTAATTCCTTTAGTTTTTGCTTATTGTAGGGTGTTTTTTAAACAAATCCTATTTAAATTGATGTGATTTTCATCAGTTCTTATATATGTGTTAAGACTTTATCATTTAAAAATGTACATTGGATTATGACGTGTGCAATATGATAGCCCACAGATCTATTCTCTTCACAAAGTGGGATTTTCATATTATTCTTTAAGATAATCAGTTTTTTTAATTCTTTAAAACATGTATTATTTAATTGCATTCCATAGCATTTTCCTCTTACCCAGTTATAAAGAATAAGAATGTGAAAGTTTGACTCTTATCAAAACTCCAAATCCTTTCCTTTCTAATGCTAACTAATGCGGCACCAGTTAAACTATACTTAACTGATTCCTTAATTCTCTCCAAGTGTATCAGTGCATATTTAGGCAGATTGAATTTCATATTCCACCCTGGAGCCCCTTTGCTTAATCTATCACGGTTAAGATAAAACATCTGTAGCCTTTTGTACCTTAACCATTCCCTCTCATTTAGCGGAATATTCAGATTTTCTCATATAAAAGATTTTCTTCATCATTAATTAAAAACATTAGCGTTCTGATGTACAGAGCCTTGTAGAATGTAGTTTTCCCCAGATTGTGGGGCCTCTATTTTTAACCCCATTACTTTCAGCCCCTTTTGTTAGTTGGTGCTCTGACACATGTCATGACATTTTGTACAATAATTCATTTTATGAAGAGGTCCAAAAAATCTTAGAAAATCCTGACAGTTTCTCATTGGTTCTCCTTACATAAACCAATTATTACTTCAACCTAAAAAGGAACGAAATTTTTTCTGACATGATTGCCTTTGGTAAATCCATGCTGACTCACTCCTATTAAATTGTACTTCTCCAAATGTATCATTAAGCTCATCCATAAGTATCATCTCAAATTTATTTCCTAATATAGATGTTAGACTAGCAGCTCTATAATTTTCAGCCTCTACCCTCTTTCTTTTTAACCTTCAGACTGGATTCCTTGTTTTCCAGTCTCCTGATATTTCACTACTAACAAAAGACTTCCTAAAATAATTAACAGTTCAGCAGTTTGATTCTTTAACCTCAGACATCACCCATGGGTTAATTTACTGTTTTTCTTAACTGCTGCTAAATGTCTTTGTTCCTTTCTAACTCCTGTCTACACATTCCGGTGCCTTCCGGAAGGTGATGTCCACCACGTCCCTCTCTGCAGGACAGGTTTGATGTTGTGGTCACTGGCTTTTTCCCTTTGCTGTCTTTCTCACTCTCAGCCCTGTCGGATTCCCTGAGTTTAGAACTGACTCCCCGACATACTGTATAGTCAGTGGGTGATTCATGCCAAAGCAGTGTTTTTCGTCAACCAGCCTTTTCCAGTAAGAGACTTGCTCGTTTGTGGCTGCTTGTCGGTAAACGCACTGTTACTGATAAGCAGACCCTCTCAACTCATGGCCGTCTCTCTTTTATTGAATAATATACTGAAGTAGTTTGTTTCAAAACCTTCTAATTATACAGTTTAAAATATTTTTTAGTTCAGTCTGCTTAGGAATAAATGTTCTGACTCTTCCTTGGTACGTCTGAAAACTTCCTTTGTCCGCTTATCCCTGCGGAGCAGGGCTGGGGACATCCGTGCTCCCTCTCTGGTCCGCCCTCCCGCAGTAGGGCGTCCTCACTGTTGGAGACGCATCCGGATTGTCCACGGCGTGCTTTCCTGTTTGGGGTGGCCAGTGCGTCGTACTAAAGAACACTGTTACTTTACATTGTCGCATTGTGACTTTGCAGTGACAAAGAAACCAAACTTTTCACCGAGCCATTAATTCAAAACAAAGCTCTTTTATAGGTGTTATTCCCAACATAACGATTTCTTAAAAATGGGTCTCCGAGATGCTGACTTTGCCCAAGGAGGCTGAGTAACGACAGTGCGGCCGACCACAGTCCATGCCTGACTGCCTCCCGGGAGTTTTCCAGTTCCGTAATCCTGCACGGACAGGAGCTCGAAACAGAATCGGCATCTGTGAGTTAATGAAATTATCGGGAAGTCTTAAAATTTTGGAGTTTTAAGACTTCAGATAATCTGGAAACAGGAACTAGGAAGTGAGATGTATAATATAACACATCAACAGAACCACCAGGGGTAAATGTTTTCACAGTTGTACTTGTGCTGCCTAGCACGGAGCCCGGCAGACAGTGGGGGCAAGTGTCAGCCAGGTGAACTTGGTGTTAGCATCCTGACTCTGACACGTCCAGACGCGTGACTCTAATGAAGTCACTCAACCATTCTGGGTCTGTGTTCTCCACGGGAAAATGAGTAACACTGTTTAGCCCTTCTTTTGAATATCAGATTAAATCATGCCTGTGAGAGAGCTTTGAAAATTATTACTGGTATTGAGATTTCCTTTATTTTTTTTTTTTAACTTTTAAAAATGTTTATTGTTGAGAGAGAGAGTGCAAGCAGAGGTGGGGCAGAGAGAAAGGGGGACAGAGAGAAAGGGGGACAGAGAGAAAGAGGGACAGAGGATCCACAGCAGGCTCTGTGCTGACAGCAGAGAGCTCAATGTGGGGCTCAAACTCACAAACTGTGACATCATGACCTGAGTCGAAGTCGGGCATTCAACTGACTAAGCCACCCAGGCACCACGATATTGAGATTTTCTTTAAAAGAGAAAGGTAGTGGGCTTTGTTATTGCTGTTTTAATGGTAGGAAGTTAGAGGGAAAGGGCTGAAACGATTGTTGGCATTGATTTCAAGTTGCTGTTGAGTCACGAGCCTCAGCCACGGATGTGCCTGTGTATTAGCGGTCCATCCATATGTCGGCAGGACAGTCTGAATATACGTCTGCAGTGAGGGTTCGAAAAGGTCGATAGAAAGTCTTTTTTCAGAGTAGAAACTTACCGCTTAACTTACTTGAATTATTTCTATTCTTATTTATTATGCTTTATATTTTTAAAACTGTCTTTAAAAACGCATATGATCCTGAAATAATGTCCTTTCTAGTATGTATTTTAATGTTTTGTGAAGTCCTCAAAGGCAGTCACAGCATTTAAGATAAAGTCAGAATACACCATTCAAATGTAGCTTTTGTTAGTAACACCTCATACAACTGGCTGGAGATAATCTAAAATTCATGTAAATCCATTCAATGCATCGTTTTGTGGTAGATCTCAGGCCCTCACAGGACTCAGCCCCCATCCCCTACCTGCGTGATCTTAGGAGCTTTAAAGTAGTGGTTAATTTCTTTCCAGTGAGAACTCCACTCTCTCCTTTCTTGGGAGGCCTCGCTAAGTGTAATTAGCTGTGTAATTCGGAGCCACATTAAAACTTTGCCTCGGGATTCTTTCCTTGCTGCCCCAAGGTTATACAGGCACACGACAGTGTGTGTACCTCATCAGCAAGCAGAATTGTGATCTTATCGAGGCTAGCATTCACGAACTGAATTCTGAAAGTTAAAATAGTTAAAGAGAAAAAAAGAGAAAACAAAATTGTGATCTTATCCCCCCTGACAACTTCATTTATCAAAATTTTAAGGGGGAAAAAATTGATTGTACAAAGTTATAGTGGCTACGGTATGATTTTATCAGGTAATTGATGTGGCTTTTGTTTTTATATAGACCTTTATCAACTGTTTAATTCAATATAATTTATATATTTAAAAAATTTGCACACCCTCACATTCGTATCTTGACCCTGAGTAAAATGCAGTTTTATACGAGGGAAACGAGGTAGGTGTGGGCAGGTCTTCCTGCTGACGTGGCATAATTGTTACCGTTCCTGCTGAAACCATCTGTGGGAAAATCATGTACAGGTTCTTCGGGTTATGGGGGAAATTTAGGTGTGCTCTTTCATTAGTACTGAAATTTAGTTCAGAAGATGTAAAATACATGTTATCAATCATTTGCGATTTTTTTTTTTTATTGAGCCACATTGCCATTTAGCGGGTTTTCCTTGTTTTGAGTTTTTATTTTGGAAATAATTTGAAAAAAAACTTTTTTAACGTTTATTTTTGAGAGAGAGAGAGAGAGAGAGAGAGAGAGAGAGAGAGAGAGAGAGAACGTGAGCAGGGGAGGGGCAGAGAGAGAGAGGGAGACACAGAATCTGAAGCAGGTTCCAGGTGCTGTCAGCACCAAGGCCAGCACGGGGCTCGACCTCATGAACCATCAGATGATGACCTGAGCCTACGTTGGACACTTAACCCACTGAGCCACCCAGGTGCCCCTAGTTTGAAATAATTTTAAACTCAAAGAAAAGTTGTAAAAGTAGCACAGAGTTCCCAAATATCCTTTGTCCAGCTTCTGCAAATGTTAGCATCAGATACGACCATGGTACGATTACCAACACCGAAGACATTAGTGTCGGCACAAGACCGTTTCGTAAGCTGCGTTCTTCGTTCCCAGCTCACCAGTTTTCCTTCCGTTTTTCTGTTCCAGAACTCAGCTCAGGAACCAACATGCCCTTTACTGTGTTTCTTTGGTCTTTTCCAGTCCATGCCAATTTTTCAGTCTTTCATTATCTTTGATAACCTCGATGCTTCTAAAGAATATGGATCAGTTATTTTGTAGAATGTTCTTGTATTGCAGTAGTCTGATGTTACTCATGATTCAATTAAGTTTTTTTTTTTCTTTTTAAGTTTTGTTTACTTAGAGCAAGCAAGCAGGGGAGGGGCAGAGAAAGAGATTGAGAATGGCAAGCGGGCTCCACACTGCCAGGTTCGGGGCTCAGACCCACGAACCATGAGATCATGACCTGAACTGAAATCTGGAGTTGGCCGTTTTACTGAGTGGGCCACCCAGGCGCCCCTCCGGTAAGGTTTTTAAGCGTCTCGCAGAGCAGACGTCTGGCGCGTCAGGGTGTGTTACGGTGGGCGGTGTAAACTGAATCCATTGAGTGAGGTGGTCTCTCCATATTTCTCCACCACAAACTTACTGTTTTCTCCTTTTTAATTAATTCACATCTCAGGGGAGATACTTTCAGATTATGCAAATAACCTGTTTCTCCTCAAGCATTTGCCCACTAATTTTGACATTCATTAGTGGATCTTGCCTATCACAGGAACCTTGGAGTTTTAGCAGTAATATTCTCTTTCCCTCGTTCCTTCCACGTTTAATTGGAATTCTTCTTTAAGGAATATCTGTCCTTTCACTCCCAATTATTTCTTATTCAATTTATTTTTACCAGTATGAATTTATTATACTCTGTGGTTTACGATTCAGCATCGTTATTTATTTTCTTGCTCAGATTGCCCCAGCTTTGGCCAATGCGAGCTCTCCTGGTTGGGCTTCTGTGTCCTTTGATGGGCTCCATCCTTTTCCGACTGTCCCTTTACTTTCTTAGCCCCACAGTGTGCTCTAGGTCATCTGGTGTTCTGCCTGCCCGAATCCTAAAATCATCCTCTTCTTTAAGGATCTTTGGTTTCTTTTATTGGAGAATGGTATTTAGAAACCAAGGTATGCACACTATGTGTACTCATTGCTTCCATGCACCCTTGGCTTGTGGGCTTTCTCAGCAGACAGAAGTAGGAAATGTATGTGTGCATACTAACCCCTGCATTGCCATAAATACACAGTTTTATCGATCTATCTAAAACATAAATTGTCTTTGACCTAAGTAGAACTAAAACTATAAAACCCTTAGATGAAAACATATGAACAAATCTTTGTGACCTTCAGTTGGGCAATAGTGGTTTGGATATGACACCAGAAGCTAAGGCAATAAAAGAAAAAATAAATTGGACTTCTTCAAACTAACAACTTTTGTGCCTCAAACAATACCATCAGGAAGATGAAAGGAAAACCCATAAAATGGGGAAAAAAAATTGCAGATCTACCTGATGAGGGACTTACATCTAGAATATATAAAGATGCCTTGAACTCAACAGTAACAAAGGAGATTACTTAATTTAAAAACAGGCAGAGGACCTGAATAGCCATTTCTCCAAAGAAAATATAGAAATGGCCAGGAAACACATGAAAAGATGCTCAACATCATTACTTGTCAGGGAGATGCAAATCAGGACCCCCATGACAGTCCACATCTAGGTCGTTTACTCTTTTGGCAGTTACATAAACAGAGCTGCTGTTAACATTCACATACAAGTTTCTGTGTAAATGTAAGGTTTCATCTATCTCAGGTAAATAGCTGGGATTGAGACGCCTGGACAGTACAGTATGTATGCATTTAACTTTTAAAGAAAACTGTCAAACTTCCAAAGCATCTACACATTTTCTGTTTCTACCAGCAATGTTTGGGGGTTCCGTTTGTCCCGCCTCATCGCCAGCGCTTACAGTTGTCGGTTTTTTTAAGTCATTCTAATAGGAGTTTCGTGGTATTTCATGTTTTTTTTTTTTTTTTAATTTTTTTTTTCAACGTTTATTTATTTTTGGGACAGAGAGAGACAGAGCATGAACGGGGGAGGGGCAGAGAGAGAGGGAGACACAGAATCGGACACAGGCTCCAGGCTCTGAGCCATCAGCCCAGAGCCTGACGCGGGGCTCGAACTCCCGGACCGCGAGATTGTGACCTGGCTGAAGTCGGACGCTTAACCGACTGCGCCACCCAGGCGCCCCACATGGTTTTAATTTGATCTGATCACTAATGATGTTGATTATGAGTGCTTGTTTGCCATCTGTATATTTTCTTCGATGAAGTGTCTTTTGAAGTGTCTCATTGGGTAACTGAGCTTTAAGAGTTTTTCATGTATTTTGGACACAAGGCCTTTGTCAGATACATGATCTTCAGATATTTTCTCTCAGGTTGTGCCTTGCCTTGTTTCCTCTTAACGTTGTCTCTCACCAACAAACCGTTTTTAAGGCAGTAGCCTCCCCGCCTTACCGCAGTTTCACTTTGCGTCATTTCGCTGACCTGCGGTCAGCGCGGTCTCTAGGCAAGTGGCCCTCCTGCTGCGGCAGCGTCAGAAGGAGCCTCGCGCTGCCTCACCGCGCCTGCGTCACGCACCTCCCTGCTTCTCATCACACGGGCGTCTTACCGTCTCCCGTCATCACAAGAAGGGCGAGGACAGCACGGTAGGACCTTCAGAGAGAGACAGAAACCACATTCACGTACCTTTGATCACAATATATTGTCATAATTGTCCTCTTTTACTAGTTGTTGATCTCTTACTGCGCCTAATTTATCAATTAAATGTTTTCACAGTTATGTATGTGTGGCAGGAAAAAAAATGTATGTTACTATCTGTGGTTTCAGGCATCTGTTAGGGTTCTTGGAACATATGCCCCATGGCTAAAAGGGGACTACGTTATTCACGAAGTCCAGTTTATTAATGTTTTTCCTTACGGGTTGTCCTTTTGATACAGTATCTAAAACCTGTTTGCCTAACCCAAGTTGCAAAGATTAACTCCTGTATTTTCTTCTAGAAGCTTTGTGTTTTTGTAGTTTATATTTAATCTGTGATCTATTTTGAGTCAAATTTTGGATAACATGAGGCATACGTTTTCCAAATTTTGGATAACGTGAGGGTTTTGGTGTTCATAGAAGTGTCTTTTTTTCTTTCTTTCTTTTCTTTTTTTCTTTTTTTTTTTTTTTAGCAACATTGGTTGAAAACCCTACCCTCTTTCTGTAGAATTGCCTTTGCACTTTTGATGAAAATCAGTTGACAGTATTTCTTTGAGTCTATTTGTTTCCTCTCTACTACCATAGCAGTTTCTAAAATTATGCGTGGATGTGTCTTAAATTTTATCCTAAAATTCCCATAATTGGATATATATATTCTCCTTCGGTTTCACATACCCAAGCTCTTTATTCCTCTGTGATCTAACATAAACTCATTGACAATCTCTCTGATTTGTCACCATCTTGTCCTTCTCCTGAATGACTGTATGACTTAGGGTAGGTTACTGTGCCTGGTATTTTTACAAAAATCAATCATTAAAAAAAAAAAAACCTTATGAACAAATAAAGTGGAGATATGCATATTTATATACAGAATACATAGTGTCCAGTTAAATTATTGTTCCTTGATCCTTTATATTATTGAATAAGAAAGGCCTTTCACTTTTTGCTTATAATAGAATTCTTCTCTGGTTAGTTTTGCCCTCATGATAAATAGTTTCGTATTGTATCTTCTTTTTTCTTTTTTTTGATTCAGGTTTTGATTTAAATTCCAGTGGGTTGACATATAGTGTAATATTAGATTCAGACGTAGATTAATGACTCATCACTTACGTACAACACCCAGTGCTCATCACAGGTGCCCTCCCTAATGCCCTTCACCCATCTAACCCAGCCCCCTGCCCACCTCCCCTCCAGTAACTCTATGTTCTCTGTAGTTAAGAGTCTGTTTTATGGTTTCCCTCTCTCTTTTTGTCCCCCCGCCCTGTGTTCATCTGTTTTGTTTCTTAAATTTCACATATGAGTGAAATCATATGGCATTTGTCTTTCTCTGACTGACTTATTTCGCTCAGCATAATGCACTCCGGCTCCATCCAGGTGGTTGCAAATGGCAAGATTCATTGCTTTTTATGGCTGAGTAATGTGCCATTGTGTATATAAACCACGTCTTCTTTATCCATTCATCAGTCGATGGACATTTAGACTCTGCATACTTTGGCTCTCATTGATAATGTTACTATAAACATCAGGGTGCATATTCCCTTTGAATTAGTATTTATGTGCCCTTTGGGTAAAGACCCAGTAGTGAAATTGCTGGAGTGTAGGGTAGTTCTTTTTTTTCAGACTTTTTGAGGAACCTCCATACTGTTTTCCACAGTGGCTGCACCAGTTTGCATTCCCACCGACAGTGTAAGAGGGTTTCCCTTTCTCCACATTCTCACCAACACCTCTTGTTTTTTGTGGTGTTAATTTTAGCCATTCTAACAGGTGTGAGATGGTATCTCATTGTGGCTTTGGTATGTATTTCCCTGATGATGAGTGATGTTGACCATCTTTTCATGTGTCTGTTAACTGTCTGGATGTCTTCTTTGGGAAAATGTCTGCTCATGTCTTCTGCCTACTTCTTAACTCGATTATTTGTTTTTTAGGTGTTGAGTTTGATAAGTTCTTTATAGATTTTGGATACTAACCCTTTATCTGTTATTTGCAAATATCTTTTCCCACTCCAAAGGTTGCCTTTTAGTTTTGTTAATTGTTTCCTTCACCGTGTAGAAACTTTTTATCTTGATGAGGTCCCAATAGTTCATTTTTGCTTTTGTTTCTCTTGACTTATGAGACGTATCTAGTAAGGACTTGCTGTGGTCAATGTCAAGGAGGTTGGATCGATCCCATGTACAATTGCACCAAAACCCATCAGATACCTAGGAATAAACCTAACCAAATAGGTAAAAGATTTGTCTTCTAAAAACTACAGAAGACATATGAAAGAAATTGAAGATGACACGAAGAAATGGAAAAACATTCCACGCTCATGGATTGGAAGAACATTGTTAAAATGACTGTATTACCCAAAACAGTCTACAGTTTTTATGCAGTCCCTATCAAAATGCCACCAGAATTTTTCACAGAGCTAGACCAAACAATCCTAAAACTTGTACGGAACCAGAAAAGACCCCAAATAACCAAAGCAATCTTGGAGGCAACCAAAACTTGAAGGCATCACAATTCCAAACTTCAAGTTATATTACAAAGCTGTGGTCATTAAGACAGTGTGGTGCTGGCACAAAAACAGACACATAGATCATTGGAACAGAACAGAAAACCCAGAAATGAACCTACAACTATATGGTCATCTAATCTTTGACAAAGCAGGAAAGAACATCCAGTGGAAGAAAGACAGTCTCTTCAACAAATGGTCCTGGGAGAACTGAACAGCGACATGCAGAAGAATGAACCTGGACCACTTTCTTACACCATGCATACAAATAAACTCAAAATGGATGGAGGACATGAATGTGAGACAGGAAACCATCAAAATCCTAGAGGAGTTCACCATATTTTTCTTACTAGCTAAGAAGCCACTTTAAAAGTTTATTTCTACTGCCTCATGCCCACTAGAACAGCTACTATTGAAAAATAAAATAGTATTGGCAAGGGTGTAGAGAACTAGTATAGCTGCTATGAGAACAGTATTGTTGTTCCTCAAAAAACTTAACAATAGAATTACCATTTGATCCAGCATTCCCACTTCTGAGTGTGTGTGTGTGTCTGTGTGTGTGTGTGTCTGTGTGTGTGTGTATATATATAAAATGAAAGCAGATCACACTCATAACAACATTATTTACAATGGCCAAAAGTTAGAAACAATCCAAATGCCCATCAATGAATTAATGGATAAAGAAAATATATGTTAGATTATATACATTATTATGCATATATATTATATATTATAAAACATGTGTAATACACATATAATTATATAAAATATATAATATAATACATACATTGGAATATTACTCAGACTTAAAAAGAAGGAAATTCTGACACCTGCTACAACATAAATGAGCCTTACGCTGAGTGAAATAAGCCAGACACAAAAGAAAAATACTGTGTAATTCCATGTCCATGGAGTTAGTCAAATTCCTGAGGACAGAACATAGAATGATGGTTGCCAGGGGCTGGGGGGAAGGGATGTGAGGGGTTGCTTAGTATGTACAGTTTCACTTTTGGTAGATGAGCAAGTCTGGAGACTGTACAACACTGGGAATATACGTAACACTTCTGGACCGTACGCTTAAAGATGGTTAAGTTGGTAAACTTTATGTATTTTACCACAGATAAAAATTGTGTTAAGTTACAAATACAAAAAAAAATTTTTCTTATCTTTTCTCTATTTCCTACATGTATCTATGGTAGAAAATATTAAATAGGTGTCTCTGTTGGTGAGGGGTCATTAGGGAAGGGAGTTGATTGGGATGGGAAAATGAAAATGGGAAAGTTAATACAGAAATTATGCTAATTGGCGTGAGACTTTCAAATTAAATAGACCAAAAAGATGTCATATGATACATGTTAATCAGCATCTCAACTATATAAATCAATTGAATAAATTTGCAAAGTTAATTTATTCAGGAAAAATATGAAGAAGCAAAATATTTTAGCTTATATAGACATGCTTACGCTTTTTTTTTTCCGTTTTTCCTATTTCTAACTAAGGTTAAAAACACTTAAATACATTCTTTTAATAGATGAAAATCCATCATAGTAAAGTAGTCACTTAAATCACCTAATAGCTTTTATCGCAGCAGAATATAGCGTGCGCCCCAGCTAGATAAAATCATGGTTTTGATGGCTGGTCTAGATACTTCTTAAAAAGCTCTGCTCAGACAGGTTCACTCTTGTCACAGCTATTAGTGCCATTTGTTGAGTAGCATGTCAGTGTGATTGGCACAGAGTCATTCTTTCGTCTTATGAAAAATCATAATTTTAATGCATGCTTAAAATAAAAACCTCATGTAAGTGACTTCCTGTTTATAAAAGGAAGAGGCAAGACTCCTTTGCAGTTAGTATCGATTATTCGTGTTGCATGGAATATAAAATTGTGTTTTCTTTTTAGGGGAGAGAACTCCTTTGAGGGGGAACTGCCTTTCAGGATTTCCTCCATGTTTGTTGTCTGGGTCACGATGTTAGAATGAACTGTAGTACCTACCGTCTTCTTTCCAGATGTTGGTCAGGGACAGATTTGGATTCTGTTGGCTTTAAATAGAATCTGTGTCTCCGACTACCAAAGTAGATCCTTGAATCTTGGAGTAAGGTTTATGTCAATCTCTTTTAGTGATAAATGTCTTGCGGTGATTAAATAATATTTGTAAAGTACTTAAAATAGTGCCTGGCATATATTAAGTTCTCTGTAAGTATTTAATTAATACAGTATTGAGCTGAAATCACTCTGTGTCTTCTGGGTTCTTTTTAATTGTGCCAGTAGGTGCTGCTCTTGAGTGACAAGAGTGGATATTCCAAGTTATATTTTATATTAACAGGTGACCTGGATTGATGGCATAACTTACGTATTCACATTTATATACCTTAGTCTGGTGATTAGAAACAAGACTGTTTCTAATAAATAGACTGTTTACTTTAAAGACTTTCTTTTTTTTTAAATTTTTTTTTCAACGTTTATTTATTTTTGGGACAGAGAGAGACAGAGCATGAACGGGGGAAGGGCAGAGAGAGAGGGAGACACAGAATCAGAAACAGGCTCCAGGCTCTGAGCCATCAGCCCAGAGCCCGATGCGGGGCTCAAACTCACAGACCGCGAGATCGTGACCTGGCTGAAGTCGGACGCTTAACCGACTGCGCCACCCAGGCGCCCCTAAAGACTTTCTTAATATAAAATGACAGAGATGTGAAAATGCTCAGGTAGTTCTCTTGAAAGTTTAGAGCGCTGTTTATTTTTATAGTATTTATTTCTTTACAAGGTACCAATCTCACGACCTTTCTCATTATCAGGCAGTTACTGTATCATATTTTCACCTTCTTTATCGACATAAATTATTTATTGAATCTATTGACATTTTTCTGGTGCATGCAGTCAACACTGAACTGTGGTACTTCTCGGTGTTTTACAGATAACCCGTCGACAGGATTCAGCTTTGTTAGATGAGCCTTGATATTCAGACAGAGCAGATCTCATGTTTACATCAAGGGCCAGAGAGAATAGGTGCCAGATGTGGTCCCTCTTGTGCACACTTACTTGTACTGTTATTTAACAACTTGTGAGCGCTCTTCCTCTTAAACTTCGTGTTTGCTACCGGGATGGAAAGGCGCTACAATTTGTGCAAGTGTCGTGTAAACAGCTGTCGTGATTGACCTGAGGTGCGGGAAGGCGAGTAGAAGAGTCTTGGCTTTGTGAGAGCTGAGGAGTCGGAGGTGAGAAGCCAGACGGCTGGACGCTGAGCAGGCAGAAGTGGCGTTGGGTCCACGAAGGAGATTGGGAGGGGGGTGAGTTGCCGGTTGCAGAGAATGTGCCGCAAGATGCTGAAAGGGGAGAGAAATGAAACAAGCCGGCCCTTCGAAAGCGGCCCAGCAACACTTCAGGTTTCTTCTGTTTGACTTTAATGTTACGCTAATACATCATCGTTGTCTGTATTTCTGACCTTTCCCCTGTACGTAATGAGGAAAGTTTTCCACGATGTATGCTTTTAGGTCATGAATCTTTTACCAAAGAGGTAATTCTGGTTTTAGATACGATTCTGTTATAATACTTAGCATATTTTATTTTTTACCCCAATTTCTCTATCTGTGTCTAAGAAAATGTGTTAGAAAGACATTCTTAAGATGTTTTATGTTCAGTTTGCGCATACCAAATTTTTAATGTCCTTTTTTTTTTACATTGAAAAAGACATTTGAAATCCAGCGCTGTATATTTTTATTATTTATGGCAGAATCTATTTGGGTGTGTTCATCTTCTGGGCGTTAAGATGTCTACATTTTCACCTATTACGTTTTTATGTATAATCATTTTCACTCAACATATAAGAAACAACAGTTATCATAATAATGCAGGTAAAATTGAGTGTGGTTGGCCTACAGATTTTGAGTTCCACTCAAAGTGTAACCCACTGATTTATGCAGGCATTCGATTCGTGTGTATATTTAGTTACGTTCCATTTTTGTATGTCCGTGCTGTTACCGGTGTCCCTCTAAGTTAGTCCTGACCTTCCATGCAATGAAGGGCACGACCAGCCTCCCTACGCACTGTTTCTGCCTCCTGAGCAAATGGGAGTTCTGTGAAATTTCCTCAGGTGTGTGGTTCTTTCCCCCTGTTGCTAAGCCAGCCACAAGTCTTGTTTCTGATACGAATCTTGATGTAAAACCCAAAACCATAGAATTCTAGAAAGCTGTGCCACACTGCTCCCATTTACGGGATTTCACCCCATAGAACCAGATCAGTAAGGCACCAACCGATATCAGAATCGAAGGGGTCTAACCTTTCCTGAATAGCTCCACATGGTTGCTGAAAAGCGTTCTCACTCTCTCTGCTGACAACTTCTGAGTCATATCTTTGAACAGTTAAATCGGTAATTTTTAAACGTTTTTAGTGGGCAGGTTTTGTAAACTTCGTTGAGTTCATGAGATTTATATTCTTTTGCTTCTTAGTGTGTTGCAAAACACCCTTTTAAAGTTCTGAAGTGACGAGATTAATTTCGTTTGAAAATTTGCGACTACTTTTGCGTTCGGCCCCACCAGATTGCCACCAAACAAATGCAGAACTTTGTCCGCCCACGGTGTGCCCAGCGCACTGTGCTATAGGCGTCAGAGACAAAAGAACGAGCAACACAGGCTTGGTCCTTGCCTTAGTAGGGGTTACTGATTTAGTGGAGAATAGACATTAACTGAACGACCACACTAATAAATACCCAACTGCTCTCTAAGGTCTACAGAGAAAAGGTTGAAGGTGCTTGGGGAAGGCACGCGGGGAAGTGATCTGCGTAAGGCACTAGGTGAGACTCCTGCCTTAGAGCTAAGTCTTGAGAGAGGGTATGAGTGAAGTTGGAGAGAACATTCCAGGCCCCAGGCAAGAGGGAAATAGTGAATTTGAGGAACCTTGGAAGCCAGTGAGTTGTCATAATACTTTTCTAGTTGACTTAATCTTATTAAGCCTCTTTAACAATAATTTTTTTCTCCTCTTTAGAGTATAGGAAAGATCTAAAAAGAAACATTGAATTCATTCCATTTTAATCTAAATAATTGACCATATTATATGCGATAGTAACGATTACATATGAGCACTCAATTTGCCACATGACTGGGCTTTTTTTTTGAGAGTATCATCTCATTTAATTTCCAAAACCACCCTGTGCTACTGTTATTCCTCGTTGACTGGTGAGGGGGCCGTGAGGTGAAGTGCCTGACCAGACCTGACATCTGGGAAGGCAGCGTGGAGCGGCTGGTTTCGGGGCCACCACCCTGGTGGTGCTGCTTTATGCTAGGTGGCCATGTCACGCATGATACTTGGCAGAAATGTCCCCATCTCAGAAGTGTTTCATCGGTCAGGGTTCCATCACAGAATCAGAACCATTTTGGGAGCTAAAGAACAAAAGGATTTATTGTAGAGAGTAGACCTTTTGTGGAACTTAAAACCTTATGAGTGGTCCTAGGAGAATGAGTCCGGTTTTCTGGGTGAAAGTTCACTTTCAGCCCAGAAGTTTTTAATGTGTCTACCGTGTCTCACACACATCACATGTTGGATTTTCTTGGCAAAATACTACTTTCTGATATACCAGGCAGATGATGAGTTAAACTGAAGACTAAATCATAAAGATTAAGTTTTGAAACTTCAAGAATGTAAATGGACTTAAGTCAGTTATTAGAACTTCACAGGTATTCACCTGCTCTTACGCATAGACCATGGGAAGAAGTGGTATATCTAATCAACTCCGTACGTGCCCGCCTGCCGGTGTCATCACCCCAGTGTCCACAGCCGCCCTGCCATGTTGCGGTGTTCCCTGCAGGACTCTCCGTCAGAACTTCTGCCTTGTGCTTCACTAGTGTGTGGCCGTTTTAACTAAACCGCTCTTTTCTCCATCCCAGCCGTTTCACCGGTGTCCTCATGAATGAGCCACAGAATATTCAGAATTCTTAACCTTCCTCCTTGGGCTTCTTTTAGAACCTATGACCTTAGGATGCAGTTATCTATCATGTCCGTGCAGCGATAATAGTTTTTCTGGTATGCCTTTCCCCAAACATGGTGATTTCATTCCCAAGCATCATGTTCTTTTAGCACTAATATGGTGTCGCGGTTAAGAGTGTTTTCGACCACAGTACTAATCTAACTAATTTTTATCATATGCTCCCTAAAAATATAAAATTTAGACTTTCTGAATCAGCTGCCTTTGGTGGATTTTCACGTAATATTTATTAGAGTGGTTTTTTACCTATTTCTTGATGCTGACTGTGATATTAACCTTTTATAATTAAGATGCTCTGTCTCCTTGACACATAGTATGCCCTTTTAGTTCTTCTTAATCTTGTTTTTTTTTTTTTTTTAAATTTTATCCATTTGCTCCTGTACCACTTCGTCGGTACCTTTCAAATGCTAAATGCTGTCCCATTTATCCTTAGTAACCATGCTGAAATCTTCTGTCCTTTTTAATATTTAGGCTTTATTGGATGAATGTAGATTGCACCTTCTCTAACTGTGTCTTAAATAATTGCCACTTACGGGAATTAAGAACTACAAGACAAGGAAAATGCTGACCCATAGACTAAGCAGAGGGAGAAAACGTTCCCACTGGGTCTAATTTCCTAAGAAGGACCATCAGGATAGTGGCGAGGGCCTGAAATTATGGTCTGAATGACCTCTAGAAAATGATCCATCCACAAAGGAACTTGCCTGTGTTTGCACCAAGCAAAATAGGGATAGGGGTAGGCACCCCACCGAAGAAAGACTGCTAGCCCCCTTGTCCTTGGCTAGGTTATTTTTATAAGGAGAGAAAATAATCATTTAGACCACAGAGACAGAACTGACATTGCAGGATGAGACGTGATCCAAGGTTGTGAGTATAAGCTGGTGTAGGGATACCTTTGATCCAGAAGAGGGATTAATGAAGTATCTGAAATTCTGACTTGCATCCTGTGTCATCTCTTTATTATTTTAGGGCATAATTTCTATTGTGTGTGGCATGTAGACATTTATCTAAACATGCATACCTAAAATATCCATTAGACTTCCACATCTTCCATTTCTTTCACATTATTTTTTATTCTGTAATCTGGACTCTTGAGAGTGAATATATTAAAAAATTAGAATTGAAATGCAAGAAAAATGACCTTCATTATTAGATCTTTATATATTTGACATAATCACTGTGGTATTTTCTATTTAAAACAAAGTACAAGGTAACAAGTAGATTTTTTATATACAATGGCGTTCATTAGCTCAATAATAATCTGACATCAGAAGACCAATATAGAACAATTACTATAAACAACTAATTGTGTTTTCAAATCTTTTATTTATCAACGCCAGACACCTAATAATTGAAGTGTGAAGGAGAAAGACAAAGAAGTAGATGTCAAATAATTAAGAAAGGTATTATATCTTCGGTCTAAAAACATTCACATGAATTACATTTTTATTTCAAATTCTTACATAGTCAAGTGATGATGGAAACAAACTTCATAATATTTGTATAACCTCATGGTAACAGAAGACATAGAAAACAGAACCAAAAAGGGAAAAAAAGTAAACAAAACTTCACAATCAATTATGAGAAAATATTTGCAGCACATAAGGTGGATACAGGATTAGTATAATTAGTATGCCCACAGAAGGTCACTATTCTTAGTGTACCAAAACCTCCTTCAAATTGATTTTTTTTTCTCAGAAGACAAATCTGAATAGGCATTTTAAGATGCAGATTACTAGTAGGTATACGCAAAGATATTTAACCTCACTAGCTGTGAGTACTTTACAACAATAAGATGCCAATTTTTAACCATTGGCAGGAACTTAAAAGGTTGGAAATGGCCACTGATGAAACATATTTTGGAAAGCTAGAAATCTCATATATTACTGGTGGGAGAATGATTTGCTAAAAAAATGCTGTTGGATTATAAAAGGCACATACCATCGATCTCAGTAATTCTATTAAAGCGTCGTTCTTACGGAATAAACGCACGGATGTATGAGGATATTTTGTTGTGAGTCATCGTAATGGTCAAATACTGGAAGCCATGTTAACACCCATCAGGAGGGGCCTGTGCAGACAACGGTCAAATGCGTGGCTGTCAACGAGCTGGATGTCTGCGTGCTGACCTGTGATAGTGACTACGGGCAAAAAGCAATCGCAAAGTATCGTGTTCCCTATGCCTGTTCTTCCAGAAGGAAAAAGAACTCACCCTACATGTATACTTGTGTGAGCATGAAGAATCATGTAGATAACGTATAGCAAACTTAGTATCAGCCGTCTCAGGGGGTACGTTTAGATGGTGAATGGATCCTGTGCATTTTTTCTTTATATATCTCAGGATTGCCATGGTTTGTTTCATGACAAACATATATTCTGTAATTTAAGAGCCTCTAACAAGATCTGAAAATGATATGCTGAGAGCGTCCCCCATTTCATTTTTTAACATATGTACTTGTTTAGGAAAAAAAACGATGGCTCTAACAGCACAGGTTTTTCTGGATTTCCTACAACGTGTTGCTTTTTATCATTAGAAGGGAAGGCAGTGAATGCTGTTAACACGATTTTAAAGACCTCAGTAATCAGAATTGAGGAAATAGACCTCTCTTCTCCAGTTCTGTCAAGATTGCCAGCATGGGATGGTTAACACACACACATACGCACACACACAGCAAAACGAAACAAGAGAGTCGTCTCATAATGTGATCAGGCTGCTTTGAGTCAGCTCTGAAACTCGCTCGCAGTATGACCTTGTGAAACTTACCCCTTTAGCTGTCGCCTTTAGGTGGTGCATGTCATGTATGAAATGGGTTTAGAAACCTATCTGGTCATGGACATCATGAGAATGAGCTTCTTAGATGACATCAAGTCTCTGCAGCGCTTCTTAAACAGTCCTTGCCAGTTAAGTCATCTGCTAAGGTTCCCCCAAGATCCTGAACATTAGAGGAAATGTGTCAGTCCCCTTGTCCTGTGCGGGGAGGGAGTTGTGGACAGGACACCGTGACCCCTGCCCTTACAGGGCTTGGCGCCCTAAGAGAGGCTGGCAGTCACCCGCTGTCACGAGTAGGACTTGTGATAGCTCTGGGGACATCTCCTTGATGAACTCTTAGGACGGTGTGTGTCTGGGGAGCTACCTAGGGGACTGACCTTTCCTGAAGGCCTTGGGGGGGCCGGGGGGCGGGGCCCCTGCAAGTTGTGGAGAAGAGACTCCCAGGGAGGCCCGAGATGCTAGGAGGAGGCAGAATTTGAAGGTGTGGGGAGGAGTTTGTGGTAAGGAAAACGGAAAACTGGTGCAGGGACAGAGTGACGTGGCAGGCGTGGTATGCCCCACTGTGAACCTCGTCACAAGGCCGGCTCTCCCGCGCCTCCTTCCGGACCCTGACGTGAGGAGCCCTACTTGGTGGGACTGTCTTAATAGGAGAGTCCGTTCTTAGCAGGTGTCTGCGCATACCACTCACCCAGGGAAGGCTTGTGCCCCCGGCATCTAAATCCTTCTGTTCTCCTCCAGCCCCCTGATCCCAAAACCGGACCACACTGCCCAGTCTTACTGGGGAGAAGGTGAGGAGGAGGGGGGAGTGCGCACTTCTGGAATGTAGTGTATTTTCTTTTGTTGTTTGGTTGTTTCCTAATTGGGTTCCTTGCACCATGTGTATAAAATGTACTTTTCTCTCAAAACATTTACACAGAAATGCCTTTTGTTAGCTCGGGGTGACGGGGAGGCACGGGAGGGCACTAGTGGGTTGCGGCAGGGGAAGGGGCAGCGAGGGCCTGCGGCCAGCGGGGTCTGTTTCTGTCACTCCCCCTCTTGCAACGCAGTGGGGCCGAGGCTTCCCTACCCCGACACGCTCTCTGCCCGTGACTTTCCCTAACGCTGTTTTGCGGTGATTTTGTGACGCACTTGGTAACTGCAGAGACTTCTGCTGATCCCTCAGTGCTGGCTGATCTCCATGCTGAACTCCTGACCACCGATTTGAGGCTGTCTCACATGTCGGTAGCACGTGCATTTCAGCGCCCACAACCACGCTCCTCGGCCCCATGGTGGCGCATTGCTGTCACTCGCGCGTGTCCCTCGGCCGTTTGGGTCCCGGGGCTCACTGGTTGGACACATGTGCTCTGTGGGGACCTGCGTTCATGCAGCAAGAGTTTTCAGTAGGTTTTCTCGCTAACGACCCATTGATCGAAAGCTTAGGATAGCATTCCAGGCATGGAAAGAAACTCAAAAACAAATACACAGGTACACTCAGACGCACACACTGTACTGTGAGGGTTGGTGAGCGAGTATTTGAATACACCGAAGACAAATAGGGTTGTAGTAAATCAGAATAAATCAGAGTTGCCCGGAGTGGCATTAACTAGGTTATGCAGGTAAATTACTCCTGCTTTAAGTATAGATGAGTTTACCGGGTTGGTTTGTTTTTTTTTTTTTTCCCTTCATTTATTTCCTGTTATGTGAAGCCTACACTTGATGACATCGATGTAAAGCTGCATAGTAGCAAAGATGCTGTTTGATGAGAGAATACACAGCCTTAAAGCTGAACTCCACTAATAAAGGGAGAATTTCCCAAACAATAATGATGGTGATGGTGATGTTTATTGATGATTATTATGCTCCTTCATGTAGAAAGTCAACAAAGCTATTCCGGGGCTGGAACCGTTTCCCTCCTCTTATACGAATTTCTTCATATTCTCTGTGTTTGCTGCAAGATGGCAGGATGATGGTAGAATAAAATCTGTCAACCTAAAAACAATTATCTCCATTTCTGGATATGGATACTCCGTGAGGCTGGTGAACACTGAGGCTATGAGCTATTTCTTGGTAGAAACTACAGAGAAAAAGGAGGTTGTGATTTTTACGTCCACCTGACTCCTTTTTGCACACATCTTTCCTGCAGAATGGAAAGTGGGCTTTTTTGGAGTCTGGAAACTGGATTGAAGCCTCACGGATGCTTGTTAGCTGAGAAAAATTAACATCATCACAGTTGTCTTTAGGAGGTCATCTTAATCTTGGATGATCTATCAAGATGTTACATTTTTCAGTTTGTTTTTTATCTTAGCTGAAGCTTGGTGACACACACTGGGGAAAGGCTGGGAGATGTCCCTCCCCGTGACCTACCTGTGGGATCAGGGAATCCAGATTGGTCCTGTCATTGTGCTAATCAAGCTGGACTTAAAATAGACAGCACTTCCCTTGACTGGTTTGTAAAACTCTTTCTAACCTTTCTAATCTTAAGTTTAAAAAGGAAGAAAAAAAAAGTTGGCCATTTCAGAACACGTGTTTCATGAGGCACTTTGTGTCTGAGCCTGAAGCACATTTTGGTAGGTCACTGCCGGCCCCCGTGGTGATTCTGGGCCACGTGTTGGCCCTGTCAGTGAGCTGAGCGCCCCCTGTGTATCTGCTGTTCCTTGTGGCCACGACGGGGGTCGGACCTCCGTCCGGCAAGTTTCGAGTGTGATCCTAGAGACACGCTGAAACATTTGGGTGATCCGAATGTTTTTTCATCTTCTTCCAACATCTTCTGAAATGCAACCCCTCTTTGAGGAATAAATGCATATTAGATCCCATTGTAGGATCTACTATTTATTGATTTGTTTTAAAGATTTTCCCTAATTGTACCCCCAAAGCGGTCACTTTGGAAATCATCAGGCATAACAGTTACTATTTATTGCAAAAATGAATTCATTACAATTATTTCCACCAAAAAAGCCATTTTAAAATTTGCAACCAAAGGTTTATAACTAGCATATTGTTATTTTCATAAGAATTCTGATTTTTCCTTTGGTGATTTATCTCGAGATTAAAGATATAGATGTCATTGAAAGAATGATAAGTGTAAAATCATTTTCTTGCACAGCTAACTTTTAGATTTTATGTTAATAGAGCTTTTAGCGCATCAGAGTTCTCTTACTCACAGCTGTTACCTTATGTACAGAGCACTCCGTTTCCATCTGACGACTGAGCTATTTGTCTGAATTGCTGCCCTATGGAAACTTCACAGTATTTCTTAAGGGAACTGGACCATGAAAACCTTTATGTGTGGCCTCCATAAAGGCGCAGACATGGATACACTGATGAGTGAGATTGCAAATGGTGTTACACTTTGCTATTTAAATGCCCGAGTCAGACACTTTAGTTTCGCATGTACCTCATAAGTTATCAATACATTGAACTGTCCAGTGAAATTGAGCTACGGCTACCAAGCTGAAACTTAAAAGTCGTGAGAGAACCAGAACGTGCACCGTAAAGTAAGTAGAACGCAGCCCTTAGTGCAGGCTTTCGAGGCTCCTGGCCAGTGGTTTGTTCTGTGGAGCACAGTGCGCGCCATGGGGACCAGTGTTGTATGAAGTAGGGCCCTGCAGGTGGCGTGGGATCAGAGCGGAAGTGTCACTGATGAACTGACTTTAAGGAGGGTTTCAGGGCATAAAATGACTCTCTGGTTTTAACTAAACAGTTTTCCCCTTTATTTCAAACCTTTACAAGATTGTACTAGATATTATCTGCAGCTCATCTGGAAGAATGTGGATTGCTAACAGAAACAAGATAGGATGTTGTAATGGAATAAAAATTTTCCCGCTTCCTAGCATGTTACCAAAAGTCTGAAAGCAGATTATATCTAATCCATATAATTATAGAAGTGGAGCCGGAGAGAGTATAAAATATTTAGTCCTTGGATTAGAGTGCTGTGTGAGTATCTGTGTCCCACCAAAGGCACCTACTGAGAAGGTGAGCCTACTAGCTTTTGTGTTCTTTTTATAGGAAATAAAATTCATTGATGATTCTTTTTTATTTAAAAAGTGTGTTAATCTACATTGATTTCTAAATTTGTTATGGATTCCTTAGCTGAGAAATACAGTTCATCACTGACTGTTCTATTACCTGACAGCAATTGATAAAGCATCCGTGCACAAAGTGCCAGAAAAGGTTAATATTTATTGATTTTTATGGTGCTACAACCCATGTAGTTTTGCCATCAAAGATGTATGGCCACCAGCACTGGAATCTGTAAAATTGCAGAATGCACACTAGATTTCATTATAACCTATGCCAGTATGCAAGATTTAAAAAATGACAGATATTTAACAAAAAGCTCTGAATGCGTAGCTCCTCTGAACCTGTGACTTGAATTTAATATTTTAACATGAAACACAAGAGCACTTAAAATCTAAAAATTAATCCTTGCTTTGCAAATAGCAATCACATTTAGCCTTTTCTTCCACTTAACTATATGCTATTGATCTGAGAAGATGCCCAAGCAAGTGATAGCTGAAATTATGAGCAATAAAGGCCTTGCTTCTTTAACAGAAAAGTGTGTAATTAGCAGAGAAGGGGGGGGGGGGGAAAGCCTATGTTTAGTTTTAAAGGAATTTGAAAGAAATGGTTTGAGCGCCACACCAGTGTTCGAATGTAGCCAAGAACAGTCTTAGCTTTGGGGATCATGAATTCATTCTCTGGTTGCAGTTGGTGAGGAAAAATTAGGAGTGCACACTGTTTTTGTTTTTGTTTTCTGTTTGTCTCCGTCTGTATTTCCCTGACAGAAACGCAGTCCTTGGTCTACCTAGAACTGCCAGAAACACTGAACTTCCTGTTCATGTGCTTACTCTGTGCTTAAAATCTGCATTCCTCGGGTGATTGTTTACAACCTCTGTATATTAGTATGTACCAGGTGAAAGCAGACACTTTATGAATTACTTTTTTAACCCAGAAGGAATAAATACACTGTAAGGTGTAGTCCCTTGCCTTTAGGACCCTAGACTTTAAGTGTGGATCGGAACTAAATGCATATTGTTGAGATATTTTTGAAAGTGGGAGCTGGAATTTATTTCCGCGAAAGATTTAGTGGAAATTCTGATGCTAAAAAAATATGTATCTATTTTGACCCAACTGAATGGTTTGGTGTGTTTTGCAAATACGTTTCTACATCTTCTTCCAGTTTGCGCTGGCTCTGTTTTTTCCTTCCCTCACGAACAGCTTGCCCATTTTCTTAGGCTTATTTGAGGAAAAGAAGAGTTCTGCGTTTTGAAAGGGAAGCGTCCATTGCCTAGAAAACTACTGTCGTAGCTTAAATGTCATTGAAGTGTGTGGCAACTTAAATTCTAAAACTGAAAAAAGTAAAGTCTTAAGAGAAAATTCCTGACTCATGTTCTAAAAGCTGATGACAGTATGCAGCATTTTCCATAAAGACTTCATTTTCCCCGCCTTTTATTGACCTTATTTATAATATTGTTAAATCTTCTTCATGAATACCAATGTCAGATGAGTCTAATTCTTTAGTTTTAATTTGTCCATTTTTTAAAATGATTTTGTCATTAATCTAATATTCTTCCCCCCCCCCCCCTTTTAAGCAGGCGAGGTTTTATACTAGTAACATAGTGATTAAAATAGTCTTAAAGAACATTGCTCTGTTACACTGTTGGTTTTCTTTTCAATGCAACCTGGTTTTTGCAGCCTCCCAATCTCAGAGCTGCCTCTCTGGCTTTTTTTTTTTTTTCCCCCTGCTCACCTTAAACCTACAAATGACAGCTAAGCGACAGGCCCCCTTACACTCCATTTCACTTCTGAAGTCAGACAGTGCTGCTGTGCATCAGTATCCACAACACCCTCGCCTCCACATTAGTCATTACCTAAGGTAGGGGCTGATACGTGAAGATGGTTTTTTGACATTATTAGTTAACTTATATTTAAGCTGCACTTTCTAGGAGTATACCACAAAAAGCAAGTACACGAGAAAAGCAACGAAACATATAATATAGCAAACGAAGATGGAAAAAGGAAAAAGAACCATATCAATCCATTTATTCCAAATTAGAGAATCATTTTAAGTTTTGTGAATGAGTGTGAATAAATATGGAAGTTTTGAATTTCACAAAGCCGGGTTACTATAAGAGCTGAAGGATCATGCGATTCCCATAACTATGGAATTTATTTTCTGTCCTGGCCCCGGGAAAAATAAACAAATCCTTTGAATTTCTCTTTTTTGTCAAGCATGTTCCATTTGACTTTTAGTTTCAAATTCTCCCTTTCAGAAGACTACTTTATTTTGTCCATTGTGGAAAAATGTGAACCATCAGATAGAAGTATCTTAACCCCAATTTAAATTGTTTTATTTCCTTGTTTACTTTGTATTTTAGTTCTGAAGAAAACACATATTCTAACAAGCATATTGAAAACATTAATGCATGTTTTATAATAATTTATATGCCTCTCATTTTCTTTTGCTATTTTGGATTGAAGCTAAAGTGAATATGTTTTTAGTGTTTTGGTTTACATTAGAGAAACATTCAAAATAAAATATAAGAAATGATTTAAGCATAAGTGTGGCAGGAAAAAAAATCAGATTTCAAAAGAAACAGCAATAACAAAATCCCCTGGAAATAATGACTAAAATAATGTGACCATTTTTAAGCTTCAATTTTGAGCAAGTAATCTATGTTGAAATCTTTGAGAGTGAGACTCTTTAAGTACATCGTAATTAATTCTTTTAGGTGAGTTTAATCATGTGAACCGATAGGCTTTTTTGCTTAATACTATCAGAGTTCTCAAATCACTTTTTTATTGAGAAGATGTTTTTGTTTTAGTGCTTGGAGTGAGGCTTAGTAGCCTAACTGGTTTAGCTTGTCAGTTTGATTAGCAGAAGAAGCAGGCCATTGTTGGTCACCTAATAGATGACTTTCTCCTGTCCCACCCTTTGTCCCAAACCGGGCTGTGCTGAAGGCATTCCAGGAAATTACCTTATGTTTTTCTTCTTTATTTGCATCATCTTGAAAAAGAGGGGAAAGCAGTTTTGTTGGTCCTTTAGACAAGGCTCTTCTATATAGTTTGCTTTTTTCCTGCTGAATTGTATTGCCTAATTTTAGCCGGAATCATCACTGGTTTCATGTGACCTAGGAGAATTAAAAATATTGTTAATTAAGAAGGCCCAAGTTCATGATGTTTTCCATGCCAGCCTCATCTGAGCTGTTTGTTGGTTGCAGCTCGTTTGGGAATTTCAAAGTATCGTTTGCGGCAGAGCTGGGCTTGGCAAAGGTACATAAAGTACTTCAATGGGGTGTGATGTGAAATGGCATCATTTATATTAAAAAATAAATCTGGGAAATTTTTAAGACCTGAAAGTAATGGGTGCTCGGGACAGGCTGCGGGGGGGAGAGGTGTGCGGAGCAGCCCCCTGCGGTGTGGTTGTGCCTGCACCTCCCCGCCCCCCTTCCTCCCCCTCCCTTCCCTCGCAGGGAGGGCCCCGGTGCCCGCAGCGCAGCGGTAGACTCTGCGCCAGGCTCAGTCCCCGGGGCGGGCGAGCGACAGGTGGGCAGGACCCGCGGTCACTTATGGGGCCCAAGCTCCTGCCACTCCAGCCTCTCCGCGAGCAGTGGCCCTTCTCCCCGGAGCCCTTTGTCCCCACTGCCTTCCAACTCAGTTCTTTTCTCAGGTTCTTCCAATGACCTTTCAACCCTCTCTCCTTTTTACTGAGTCTTTCACACAAGAACACAGAAAAATGCTATAAATTTACCCACCAAACAGAGAGAGAGAGAGAGAGAGAGAGAGGATGAATTCTGAGGTTGAATCATCAAGTGCAGAGCTAACAATAGAACCCAGGACCCCACGCTCTTGACGGGCACTGGACCAGGAGCCTGTCAGAAGCACGAATTACTGATCTCCTTTTTTCAAAGAAGGGAATGTTTGCTGTCTTAAGGAAGGTAGTATTTTCTGCCGCTTCCCCTTTTTGCTTATCCAGCTTTAACTATTTACAAGAGCGAATTCTGCTCATGATCCTTTGTCCACTAATTTTCTTTCTTGGGAGCTTTTGCTCAGTGACCACGTTTTAATTATATGTGCCATGGGAATATCTAATTTTACCGTTAATTTATTATTACCTGCGCTTGTTAATAGAAGGTGTCTGCTGACATTTACCTACACGTACTCTTTGCTACCCAGACTGCCCCGCTTACGTATAAAAGCACATGTTCCAGATTGCTAGTGTTTAGCTGACTTTTTGCCTGTCCTTCCTTTCTTATACAAAGCTTTGTAACCATAGATAGCACACTAATAAAGTTTCAGTTCTGTCAAAATTACTGGTCTAGTTCTGAATTCCCATGTAATACATTTTGAATTCCCAACAATACCAAATAAGTTCCTTAATATGCCATTCTGAAATATTTTATTCATAGTTTTGAAAATTATATTTCTTAAAAAAAAACAACTCACTCTTCTCACATCCATATATTATCAACCCTAAGGAAAGACCAAGTTTACCTTTTGGGAAAGAGGGAAGACAAAAATGGTAAAGGGAATATGTTGGGGGGGTAGTACTTCGAAATCTAAGTATTTGAAACTTGTATAAGAAGGCCATGTAAAAATGCAGATAACTTTAATTAAAAATGAGAGAAGGCAATACTTAGAATACCTGTCCTCAGAATAAGATTTCAAATCAGGGTTAATATATTCAGAAAATGAAAGAACAGATACTGTAACTTTTAACTCTTAGGGTACTTTACATAAAGGTTTTATTCCAGAAAGTTAGAAAGTATGCTGGCATATGAAACGAAAGGGCAGTCCAAAGGTTGGAGAGCAAACTGAAAGAATCAAGTCAGGGGGCGCCTGGGTGGCTCAGTCAGTTGAGCATCTGACGTCGGCTTAGGTCATGATCTCACAGTTCATGGGTTTGAGCCCTGCATCGGGCTCTGTGCTGACAGCTCAGAGCCTGGAGCCTGCTTGGGATTCTGTGTTTGCCCCTCTCTCTGCTCCTCCCCAACTCATTCTCTGTCTCTCTCTTTCAAAAATAAACAATGAAAAGCATTTAAAAAAAAAGAATCAAGTTAGTCTATAGTTAGCCATTGTGTTGATTCATAGAAAATAAAGAACCAAAAGTAGAAGAGACACAGAAATGGAATTGTGTGGCTGGTAAATAGAACAAGAATATTTGAAATAGTGCATAAAAAGCCATTTTTATTTTCAGTAGATATGTTTATCTCAGACAAACACATGTTTGAAACCAATGGAAACTTGTGAAAAACAAGGGAAAATTGATAAATGAAAAGCCCACTGAACCAGGAGCTAGTGGATCTGGAATCTAGTCCTGCTCGTTGTGTGAGCCACTTAAACCCTCTCTGCTTTACTTCCCTAAATGTAAAATAAATGGTGGAATTTTATTTAGCTATGTATTTATTTATTTAGAGAGTGAGTGGGGGAGGGGCAGAGGGAAGGGGAGAGAGAATCCCGAGTAGATTCCACGCTGTCAGCGTGGAACCTGATACAGGGCTCAGTCTCATGACTCTGAGATCATGAATTTGAGCCAAAATCAAGAGTCAGATGCTTAACCAACCGAGCCACACAGGTGCCCCAGGGATGAAATTTTAATAGATGAGCTCACTGGGTCTTCCCAGAGTGATACACTATAATTATGGGACATTACAAATAATACTGCATTGCAGCCCTAATTCCCTGACAACCTCTTCCATAATCTTCATTTGTTGAGATTCTAAGGAAAAGCAAATTTCAGAATATTGGTATTTTCTAAAAGTTTGCATATAATTTTCAGGGAATCTGAGAGCCACTCGAAGGTTTACGGGTTAGGAAGGCCAGGAAGACTAGGTACAGACAAGTACGGAACAAATTTGACTCTTCAAATGTTCTTTTCCACGAAGGACTGTGACAGGCTCTGAATGACCAGGGATGTTCCCCACCACTGAGGTCACTTGAGCCTGCTAACACCCCATAGCATCCTGAACATCTGTCAGCATCTCCTGAAATCTGAGCTTAACACAGGGACACGCCTGCCAAGAGCATAACCCCAGTGGGCGCAGGAGTACTCAGTCTGTTTAAGATGACTGATCCCATCTCGATGTCAGCTCAGAGAATGAAATTCAAACCGTCACGTTATGGCCCAAAACCAAAAAACTGGGAGATTTTTTTCCGTAACCTCCCATTGGTTGTGGCTATGTAACCTGAGGCGGATGGCTCCAGGTCGCTGTCCTGGCTCAGAGTGGCTTCTCGGTGGCAGTGGAGCAGAGTTGAGCCAATGGGAAATGGATGGTGGGAGCACCGATTGGCTGGGAAGCGGGCTCCAGGCGAGGGAGTGCCAGCCCGCACAGCGGCGGGCAGCCCAGGAGAGGGCGCCAGGCGGCTCTCTTACGAGTCCTGTAGGGCCTACGAGGCCTTACTGGATTAGCATCTGTGACTGTGCAGCTCCTGTCTTTCAAACCTACCCACTGCCAGCCTAAAGGCATCTATGCATTTCTGCCAGAAAACCGTTTGACTGTAATTTCCTTGATTTCTACCTACCAGCTTTAGTGTTGAAATATGTTAAAATACTGAGCAGTTTTTCAGTTAACCAGGTGAGAAAGATCAGTGTAGTCTCAGGCACCTAGAAGGCCCTCAATGACAGTGGACTGTTTTATCTTATCTCTACTGCTAAGAATAGTGTAGGCCTCTTCTAAAGTCTCACCTATCAAGGTAGGAAAACCTGTGCCAGACGTAGGGCTCAGGTAGCATGCTGGATTCTTCTTGACCAAGAGCAGAGAAAGGTTCCTTAGTCCCCTTCTACAGCTGTTATAGCATCACAGATACCTGCAGGTTACGTTGGCTGAGGTCTTCATCAAAAACACTCTAACGGCATCGCTGCTGTTTTCAAGAGACCTTTAAGGTGTTGACTGCTCTGCACTAAGTAACTTTGGAATTAAGTCTGTCTAAAGCGGGGAGATGTCCCATTTTCTTTGTACTGGGAGCACTCGGAATGCACATGCTTCTCCCTCACTTGACTCTCCAGGGTTTTTATACTTTTAACAGTATATGGTTTTTAATGAGGCTTCCAGAAGCTTTAGAAACTTCTTTAATGATTTTGTTTTGACCTTTTGCTACTGCCTTTCCTGGGACTGAATTGATTGTCGATAGTGAAAATCTGCTACCACAATTCAGATTTTAATATTGTCACATGCAGCTTTCTAAATTTTCTTTTCTCAATTCTGAAATGGGCACATATTAACATTATAATGGGGAATAATTGTCTAAATTCCCTTCATGCACAAGGCAGTATACAAGAATCCAAACAACCTGTCTGCTAAAACTGAAACAACCGTGCTCCCGAATATCTCCGTTCACGTTTACCCACTTTTATTTTCTTCTGTCTGAAATGGACATTCTGAACCGACTTAAGGCGAAGACGTTCACTGCTTCTTCCATTACTTGTAAACAATGGAAATCCCCACAAGGCCCAAGAAGTGCAGGGTGGGAGGAACAAGGGCGTTCCCTTGGTCTGGGGCCAAGCTCCTACTTTCTTTCCCCTCTGTTCTTGCTTTCTTTTCTCATTAGGCTTTAGTTGCATTGTCACCCTGTTGAATTGCCTGAACAGTTTTGCACAGGGATCTTCCAGAAAATGGACAAAGCCCAGAACACTTGGTGATGCATCTCATGCCACCTAGTAATCCTAGAAAGTTCTCATCATACCTAATAGAGGATATGAAAACATTGTCAGAAATTTAAGAATACACACTCGCCCCGCCATGGCTCCAGGAGTAACCTGTGCGTGGGTAACCACAGTAGCTCCATGAGGAGTGTTCTCAGGTTCTGTGATTCAGGAGTGGTGCCCCGCCCCGTATTATTGACAGGAAACTGACAGCCTGAGCAATGGCCTGGGAGGCCAGGGATCATTTTAGAGCAATGTCCAACTCATTAAAAACAAAAGGACAAGGTAGTTTAGTGCACTTGCTCACATTTACGGTGCTGTCTGTGAATTCTTAGTAGCTCCTGTGCGTCTCCTATTCAGTGTGTGCCAGGCACTGTGTCTGTGCCCGTGTTGGATTATCTCTTTCCTCCCTGGCCACAGCCCAGCGGCTGTGCTGCCATTGTTCCGGGAGCACACAGGCACGGGGAGACGAGGACCCGGCACACCGTGACCCGCCATTCGTGCATCGCATCTGTCAGTGCTGTTGAGGGAGCAGCCACTGCCATAGACCCTGGAGACAGAGTCCAGCTCTCGGCAGAAAGATGGATAATAAGAAAAAAATAATAAGTATGTACTGTAATGCCCTGTTGGGACAGAGGCAGGAGAGGGAACCAGATCAGAGAGGGACCTGGGGGGGGGGGGGGGCTGGACTATTTTGTGTGCAGTTACGAGGAAAATCTAAGAAAATGACTTCATAAAACGGTTTTACTGAGGTCCAGTTACCATCCAGCAGCCTGCACACACTTAAAGTGGAGGATGCAGTAAGTTTGGGCCTATGTAGAAACCCTCGAAGCCACCACCATGGCAGAGATCAGCAACATAGCCTTCTGGCCCCAAGTCGTAGGAACTGCCTTGAGCTGGGCCCGAGGGTAGTGGGGCCGGAGTGGATCTGTCCTTGGTGGAGCCCTGTGAGTGGGCCGCCCGAGAGGGGCTGGGGGCCTGTGGTGGCGGGGAGGCCAGTCTGAAGGGCTTTTCTTGTGACTCCGACAGAAGCCGAGGGAGGGGTGAACGAGTGAGGAGCCTGTGTTGGCTTATCTTGTGCCGAAAGCCACTCTGGCTTCTGGGCGGAGAACTGAGTACTCGGCAGCAGGATGGTCATGGTAGACATGGCACCCACGGGGCAGGGGTGGTGGAGGAGGTCAGAGGCAGGGTGGAAGCCGCTTTCTCCCTGAGGTGGGACTCCTGAGCCTTGTGCCGCCTTCTGGACTCAGGGCCGAGGCAGCCCCGCCCCCATTTGTAGGTTTTCCTGCTCAAACACCTGCCACGGAGACATCCTCGGGCTCCTTAGCTTGGACTTCTTTAAACTTCCGGGGTGCTGATTTCCCTTGTGTTACATTCAGTTGTGGATAAGAAGACATGTGCTTCTGTCTACGTGCAACTTGCTTGAGGAAAACGTTCCCATCTTCGTGTCATTAAGCCGAACAGTCACGAGCAGTAGGCTTTATTTAGGGAGGTGCTTTTAAACTTTGATTAGTGTTCTTGAATTATACTTAATTGCAAAGATTTCAATGTAGTTGTGTAAAGAAACATAGATTTGTTTTAATCCCCCGAGAATGTGACGGGAGAGCAGTGTTGTAGTACCTTTCACGACCCAGATGCACTACCTTATTTTCATGTCACTGCGTAGACTGGAAATTTATTTTTGATAGATCCCATGACAGGAGAAATCAGGTGCATCTAAGGGCACCGTTGTTACACTTCTTTTTTTTTCTTTTGGAAAAATCGCGACCTTCACTCTAGGGGGAAAAAAAGAAAAAGCAAAAGATAGGCTCAAAGGAAGAAGAGGAAGGGAATGTGTTGTATGTGAACACGTGCAGGAGTGTGTAAATCTATATTTTAACAAATCGTTACTTGTCCTTCTAATGAAGGCAAATACCTCAGCTGATTAAATTTCTCCTTACTTTTCCGCCATTAAGGTGTTCGAAATTTAAAAAACAATTTAATGCTTTCTTTAAAAAAAGGAAAAGGGGCCAATCTCACCATGTATTGTAAACTAGAAAACCATTTTTTAATCACTTGGCTTGCTTAATATTATTTCCAGAACCCCTCACCAAACAGTTATTTAGGAGAAACAGACCATATATTATTCTAAAATGATTATTTTAAATTTATTTATTTAAATTCAAGTTAGTTAACATACAGCATAGTATTGTTTTCAGGAATAGGACCCAATGATTCAGCACCTACATGTAACACCCAGTGCTCATCCCAGCAAGTGCCCTCCTTAGTCCCCATCACCATCTAGCCCATCCCTCCATGAACCCTCAGTTTGTTCTCTGAATTTAAGAGTCTCTTACGGTTTGTCTCCCTCTCTGTTTTTTTTCCTTATTTTGCCTTCCCTTCCCCTATGCTCATCTGTTCTGTTTCTTAAATTCCACACATGAGTGAAATTATATATTTGTGTTTCTCTGACTGACTTATTTCACTTAGCATAATACACTCTAGTTCCATCCATGTTGCAAATGGCAAGATTTCATTCTTTTTGATCACTGAGTAATATTCCATTGTGTGTGTGTTTATATATATGTATATATATATATACACATACACACACACACACACACACACACACACACACACACGCACACCACATCTCTTTATCCATTTGCCAGTCAATGAACATCTGGGCTTTTTCCATGCTTTGGCTATTGTTGGTAGTGCTGCTATAAACATTGGGGTGCATGTGTCCCTACAAATCAGCATTTTTATATCTTTTGGATAAAGACCTAGTAGTGCCAGCACCCGAAAGGGAGGCACGTCAGTGAGGCAGATGACATTTTGGAATAACCAGTACTCCATCATGTTTTTACTGTGAAGCAAAGACAGTTCTTTATAGGAGCTACAGGGCGGTGTAATGGGTAAGGAAGGACAAAGGGTTAAGTTCCACTGATAAAATCTTCAAAGAAATAATGTTTCAAACGCTCTCTTCTCCAAAGTGGTGGTAACTGAAAAGTTACCCAGAGACGCCGCACATCAGAACCTGAGCAGCTGAGTCGGAGGTCTGCTCATTCATCACGGGTCTGAGGAACTCCATCCTACTCAAAGCAACATGGCAGATAGAATTTCATGGTGGGGATGGGCCTTGCAGGGCCAGCAAACCTGTCTTCTTGTACACACCTACTCTACCCGGATTCACGTAGCTCCATGTGAACACTGTCGGTGACAGGGCCTTACCCCTCTATACATCACCTGGTTCCAATTTCAGAAAGTTCATCTATAGGTTGAGGTAGAATATTTTACCCTGTAAGTTCCCATGTTCCTGGTTCTTTTCCCTCTGAAGCGCCATATTAAAAGTGTAACACGATTTTCGATTCATCTTGAAAAATTGCTCCTTTCCTAGACTATAAACTTAAGAGCAAAAAATAAATCCCCAGTATCCAGTTAATACAACTGTAGATGCTTCTTGTTTATTAATCTGAATAAATTTATAATGTCCTCTTCTCTTGTGACAATGTCCTCATTTCTTCCCGGTATGAGACTGCAGTTGTGTCCACCAGATTTTATTAACTGCTTTACCATGTTCCCAGTCTAATGTACAAACCCAGCGTGCGTACCGTGATCACATTTTCGCTGTCTGTATGTAGCAGACGTCGTATCAGCTCTGGCTGACGTAGAGACGTGTGACAGGTCCGACGTACCGTAGAGATGGGCGCACGTCCCCCGTCACGTGTATGATGTAGAGGTGTCGTGTTGCAGCAGCCGTGGCCGACACAAAGATGAGAGCTGGCAGCAGTGGACGCGGCCGCCCCGGCTTGCGTTCCTTGTGCCGTCTTCCATCTTGTCACTGCTGGTCTTCACGCGGGGACCGAACCCAAACCGCGTGCCCCATGTGTATTGACACGTGTGTGGGTTGGTTTAGAGGAGACGAGTCTTGGTCAGTAACCGGAAGGCGGTAAGGAATGTGTTCTGGGAGAAGGGAGGCTTGGAGGCCGGAAGTGGTGCTCTTGCCTGAAGGCCTGAGACAGGCCCCGAGGGGGCAGAATCTCACCTGGGCTCCTGGGCTTGGCCCTCAGGTGTGCTGGACTTGAGACGTGATTGTATCAATAACCAGAGACGATCTGACAGAGTCACGATAACTAAATTTTGCAAGGTAATTATATATATTAGAATGTTTTTCCTTTAAATTGAGAAACATTACCGTGAGGCAGACGGGAATACCCCTGTCGGCAGTCAACACATCTTCCTGTAGAACTCGCTACTTGTGAAGCCCAATCAGAGTCAGAATGCTGCTTTACTGAGTTCAAGGCCAGAACAGAGTAGTTGAGTTGGATAGAAGACAAGCGCCCTCGCCCTGGTGGCCGGCAGTGACCTGGCCAGGCTGTGGCATCGGAAGTCGGGCCGCAGGGCACCTCTTTCTGTGAGCGGGACCCGGCAACAGGGGACCCAGGTCCGCGCTTGCTTTTTTCTCCGTTCCGTGCAGGGGTATCTTCTGTGATGCCCCTTCACACGGCGGTGGCGGCATCCCGTCAGGGCCATGGCTCTTACATGTAAGCCAGCATGGGCGGACTGCGTCTCACACGTCCCTCCGTGAGCCAGCAGTCAGCCCCAGTGCAGGCTTCCTTGGGCCGATGCCCATCCCCCTGGGACGTACCTGTGGCCAGTTTATCTGGGCCGTGTTGCAATAATTAAATTAACTTGTGATTTCTTTTTTGAGTGATTTGCTGTCTTCTCTATGTATTTTCTTAATGGAACATTCTAGATGAGGGATGGAGTTTTGAAATTGTTTTGAGGAATAAAGAGGAGAGGGTTATAATCTGTTATTCTTAATAGAGATTAAGAACTTGAAAACGTCAGTTTGTGTAAACATAAAGATATTTATGTAGTAAGTATCTAATTAGTGAATTCCCGGGATGTCTGCATTGACAGTTCCTATTTTATTCACAGAATAATTTGAAATGAGTTATGTTATAGGAGGAAGGTAGATAATGCCATAACGGAAGGAGCTTTTATAGATTGAATGGGCATTTTAAGCTGTCTGAGCCTCAGTTTTCGTTCCCATAGAATGGTGTGTGCAAGTCCTAACCTCCAGGATTCGCTGAGGTCGTGCGTGTGAAGCGCCACGGCGAGCATATACTCACTGGCTACTTAACAAACGGCAGCTCTCGTTCTGATCGGAGTCCTTTGAGGGGAAAATGTTTAGCGTTGTTTCTGTGTAGGGATTTAGGATGCCTTTGCACCTCCGCTTTCTTGTCCCGTGCGGAAGGCTCACGTTTTTCAAGATGAGCTCAAGCATTCTGTTTTCCGAAGCCTCCCGTGAGCCCTCAGTATTTGTGAGCGTCCGCCGTGTCTGGAGGAGCCTGGCACACACCTCATCTTTGGGTGCTGATGAGTGATGCTGCTTTTGGCGAGTGTGTGTAAGGTCCACAGTTACGGCTCTTACCAGGTGTGCGGGTCTCGTACCCGTGCCGGTTACAGCAGTGTCGAGGGGCAGCCGAGGGGAACATCACTGTTGTCGCCATCCCTTCCTGAGTGTGTGTGTCTGTGTTAATAATCTCTCAGACCAAAAAAAAAACAAAAACAAAAACAAAAAAAAACCCAAAACATAAATAAGGGAGTTTAAGATGATGATGAGGGTCCTAAAGGCAAGAATGCAGGATTTGAGGATAGAAAGTTCCAGAGAGGTTACTGTGAGTGGACTACTCACAGCGGGCCTCTCTGAGGAGGAAACACCTGAGCCATGTTGTTGCACGATGAGGAACTAACACGAAAAGACCCGGCACAAAACCTTTCTAGGCAGAGGGACGAGGACGCCAAAGCCTTTCGGACACGAGCCAGGTCGGCACGTCTGATTTACCCGTGCACCGCTGCCACCTTGCCCGAGGACCATACAAACGTCCGCATGAAGTGACTAAATGGTTGGAATAATAGGTAGCAAGAAGGCTTCTGCATGACTCTCGGCGTGTGACAGTAGGGCCTTGTCAAGTGTAAGGTTCTAGCAAAGGTGTGTTGTTCTTTGTGGTCCCGACTGAAGAGGAGTAACGTGCTGTTTAACCTGGGGAGGAAAGTGACCCCACCTGCACAGAAAACCTTTTCCAGTAATTGCGGGGCTGACAAGTGACCGGCCAGATAGGGCTCGAATGGAGACGTGGGCGCCCCTGTGGGAATGGTGGGCACGGTGGAGAACACCTTTTTTGCCGCGTGCTGCCTTCTCCTTGCCCTTCGTCAGACTTTTGGTTACTGAAAATTTCCTCAGACCAAGACTTGGGAATGTTTATCTATTACCTGCCTTTTTTAGTCGAATTTTTCTTTTCTATTTAAACCTCAAGCAGATTGTCAGCACCCAGTGTATCAGTGGTTTCGGTTTGGACTGGTGGCTCCGGATTCTCCTGTTCGTCCTCCTGGACTTAACAGCTGTGTGTCTTCTTGTTGGGTACTTCTGCCTTTAACACGTGTGCATCCATTGTGCATTGGAAGAGGTTCTAAGCTGATTCATTTTAGCGTATTTTTGTTGTCTTGAAGTGGTGTTTATGTAAGTCTTTGGAACATTTTCTCTGCCCACTTGGTGAAAACGAGTCAATTTTTGCCTCTCCAAATGGAATACACTTGGGAATTCCTTTGTTATTCTTCCAGGCAAGATCTCCCCAGCAGAGCTGTGGTTTAATTAGCTTGTTTTCAACAATGTTTGTAATTTCTGGTGTTAAATATGCGTCTACTGATAAATTATATTGTCATTTTATATGTGAGGTACAGATGAAAATTTTAGGGTTCCAGGTCTCTCTACAAGAGAGAAGTGTTGAAAATCACAGACACGGTGACATTTAAGACCATGTGATGGCTTCACATTGCCATTGTACCCGTTGGGCCATTGTTGAAATGGTAGACGTTCTACTGGGAGTTTCCACCCAACAGCCTGGCTTCCTCATTTATGCAAAGTCCAGGACCTAAGGTTAGTGCATTTGTACATCGCATTTAAACAGTTACTAGTATCACAAGTGCATGTATGCCGTAGTCTAATGATCTTATTATTCTCTGGTTTTGTAGACTTGAATAATTGTGGTTTTCTCTGAAGTTTGAAATCCCAAAATGAGTACTGTCTTCGATTAGGTAATAGTGCTTCTTTATTACAGCATTATTATGAAATTAAATGAGATAATAAATGTAAAGTGCTGGGGAGAGTGTCAAACGCACACAAGGAACTTAATGAGTATGACTCTTCTTCTGCACTTTGGGACCTCATTCTGCAGGCAGGGTGTCTTTTCTGTGCTTTCTAACTTTACATTCACTGAACTGCTTCATTCCTCCCACCCACTCTGTGTTACAAGACGTTACTGTCTCCATCTCGCAGATGAGGAAGCTGGACAGTCAGATTTTAGGTCCCTTGTCCAGGATCACGGAACGTGTAGTGGCAGGGCACGCGGGAACCCGCGGTCCAGCTCCAAGCTGTGCCCTTCGCCACCGTGCTGTGGGGAGAGGGCGGCTTTTGCCGCAACGGAAGTTTGTCCAGTACTCGGAAAATTCCAGAAGAGGGAGGCTTCCCTGGGTTTTAGTCGGGTTTTGAAAATGTACTTATCAGTCTTGGAAATCAGAATGGACCACCTACCATCTGTGTTCTTTTCCCGGTTGTGCCGCACATCCGATCAGATCCGGACTTGCTGTGCGGGTGGTATTTCTGGGAAGTGTTGGGAGTAGCAGCAGTTTGGTTTGACACGTGCAGAGTAACACAGTCTGAAAACCAGGTTCATGAGGTTATGTATTTGACCAAAACCAATTTTCGTCAGAGCTTGGGAAGCCATTTCCTTTAGAGCTCTATGGGGTTTTGTTTGTTTTATTGTTCATTCAATAAACGAGACTTACGCAGTGATCCTTGCTTTGTATCTAATTTCTTGCTTTTGACATAGTGTCAGCGCTGTGTCTTTCTCATTACCGAAAATCTATATCCTGTACGTCAGAAATATTTCATCTCATTTGTAGGAAGCAACACAAACTTTCTGTTGAATATTCCCTAATATAGGCACTGGCTCAGTTGGTAAAGCACGTGACTCTTGATCTCAAGGTCGTGAGTTCAAGCCCCACGTTGGGTGTGGAGATTATTTCAAAAAGAAAATTCTGTAATATGTGAAAAATTCTCCTTGCTATTTTTTGCTATATTATCATCTTTAAGGTCTAAACTATTTCCCTAAATACCCCAAACTATAAACGTCTTTACAAGAGTCCAAAATAATGTATAATACAATGTCATTAGGCATTCTTTCTAACTTGACATCTGCCAGATGCGCAAAATCCCTGGAAGTGGGCGTCTTGTCTTCTTCACCTGTGAAGATCTACCCGAAGGTAAGTGTACTTGGCCCACGTTAGACAGACACTGTCCATGTCTTCTGTAGGAATGGGTGAGTATCGGCCCCTCAGGAACTGACCCCCCTACTCCCATCTTCTTTGCATCAAACTCTTCTATGTACCAGATAGGTCATGCCCACTCCTAATGCATCTGTCCTTGGGTCTGGGCCTTTGCACCTGCTACACCCACTCTCCGCCCTCTGGGAGGCCAAGCCTGTCTGATTCCCCAAGGCCAGGTCTGGTACTCTTGTCCACTCCCCAGCACCCATGTTCATTCTCTAGGGCACTCTCCATACTTCATTGCAGTTGCTTATTTGCTGTTCATCATTGCTACTGTAAACCCTTTGAAGGCTTAGTGCTTGGTTGGGTGATTTGTGGAATGAATTAATAAATGAATGAATGCATACTAGTAGGTCTTATGTTCCTGGCTAGAGGCCTTATTGGCCACAGACTATCCATCATTCACCTGCACTACAATCCTGTGTCATTCTTTTGTACATAATGGTTCATCCTGCTCTGATAGTAAGTGCACAGTCTTCGTTCCCGGTGGGCACTTCAGTCCTGTAGTTACATACGGTCCTTGGAGCTGCCAGAGTCCCACTCCCATTTCTTTGTAAAGTCAGCCACTTTTTCGTTGATGCTAATTTTTCTTTCATCTCCATTGATTAAACTTCATTACTTGCACCCTGAATACTGACTAAAATGTTTCCAAGCTCCATAAGAAACCTTTGGGATACGCGTTGCTTTTCCATATCCAGTTCCTGAGAAGTCTTGACATACGTAGTGATTTGAATTACAAAATTTTGAGTCTATTCCAGCATTTTAGAAGGCTGATTTGCAGATTAAATACTTACACCGTACTGACTTTCCGTGTTCTTTGGAATACGAGTACAAATGAAAGCCAAAACGGTTTTGCCCTATGTGATAATTCATTGAAAACTTTGGAAACGATGGCTTGTTTAGCTTTAAGTATTTCCATACACTGGTGCCATGTGGTAGGATTCTTTAGACCTACTTGGTTCTTGAGAGGTAACCTCTTGAAACCATTAGTCATGATAGTACTTACATCTTTGTCATCTTTTTATTTAATTGATAGGCGATGGTCATGTCTAAGAATATTTTTAGATTTTTCTATGTACTGGCAGAACATTTAATAGTACTTCCAGTTTTTGCACTGCAAGGGATCCAGATTTTATAGCACAATTGTGCAGCAATCTTAAAATTTGTTAAGAAGAGTTCATTGATAGCCAATTATTCAACATTTTACTGGCTTCATATTCAGCTTTTTAAACATTTCACATAAGTATAAGGCAGTATTTATATTACTGAGTATTTAAGATTTTAGGTGGCCATTTTTGATGGCTTTAGAATGGTCACATTTTGCCACACTTTGCAGATTTCACACTGGAAAATTTAATACGTGTAGGAAATCATTGGAAAAACCCTCCCATCTTTTCATGAATAATTCCATGCCTGTGTGCATGTAAGTGAAAAGACTGATGCCTGGTTGAATTTGGATTGCCTCTCAGGAAAAGAAGCAGTCAGGGGCAAAGGCCAGGATCACAGCTGCCTCTTGACCTTGAGTGAACACAAGCATGTGTGGCGCCCTCTTGGGGAACAAGAGTGCCTTTTGCAGCCGTGGTCAAACTTGTCAGCGCCTGAAACCTTTACCGAGTGCACCTGCCGTGTGAACCCTGCTTGGACAAGAATAAGATAAGCACCAAATATAAGAATAGGAGGCAGAGTAGTCGTGTAGCCAGCTTTCTCACGTAGCCCGTTTATACACTGATCCTGGTCTGTAAATGGATAGGACAAGGCAGTGTAGTGCATGAAGCCACAGTCCTCGTGAAGGATCATTTTAGAGAGTTCCGTGATGGCACTGTGCACATGGGGGGCCACCCGCATGCCTCCCTTCACCCGACTGCATCTTCTAATTGCCTACCAGCTCCCAAAAATGCTGTGAGATGGTTTGCAATAAAATCACTGTGAAAGCAAATGAAGAAAAATCTGAAGAAAAGTTCAACAGCACTTTTTTTCCTTCCAACCTTATATAGAATTTCTTCTGTATATAATAGAATCTAAAGTAAATCGTCTTGCTTTGTCAAGTAAGAAAATTTTAGAATTGCATCTGAGATGTTTAATTCAACAACCTATCTTTTTTTTAAGTTCTTTTCAACTAGCATCTTATAACTAAACTTGCAGATTGCTTTTCTCTTTTTTCTCTGTCATTTTAGTTTCCTTGTTTTAAACCTATTGTTTGTTGGTTTTTGTTCCATATACTTAATTTGGCTTGCCTTCTACAAACAAATGTTAAAGGTTAATATTTTCTTGCTTTTTGATCCATGGAATTCTTATGTCTATCCAGTATTTCTCCAAATATGGTATAGACACTGCTGATATGACAGTCACCTGAGGAGGTTATCTGTTAAAACTACGGGTCTCTCTAAGGAATCAGACTGGCTTTGTGTGGTGCTCCAAGATCTAAAATGCCCCACTGCATTTTAGCAGTGTATCACTGCAATTCCCATAGCGTTGGAGAGAACTTCTGCATTTTGGGTCTAGATATACTGTGCAGGTAATACCCCAGTTTTGTAAAGGAAAGGATGTTAGATGTCTCTAACAAAGTATAAGTCTTTCTGAAAAATGCCTTCCAGTTGGAAATTCTAGTAAAGGCCATTAAAAATCCTGAATGCTGTAGTTAAAGCCATTGTTGTATGAAGCAGTAATGAAGAGATTCTCTCTAAAGCTTTGGGAGTTCTTTTGAATTGGTGTTCCCATATAGGTAACATCATTTCTCTCTGGCTGGCTTCAAGATTCTATCTTGGTCTCTAGTTTCCAAAAGTTTAAAATTTTTCACACGGATTTCTTTGGGGTTATCTCCTTCTTGATCTCTGGGTATCTTTCACCAGATCTGGGGAGTGTTCCGACATCATTCATTTAAATATATTTCCAGTTTCACTGTCTTCTCTTGCACTAGTGCTCTGATGATATAAATGGTGGATCTTTTGTGATGGTCCTATTAGCCCCTTAGGCTCCCTTCATTTTCCCCCGGTCTGTTTTCTCTCTCATTCAGTTGGGGAATTCTAGTGGTCTGTCCTCAGGTTCGCAGGTTCTATCCTCGGTCATCTCCACTTGATGAGTTTTAAAATTTTGTATTGGGGTGCCTGGGTGGCTCAGTCTGTTAAGCATCGGACTTCAGCTCGGGTCATGACCTTGCAGTTCTTGAGTTTGAGCCCCACGTCGGGCTCTGTGCTGACAGCTCACAACCTGGATCCTGCTTCAGATTCGGTGTCTCCCTCTTTCTTTGCGCCTCCCCTGCTTGCGCTCTGTCTGTCTCTCAAAAATAAATAAACATTCAAACAATTTTTTTAATTTACAATTTTATATTGTATTTTTCAGTTCTCTGAATCCCATTTACTTCTTCTTTGTAACTTTTATTTTTTTGCTGAGATTTACTAATTTTCTTTGTTTTGGGGAATTTGTAATTTATGGTGAAAGCATTTTTATGATACCTGCTCTAAAATCCTTGTCAAATTATTCCAACATCTGATTCATCTGCATGTTGGCATAAGATAATTATCTTTTCTCATTCACATTGTGATTTTACTAGTTGTTGGTATGACAAGTGATTTTTTTTAAAAAATCGTGTTCAGGATATTTTGTCTGTTATGTTAGGAAACTCTACTTTGAGTTTTTATTTTAGTAGGTGGCTGCCTTGTTTTGGTTTAGTGTGAACCTTAGTATATTTTTGTAAGGTATAAGCACCCGTGATGGTTTACTTCTCATGCTTTCGCAGTGTTATTTCAGCTTGCTTGGTTTTTCTGATGCTGCTGGAGCTCCTACTGAACTCTGCTATGACTGTCTCAGGGGCAGGATGGCTTTCCCTGGCCAGGTGACCATGTCTATGCTGAGGTCTCCTACCTGTGCTTCTGTCCACCCTGGGGTCTCTGGGAACGGGAAGAAGGTCTTGGGCCCACAAGGCCAAAGAGGCTTCCTGGACCAGGCTGCTGGTTGGGACTGGGCCTTTTTTCCAAGTTGGGACTTCGGGGGCAAAGCATGTCCCCCTTATTTTTGCAATCAGACATTTTTATTAAGGGTTTTGATTGAATGTTAACTCATTTTGGTGAGATACTGTATTTTTTTAGATGTCCTCTTTTAGTTCTTGGTCTCTTTCACCAACTTTTTTTCCTTTTTCCACCCTTTAAATATCATGATCACTTGTATGCCAGTCTTCTTTGTCCGTGCCCACCCACTCTCACTGTGTGTCGTCACTTCACTGATTTCTACCATTGGAGCTAATGTATTACAGCCACCATTACCACTTTCCCCCAAACACAAGAATAAATGTGAAGAACTCAGTTCCTGGGAGACAGAAGATATTTATTCCCTATGTCCTTCTCCCCAACTTACCATAGATGTACTCATCCTCCTCCCGGGGTCCCGTTTCCATTAAGGCTGGCACTGCCTAAGTGTTGAAGCTAGAAACCTCCATTCATCTTCCAGTCCCTCATCACTTTTACCACCCCCTTGCCCTGGTCACATGTAGTCAGCTCAGAGCTTCCCAGGTCTGGCCTTTTGCCGCCACCCGAGCTCAGACCCAGCTCTCCCTTTGCTTCTCGTGTTCTAGCTCTGTTGCTTGGTGCACACACATTTATAATTGCTGTATCTTCTTGATGGAGTGACCCATTACTTTTATGAAGTGTCGCTTTAAGTCCCTAGTGATTTAATTTGCTTTAAAGTCTACTTTATTTGATAATAATATAGCCAACTCTGCTTTTTTTGAAAAAAAATAATGTTTGTGTGGTATATATTTTATCCCTTTACTTTCAGGCTGCATCTATCAGTATATTTGAAATGAAACATACATACTTCTTGTAGCAATATGTGATTGGGCCATATTTTTTCTTTCATACCCTCTTTGACAATCTCTGCCTTTTAGTTGATTTTTAGACCATGTAGTCTTATTGTAATTATTGATATATTAGGGCTTAAGTGAGCCATTTTATTTTTTTGTTACTGTTTGTTCTCCCTGCTTTTTGTTTCTCAGGTTTTTTCCCCCTGCATTCCTGTGGTTTACTTGAACATTTTTTTTAGAATTCAATTTTTCTTTTTGAGTGTGTCACTTCTTATAGCTTTCTTAGTGATTGCTGTAGCTATTGCATTACATAAACTTACCACGGTTAATGGGTGTCAGCATTTTACCAGGTTGAGTGAAGCGTAGAGGCTTTACCTCCCTTTGCTATCCTTGACCGTCCCTCATTTGTAATATAATTGTATGTAATGATTACATACATTGAGAACCACATTAGACAATGATATAAGTTTTGCCACGGTCATCAAATACAATGTAGAGAACTCAAGAGGAGACTGTGTGACATAATCCCACTAAATACCAGCCTTTGGGTCACCAGGAGCAAGTTTTCTAAAGCTAATTGGATTATTACCTGTCCGTACTGACTCATGGTGCCAGGCCAACGGGCAGTTCCATAAAAGCAAGTCTGTTGGAGGTGATTGGGACCAACGTTGATAACTGAATCTCTTTTTGCATCTCTTCGGTTTTATAATATTTGCTAGATAATTGCTAGCATTGTAAATGTTATAGTAATAAATAAAACAAATGTGGTATATTTCTTTGCCAGAGCCTCCGTAGCAAAGTACGAGAGCCCGAGGGGCTTAAACAACAGGAATTCATTGTCTCACCGTCCTAGAGTCCAGGAGTCCCCAGTGAAGGTGTTGGCGGGGCCGTGCTCCTGTGAAATCAGTAGGGGAGCCGGTGGGCCACATCTCTCTGCTGGTCTCTGGTAGGTCCTTGGCTTATGGCAGTGGAACCCTAGTCTTCATGGACGTTCTCCCCATGTGTCTGCCTGTGTCCAGGTTCCCCCTTTTTATAAAGATATGAGTCGTACTGAATGTATGGAGTAAGCCCACCCTACCCCAGAATCTCCTCTTATTAACTTACTACATCTGCACTGGCTCTATTTTCAATGGCAATTGAATTAATTTATCATAATATATGTAACTATTCAGATGCATATTCTAATAGCTATAGTGAAAAAAATATTGTACACTCGAAAGAAATGCGCAAGCATCAGATGGGGATCATACGCCCTTGCGCCCTGTGTGTCCTGTCCAGTCGGTGATTTGCCTTGGTCCTGTGGTACCAGGCAGCTTACGTCACAGTTGTGATTCGCTGCCCCTTCAGGTCTGGTCACATCCTTCTTTAATCACATCTTGTAGTATCAAGTTGCAGATCTTTCATTTTGAAAAATCTTAATATCTATGTAAATCTTAATAATAAAGAGTTAAAACAGGAGAGATCTACAAAATAGTGGCGTTGTCACAGTTTAATTTGCCATTCATTTCAAGATGGTTCTAATGACTTTTCCCCCAAGAATCAAATCACCTTGGGCAACTTTACCTGATTACGTTAATCACGCTAAATATGAAACTGTCTTATGTGGAATGGTTAGAATTTACAGAGGCTATATTTATACCTTTCAATAGCATTCATTAAGACATACATAGTGAAAACTACCAATAATAATGTAGATTTTTTTCCTTTTGTTCTAAAACTTTTTAAATGCTGTGCATAGAAGTCAGGGATGTGGCGTGAGGCAACACTAAGGTAGGACTGCCGTGGTTGTATATGCAGTAAAAGTTGTACATTTCTGTTATTATCCCTTTAAGTGCAGGGTAAGCCATCACGGCTCAGGAGCTCCCGAGGTGTATGCTCGGTTACAGCACACCTAGTGAGATTTGTCACTCTCCTGAAGGCTGTCCTCTGCTCAGCTTCTGCTTTGCTCTGTCTTGGGGAGGACAAGAATGAGAAATAGTTTGAAATGAAAATATTAGGAAAATCTTAGATGATATCGATTTACTGATTTTTATGCGCAGTGTGTAGAACCGTTAGCAGATTCTGGGCCTGTGCCATTAATACGTACTTAGGTTCTGCAGGATTTTGTCTTAATATGCTCAGTCCTTATTTATATAAAGCATAATTCTGACTCCATTTGAGTAATGTACATTTAGCATAAGCAGAGTTGTAGGCTGGCATTATTAAAATGCATAGAGTCGACATCCTGGGCTTCTGCTGAAATATGCTTTTAATTGTAGCAGAATTATGGCGATATATTATCCATGGAAGTCTGGTTATATCACAGTATTGGCTTGCATAGTAGCTCTTTGCTCCATGAGAACTGTATAGCAGCCCATATGTTGCGGTTATGCGTTTAAATACTCTATAGTGTGTAGATCTGAATTGCTTGATATAGTATTATCTAAGCATATGTTATCCTGTAGAAGATGCATCTTGTAGCCAAGTAGTTTTGAAAAGAATTTGTCAGTTTTAATTATATTTACCAATGATTGAAGGTCATTCATGTAAACACACATGGTTTGTTTAACGGAAGCTCTACTTTGAGCTTTTGGAATAAAAAACCAAAAAGACAGGAATAAAGGAAACATTCACTGATAGTACATTTTGTTTACTTTTATAATTTTATTAAACTATAATTCACACTTCTATGATAAGTCTAGGGGAAAAAAATCGCCTTATAGACACCACGGTTTCTCCGCAGATTAAATTTTAGTGTTCTACACAGGAGCCTAAAATGGTCTACATCAACGAGTATACTAATGAAGCCTCAACCTGCAAAAGGAGGTCTTTGGGGCATGATAATGTGGTAACATATGGCATCTATTTAATAAGCAATGTTCAGAAAAGAATTGGGGCCTGATCCTAATGCATCCTATAGCCCCCGGTGAAGTTTTCTTTTCTGTTGTGCGTTACTACGGCCAGTGTCCACAAACACGGATGGACTCGATGGTGGTGATGAAACATTTTCCCCTCGTGCCAATTTGTAGAGAAAGGTCTTCCTGTTCAGCTAATTTAGGAGCTTTCTCTTTTTAATTACATGTTTTAGAGAACAACTATACTTAACATATTTCCTGCGTGCACGTATAGTCTGGTTTTGGTCATTTCAGCGTCTGCCGTTTTACAAAGGTAGATGCTCTAGAGTTCTGCATGTTTTGGGTGAGCTTTTGTGGGAGTCTCCACTGTCATTCCAGACTGGCTGACCCCAAATGTCAGCTGGCCATCCTGCAGTCAGGAATAACCACGTTTTGAAACCAGGAATCCCATGGTCGTTAACTGTTTCCTCATCAGTAAACTATTGTCCTCTTTCTGTCACGTTAAGATCTTTTTGTTCAAAGGGATGAGTTTATAAATGTCCCTATGCCTCTCTTCTAGTTTCATCTTTTTCATATTATTTATTATAAAGATAATGTTGGCTTACATTAAGCTCCTTTGTTCAGCACGGCAAGGATTTCTTTCTGCAAGTCCAGCCCTACAGGTTGGTTACAGACCTGCAACCTGTAATTCAGTAGAGCGGTGCCCTGTTTACAAAGTCCCGCTTTCCTGTGCTGTCAGTTCGGGCAATCAGCACAAAGACCAAGCGCTTTTGGAACTAAATAAACAATGAGAAAAACATTCAGGGCTGCCAGTAACCCTTCACAGGTAATTTAACAGCCTTTGACTACACGGCATCAGTTGCTGTAGATGTCTGCCGAGTATGAAATCTGACATTCTGTCTTGCCATGTTCCGCCAGTAACTCTCTGCGTAATCTCTCGCTGAGGTTCACTGGAGCCCCTTCAGAGCATTGTGCTTTCATACTGAGCCTAAGTGGTCCTATTATGACAGACATCCACACCTGCATTCTGTCACATGTGCGTGTCATGTAGGTTTCTGATATGGAGCATCAGATTATTTCAAATTGGGGGATTAACTAAATTGAGAATTTTCTCCCCGTCTATGAGGAAAACGTCTCCACTGACAAGTTCAAGCCCTTTGAACTGTTCCAGAAAGGCTTATAATGCTAACGTATAGGCTACTCTACCTCTGCGGAACAATATGGGCTGGACAGGCGGAAAACGAAAAAGTGTTTCTACATCCTATGGCACAGAATTTTAACCATTTAGATAATTAGCGCTTTTGTTCAAAGCCCTGTGTTTATGTGTATTTAATTTAACTTGTTTGCTTTCTGATACATTTGATGGCATTGCTGATGGTCTGGATAATGCTTGCAGTAGCTGTTTATATGATTGTTTATATGTTTCGAAGGCAACAGAAAACATCTGTGAGTTAAAGTGAAGTGACTTGAATCCATCTGGATCAGTCAGAAGTCGTCTTCTCTTGCTAATATCAGCAACCATTTGAGAGTACAGGGCATAAAAGCAACCAGCAAACAACAGAGGTGACCCTGCCTGCACATTCCAAAGTGCCATCCCGCACACGTCGCTCACATGCTCGGAACATCCGCACGAGGAAGAGATGGTGAACGCTCCTGGTGTGTTTCTCTTTCGTATGTTTCGTGACGACTTTCAGTAGAGCATCTCAAGAACGTTTTCTGATGTGAGATGGTTCATTTAAACCCTTTCTTGAATGTATATCTAAAGAGGTATGAATAAAGAATAGAAGTAAAAGATTTATGTTTTAGATATGTAATTGAGTGGAAAGTATAGATCTTGAATATTCAGACAACCCAAATGTCTCTGGGATCCTGGCGGGCACCATAGGCGTTTGAGACAGCTGGGAATGGTGTTTGGTGATTGGCTCACCTGACGCCCTCCCACACAGGAGAGCACCTCACCATCAACAGCTGTCACTGTTCTCTTAAATTCGCGCCAGTCTTGTAGGTCAGTGTTTCGATCGGCGCTTTCTGACTTACTACTGTGTTTGAGAATCTTTTAAAACATCTATCGAACATTTGGATCTGTGTGTTTGTGTGTGTGAATTTTCTCTGTATTGTTTCCTATCGGAGGTTCTGAAATTTTCATGTACATTTGCAACATTGGTATGTTATAAATGCTAACATTATTCTGGCCTGACTTTTAGATACATAGTCGGAATTTCTCTCTTCTTTATTGACTGTGTTTAGGCATCTTCTATCTTACGTTGCATTTCTCATTGCTACCAAGTCATGCTGTACAGTGTGAAGTCCTGAGAGGGGCCGTGGCCGTGAAAGCCTTCACAGATGTGGTGGTAACGAATTGAGTGAGAAGTTAGTTAAAACGAGAGGTGCGAGGAGCCCATTCCGTGAATAACACGAGCAAAGATTTGGATGTGAGGAAAATGCCGTGCCTTGCGGCGGGGGGTGGGGGGGGGGGCGGCGAGCCGTGGCGTAGAAGTGGAACCGGGGAGTGGCGTGGGTTTGGGGAGACCTGGGTTGGCCTGTTCATGTTCGGACTTCAACTTACAGGCAGTGAGAAGCCATGGAATGTTTTGAAGAGTGGAGGAAGAACATCATTGGGTGTGTGTTTCGGAAAGGTCATACTGGCCGTGATTAAGAAAGACTCTGAAAGACACAGGTGGAGGCGAGCTTGCGGTAGAGGAGAAGTGACAGGAATCAGAAACGGAGTAGATGTGTGAACTTTCTGGAGGCCAACTAGCGAGACGCAGCAGAGTGAGTGTGGAGCAGGAGGAGGAGGGCTGAGGAGGGTTTCCACTTTACATCCTGACGCCGGACTGGATAAGGCGGCTGTGGAACAAAGACACGGCCGAGTCTCGGGTCGGGGTGGGAGGATGGCAGGACACAGATTTCGTGTGAAGCGCGGGAGTTTGTGGTACAGGCAGGGCATCCAGGTGGGGATACGTAGGAGGCACCTGAGAACCGGAACTTGAGTGCCGGTGAACACGAACGCAAGCACTGTGGACACAGGGTAGTCGGGGTGGCGGAGGGCACACAGTTACCAAGAGGGACAGGCGAGATGCGGCGGACACCAGCACGAATGGCTGCGTGACCGGGAGGACGCTGACCCCACACCGAGCGACAGCAAGAAGTCTTCCCAGTGAGCATGGACACTGAGCCCCCTCTGGGGCCACCTCGTGGAGGCCACCAGCGGAGGCCAGGCTGTGGCGGCCGAGGAGCCGACGGAGAAGACGACGGACTCTCACCCTCCTCTCGCACACGTGCGAGGGCCTGAGCAGTGGCTCTGGCTTGGTGGCCCCTGGAAGATCGTCTGTGCAGCACGGAGCGGGCGTTAAAAGGTGCGATTATCAGACTAGATACGTAGAGCAGAGACACGACAGAATTCGTGTTTGTAACGTAGGAAGAACTCACAGGAATCAAAGTGGAATGAGAGCCCGGAAATCTCAGAAATGGGCAAGAACCAAACTACGTCACAGAAGTAGGGTCAACCGTAGTGGTGGAGAGAGAAAGGGAAGACAAAACCAGGACTTCTTCGCTTATGAAATAGTCTTTGTGATTGCTTGTGCCCAGTGCTCTCCAAACTTTGAATTTGTTTTCTGAGACCCCGCAGAAAGCACGAGGCTGGCTGAAATATGAACCCAGATGTTCTTACTGTATTCACACGATCATTTTTGCTCTAGCTCAAGGCATTAATTTAGGTAATGCTAGAGCATATGCCAGTCAGTACCATGTGGACTCACGAAGAAGAATGTTCAGTGGATATTATATTTCGTTTAAGTGACAGACTTGAATAAAGGGCTGTGTTCCACACAACCTGCTTCCACTGTTAAAATAGTCTTTCCCTCAACCTGAAAGGAAGATGGGTAGTTTTTAACACTAAAATTATTTGAAAATCTCATATCAACTCTTTATGAATGATTGGATAGTAACTAATTTCAAAGGGGAAAACAAGTTGTTCTTATATCAGTAACCCTTTTCTCACATCCTTTTTTTTTTCTTTAAAGAATCGCTGCCCACATTGTTGATGGCTGAATTTCTGACTCTCTTTTCTCCCTTCAATTTAAAGAGGACAGTTTCCAACCTGACAAGATTCATTTGCACACATTAGGGACATTACGATTTTTTAGATAAGACTACGTTGCTGACAAATATTCTGAGACATTTATGTGCTAAGAAAATTCCGTGTCTGGCGAAGCCCGTGTCCAGCGGAAGACCGCCAGTGCCAGCACGGCCATTTTGGCTCCGCTGTGTGTCCCTCGGGGAAGGGGGACGACAGCCCCGTGGGACAGTGTGGGCCAGGTGATCGCCATCTCTGCTGCCAGGATTTGGGTGGTAACGTGACAAAAGGGCTAAATAGGGCCCCCAGGAGCCACTCCAGCTGTAATGCCTGAGGGGCGGCGCCTGGGTCACCGATGTTTGCTTGCGAGTGTTTCTACTGACCGTGACCTCTTCTCCATCAGTGTGAATGGCAGCCCTCTTCCCAGGCAGCCCAGCACACCCCGCCTGGTGCAGGGCCCGGAACAGGTACACAGTACAGACCTGCCTACCTGGACTGGGTGCCGTGAAGAGGCAGGGGCTGGAGCGTGTGTCGCCGTGGCTGGCTTGCACGCTCCATCCACGGATGATTCCCTGGAAAGCTGGTGTCCCGGGTCCACACGTGCCCGTTACCTGCTTATCAACCTGCTCTGGCGGCTGTGGAAAATCAGGGGAAGCTGGGGGTACCATGTGACTTCCCTGAAGCTCTGTTTCTGGTGTGGGACAAGGCTAACTGGCTCTGAGGAAGGCTGCTGAAGAAGGATGTAATGAACTATGCAGAGAAGCCACGTGCTCTGGGCTGAAGGTGCTTCAAAGGAAAAGGGGAGTCCAGGAAGCTTCCTGAAGCCCATGGAGGGTTGCTGGCCCTGGAGGAAAGATGGGGTGTGGCTGGGACGGGGCCCCAGGGAAGACAAGTGTGGCATGGTCTCCGGGAAGACTCCTGAGCGAGAGGTTTCGTTTCAAATGTGGATTATTTTCCAGTTACTATTGTACTTTGCCTTAAGCTATAAAAACTATAAACGCATGCTATAAATGTATCCTAAAATATATGCCACATAAAATCGGCGCTGTTATCCAAATGTTGGTATGAGACTTCTAGGATTTAGTGGCTTCGTAACTAAGTTCTGAAATAGCACATTTTCCCATTTTCCGCTCTTTCTGTTGGCTTAAAATGGGGGTTCGGGATACAGCAAAATCACTTTGAGTCTTTATGATGGGCTTCTTCACAGGATTAATCTAGGAGAAAGATGAATATTTGGTCTTCCTAGAGCTACAGATTCAGCAACATATCTCCATTGTCAAGGCTGATCTCCAAGAGGGACACTGAAAACACGTCCCTGCAAATGTAGAGGACTTATTAACATTCTGTGAAAGGTTTTGCTTTCATAGCTTTTCTATATCTTATTCTTTAAAGGTGTGGACATTGCCTGTGCCTGTGAAAAGTGTTAAACTTTTCTACAGGGCATCCTATTAAAGGCAACCTAACCTTAGAACCCATTATTAAAATACCTTAGCTTATAAAAAATGAAAAGCTCTACAGTCCCTTCCCCAAAGCACCGCTGTTGAATCTTCGCTTTATATGAAATGAAGTTATCTCTTTGGACACAACGAAGAAAATCCAATAGTTACTGGAGGTGATTATGGAATTAATTATCAAGCTAATTTGTAGTGAGCATTTTCAGACAACAGTGTTGATTCAGACAAAGTTACATTTGGTTCACCACACTCATCAGACATAAAAGGCTCGGACTTTGTCACCCAAGTCCTCTCAATTCATCCGTGATGCCGTTCACACTAATACTCCAGTGGCCGGTAATCAGCGTGTTGTTACCTGTTAAGTGAAGACATTTTCGTCACTGTCTTTATGAGCGCCACCTCTGTTTCCTTTCTCCATCACGCAGCAGGTAGGTGGATAAAAATATTGTAGCATCTAACAAGCAGACATTGAGATTTTGTTCTAAAATGGCAAATTAAATCTGTCTCTGGTGGTTCCAAATTATGCAAAATAAAAAAGAAACTTTTATCGCTGATAGGTCTTGTCATTCCTATTCAGTTACCTTTTTAAGAAATTGATGAATTAGAACTTTTTTTCTTCCAAAGAAACTCATCAGCTCTGCTCATTGTTATTCCTGAAAGGCTTCCTTCCCAGGTGTAAAGTTCTTTGGAATTTTTTTTCTTTTTTTACGTTTGATCATCACTTAGTTTTCCTAATAATGCTGCTACTCTCATAGCTTTTTATGAACCAAGAATAGGATGTTTTTCAAAAACCAAGCCAACCGGTCATGCCATATGGATCAAAGGGAGAAAGGGGTAGCAAGATAGCCACCTCTGTGATTTCGTGATGTGCTTCCCACCACACCGTTTGTCATTCTGGGTAGTGACAGCTTTGGCCGCGTCACACTTCCCGGGCCTGTCGTTCGGCGCTCACTCCCGGATCTCCCTTTTCCTGTGTGCACTGGCCCCGGCAGGTGTGATCAGAATCCACCCTGTGCTGCGTAAGCCACACTGCAACTCCCGCCACTTGTAGCTGGAGAACCGGCTGTCTCCTTTGTAATTTCCCAAATGAAGGTGGAGGTGCCGAAATCACAGGTTAAAACCGAAAATAACAAAAGCAGTATTGTGTGTTTTCTGCCTGTTTGCTCAGTTCCCAACCAGAGACCTGGCACAGAATTCATACTCCACGTTGCTGTTTTTGTCGATACTGTTATTTGGGGATGATTTGATCAGTCCGTTGGTCTTCACGTCGTCCCGAAGGGTAGACTTCAATACAGAAGAGATGTGTGCCGTGGCCAAAGCTTAGCAAAGTAAAACTATTGGGTTTTGCAAGCATAGCAATCAGTAGGGAAAGGAGCAGACATTCTGGGTTCGAATTTGGAAGAGTTGTAAGCGACCAGATGTTCCATGAGAATCCCTGTCTTCCTCAGAGGCCGGTGGCTGAGAGGCACAGGCCACAGAACAGAAGACAAGAAATAGGGGTTTCACGGTCGTGGCATTTCCCGGTGGCCCTGCTGTTGGTCTCACACTGAGCAATTCTGCCTTCAGCTGCATGGGGGTTAGCAAGGATGGAAGGACGAGAACTGTCAGGCCCAGCTCTTTGACTTTGCTTTGAGAGATCTTCTTAAAAATTATACCATCTCTTTGAACATTTGTTCCACTTGGCAGTTCATAAACAACTTGTATCATTTGATAACAACCCTCTGAGTGGTTAAGTCATACCTTGTTCTTTATGGAAGATGAAATTGATTTTAGCAAAGCTAAGTGATTCGTTCACACTTCCATAATTAACACAACTAGCGCTGGAATGTTACGTACTATGCCACCCGCCAGCGTGAGCCACACCCCACTTGCCTTTAGTAAGCTCGGGAATGCTGTGATTTTTAATGTCTCTGCTTACAGAAAGGAAAGTTACCAGGAGAGGGAAAAAAGCATCACATCCCTTTTTTAGAGGCACCTGGACCATCCAAATCATCCCCACCAAAATCCATCATAAAATTTAACAAGACCGGTAAATTAAATATTTACTTTTTGGTTTTAATAGGTGAATATTGGTTTTATGTTCAACATTTAATCCACTATCAGAAAAATTTTTAGGGGCACATGGGTGGCTCAGTCGGTTAAGCATCCAACTCCGGCTCAGGTCATGAGCTCGTGATTCATGAGTTCGAGCCTCACATTGGGCTCTGTGCTGACAGCTCAGAGCCTGGAGCCTGTTTTGGATTCTGTGTCTCCCCCCTCTCTCTGCTCCTTCCCTGTGCTCTCTCTCTCTTTCTCTCTCAAAAATTTATTAGAGAGAGAGAGAGAGAGAGAGAGAGAGAGAGAGAGATTTATTTTTGAGAGAGAGAGAGAGACAGAGTGAGAGACAGAGAGAGAGGAAGACACAGAATCCAAAGCAGGCTCCAGACTCTGAGCTGTCAGCAGAGTCCAACAGGGGGCTTGAGCTCATGAACCTCAAGATCACGACTGAGCCAAAGTCAGTCGCTCAACTGACTGAGCCACCCTAGTGCCCCAAATCCACTATCAAAATTTTATGTGCTTTATGTTTGAGTTCTTTTGGGCTTGATATATAAGTATATGTATGTCCTTTTTACAGGCCTTAAAACATAATTTCAGTTCATTGCAGTTCAAGCTTTTTGATATTCATCCAACATCCAACAAAGAGTATTGAAAACCAACTAGGCGCCAGAGTGCTCCAAACTTGAAAACATGAGATGATGATCAAGAAAATCTCATACTGTTCCTGTGGCCTATTTAATGCTAAGTTCTTGGTTAGAATTGCTGGCAGCAATTACAAAATGCAAATTCGTTTCAGCAAGTGCGAGCCGCTCTGCTGGATGGTTTCCAGGGGTGAAGGGCAGCGAGGAGCAGGTCCTGCGGTTTTTAGTAAACAGAGTATCACATGACTGACCCAGGTTTCTCTGGGCCACTGAAGATCTTTGGGTTTGGTTGGGAGTTGGACGAGAGTTGAGGTTTGTACCTGTTGAAGGTATATTCGTGCGTTCCATCTTCTCAGTACAACTCGCGGCTGCACAGATTACCTTTGCCAATACGCCCCGTGCAACACATTGGTGACCCAAAAGACTGGCTCCATCTTTGGTGGTCGAGCGTGATTCTGATTAGACCCTATTTTAATAAGAGAATGCCGAGGAATGCTCTTTCTTTGGTGTCTTTCACAGGCATCATGTTAGCTTCTCCATCTGAATCACCCTGCCAGTTCAAGAGTGTGCCTTACTTCGTTCACTCCTCTGATAGCATTTACTTTTTGAAAGCACCCTGTAAACCTTGAGATGTTTCTATGCAGGACGAAAAACTAAAACTCACCAAAAAAGGTTTGAAAAATATTGCTCATCTTGCAGTACAGAAAATTTGTTTCCTTAAAAAATTGAGTACAGGGGCGCCTGGGTGGCTCAGTCGGTTGAGCGTCCGACTTCAGCCTGGGTCACAATCTCGTGGTCTGTGAGTTCGAGCCCCGCATCGGGCTCTGGGCTGATGGCTCAGAGCCTGGAGCCTGCTTCCGATTCTGTGTCTCCCTCTCTCTCTGCCCCTCCCCCGTTCATGCTCTGTCTCTCTCTGTCTCAAAAATAAATAAACGTTAAAAAAAAAAAATTGAGTCCACAGAACACCGTACTAATATAAATCAACTTCTCAAAGACTAATATTTTTAAGCCAATATATGCTAGTTTCTTTAAAGTTACAGATGCTTCCTACGTCAGATTAGTTCAGTGTATTTCTTTCTTTATGATGTAATTGAAATGAGGAAAATTGGGAGTCTCCCACTGTTCATTGAGAGTGACAGCGAGAACAAAATGTAAGCTTTGGAAAAGCTTACACAAAGAAGGAAAGTCTTAGTCTTTCAACTGATGAACTCTCCAAACTCTGGGAATTTAGAAACGACGGAGGTTTGGCTCTAAGTCTTTCCATTCCAGAGGCACCGCAGAGAGGAACGGTTGGCGGGACCGCCTGGGAAGGGGCGCGCTGCCCAGTTGGCGGAGCGCGAGTGCGCTCCGCTTGGATCGGGGGTCCCCGTGGGAGCCTGTGTGGCCTGGTGGCCTGGGCCACCGAGAAGCCAGAGCAGTGCAGGGAACGGCGGTTGCTTGACCCAAAACAAGAAGGGAGAGAAGCGGGAGCCGCGGCCTGGGTAACCTCGGCCAGGCTCCTTCAGGGCAGATGGTGTGGGTGCCTGAACTGCCGGCAGCACCAGGACGCCAGGGTGGCCCCCGCCACGGGACAGGCGACCTGATGTGTTTGTCTCTTTGAACTTGCCTTTTCTGCTTCCTAACGTGAAATACCATCTTCTTGGCCCCACACAGAACAGTCGTTGGGCTGGACCGTGAAAGCGGTTGGGGAGCTCGCCGTCCTGTGTCATTGTCCCAGTGTCGCCGTGTGCCCTACACGGCGGCACTCACTGCATTTGAAGGCCTGGGGCCAGGGCCTCACGGCACAGGTTCACCTGTAGGTGGAATGGTGGCTCACGCTCCTCGTCGTGCAGCGCAGGCGAGGGTTGACTTCGAACGCCGAAATTCTGCAATTTCAGTGAACAAACGTAAGCTCTCAGGGGCAGTATTTTACATACTTCAGCGTGCTGTGTGGACTCCCGGAGAACTTTAATTGAAAACACACTGTGGCAGCATGTTACCCTGCTGCCAGAGGAAGCATTTTGGCATGTTGTGTTGATAGGAGACTACTATTAAATTAGGAATTATCACCCGAGTAAAATGTACACACTCCAGAGAGGCTGCTTGGTTAATACTGTTTCTTGGGCAGCAAACCTTTGCAGACCGTTAGCTTACAAAGCACTGCTGCTGATACGATCGTGCACGAGAGTCATGGGATGGTATAGCCCCTCCCCATTCAGGAATATAATCTGGTTTACGATTTGCATTCTTTGCCGCATGTTTACTTTAAGCAGCCACTTAACTGCGTGTAGATTTGGAAACATCTCCAAGTTTTTGCTCTTAAAGGAAAAAACGTATCATCAGATTTCCCTGCAGTACATAGAGAAAGCTGACACTAAATTCAGATGCTCCTCAGTTCTTATAAAATGTGGGTTGAGACATACACACATACACTCTCAAGATTTCAGTGCGTATGTGACTAAAGAATGCACCTTGTTCTGTATGAGGCAAATAGAATTCCTCTTTAATTTTCCACTTTTCCTCATACTTACTGGTATTTCCAAGAGGAGGAAGGGGGAGAGTGAGGTTTCTTGAATATGGTATTTTTATCTTTCTTAATAGACTCTCTAACATGTTAATATGTGTGAATGTGATATTATAATATGTGATGTTGTAGCTACCATTCTTTCTAAAATATGAAGACTAGTACCTTTCATGTAAAGGCATTTTAAAAATATTTTTTTGTTCTAGATGCACAACCTAAATTTTGACCAGAAATTACATGTGTGTTTCAATGATATGTTTAGTTGTTAAAGTACACACATATATTAGAAATACATACTTTTAAAACGCATTTACATTGAGGTACGTGAATGGCTCAGGTCGTTAAACATCTGACGCTTAGTTTCAGTTCAGGTCTTGATCTCATGATTTGTGAGGTCGAACCCCACATCAGGCTCTGTGTTGACAGCGTGGAGCCTGCTGGGATTCTCTCTCTCTCCCTCTCTCTCTGCCCCTCCCCTGCTCATGCATGCGTGTGCTCGCTCTCTCTCTCTCTCTCTCTCTCTCTCTCTCTCTCTCTTTCTCTCTCTGTCTCTCTTAAAAATAAATAAACTTTAAAATGCATTTAACATTGAGAAGTTAATACTGCTTAGAAAGCACGTGGCTATATCCGTACAAGTGAGGTTTTTTTTCAACCTTTGAATCTCTAAGTAGATAAGTCCAAAGGTGTTAAGATCACATTTATTTTACAGCTCCTTTGATAGATGATAACATCATCAATGTCTGTCAGATTTATTATAGCAATCCGAAGAGCATGGTGGAATTACTATAGGTTAGCCTGCATTCCCAAACCCAGGGAGAATCCACGTGAAACCCTAGGCTCGGGTGCAGGGTCTGCGTCCGTCTTCTCAGACACAAGTGCTTGCTGGAAGGAGGTCCCACCGCCTGGAAGCCTGACCCCCCTCCTCTGTTGCTCACGCTCCGTTCTGGCAGCACGAGAACGTCTTCCTCCAGTGATGATAATGATACTGGGAGAGAAGAGCGCATGAGGCGAGCGCCAGAGGGATGGTGACACTGCCAGTCTCGAGTCTCTGGTTTCATCAAAAGGTGGAAAAATACACTCAACAAAATTAAAGTTGTAAAGCAAAACTGGAAGGAAATAAGGTTAGAAAAAAATGGCAATAGTTAGGGATATATGTTTAAAACCATGTTCAAGATCTGAGCAATAGAAACCACAAAACACCATCAGAGGAGTTACTGAAGACAAGACCTTGATCAGTGGAGATCCCATGCTGATGGGTGGGAAAAGTCAGTACTGCTAAATGTCAGTTGTTCCCAAACTGATCTACAGATTCAACAGAACCCCAATCACAATCCACGTTTGGTAGAAACTGACAGGCTGCTTCCAAAATTTATGGGGGAATACAAGAACCTGTGATAACAAAAATAATTTTGAAAAAGAAAACAAACTTAGAAGACACTCAGACCTGATTCTAAAACCTACTATAAAGCTAGGTAGTCACTTGGGTTGGGAAGGTGGGAAAACGGGTCAAAGGGATGCAATTATGTGCAGTGAGTAAGTCCAGAGATCTAATGGAAAAAGAGTACCTTCCGGGAGCTCTCACCACAAAAGGAAAGAAAGAGAGAAAGAGAGAAAGAAAGGAAGAGAGAGAGAGAGAGAGAAGAAGAAGGAGGAGGAGGAGGAGGGAGGGAGGGAGGGAGGAAGAAAGAGAAGAGAGAGAGGGAAGGAGGAAGGAAGGAAGAAAGAAAAGAGAGAGGAGAGAGAAAAAAAAGGAAAGAAAAGAAAAGAAAAGGAAGAAACTTATGTGAGGAGATAGAGGTTATTACATGTTAATTAGGTTGACTGTAGTAATCCTTTCACTGTATGTGCATATCAAATCATCATGTTGTACACCTTAAATATGTACAACTTTTATTTAAGTAATTAAAATAAAAATCTTGAATTAACTAGGGAAGAAACTATAGTTAGAGGCATGAAACACCGCATATTCCATAAATAGACCCCCATATGTATGTGGTCAGTTGATTTTCAAAAAGGTGCCAAGGAGGAAAGATTAGTCTTGCACCAACTTGTTCTGGAATATTTGTGTATCCATATGGAATAAAATGAAACTTGACCCATACCATTCCCCAGATTAATTCAAAATAAATAAAAAACTTAGGGGCACCTGGGTGGTTTAGTCAGTTAAGCATCTGACTTTGGTTCAGGTCATGATCTCACGGTTCACGGGTTCAAGCCCCGCATCGGGCTCTGTGCTGACAGCCCAGAGCCTGAAGCCTGCTTGGATTCTGTGTCTCCCTCTCTCTCTGCCCTTCCCCCACTCGCACTCTGTGTTTCTCTCTCTCAAAAGTAAACATTTAAAAAATAAATAAATACACAACTTAAAAAGTTAAAACTCTAAACCTTCTAGAAGAAAACATAGAAAATCTCTGTCTATCCCTTGGGATAGATACCCAAGATATCTTGAGTAGGACATGAAAAGCACAAAATGATTTATAAATTAAACATTATCAAATTTGAAATTTTTTCCTTTTCAAAAGATGCCATTAAGTAAGGAGAAAAGCTGTACATACATTTAACCTAGTTTTTGAATCCAGAACACTCAAAGAACAAATTACAACTCAACAATAAGACAAAAACGCAAGTAAGAAATGGCAAAAAAGAAAAAATAATACAAATTGGCCGTCAGTACATGAAATGATAATTAACATCCCCAGTCCTCAAGGAAGTGCGATGAAAACACAGTGAAATACCACTACAGCCCCATGAAAGTTGCTAAAATTTAAAATATTGATAATAGCAAATGTTAGGAAGATATGCTGCATCTGGAGTTTTCCTACTTTGCAAATGGGAATGTAAAATGGCATAGTCACTTGGGAAACCAGTTTGACAAGTTCCTATGAAATTAGATATTCACCTACCATATAACCCAGCAATTCCACTCCCAGGTATTTACCCCCAAGGAATGAAAACATATGTCCACACAAAGACTTGCCCATGAATGCGCATAGGAGCTTTGTTCACAATAACTAAAAACAGCACACATGGCCATCAAAAGATGACTGGATAAGCAGGTTATGGTGGATGGAATACTGCCTGGTGAGAAAAGGTGTGAACTAGCAACAAGGATGAGTCTCAACAGCATCATCCTGAGTGAAGGCAGCCAGACCCAAACAAATACATTCACATGATTCCATGTAAATGAAACTCTAGAAAAGACAAATCTCTGGTGACAGAAAGCAAATCTTTGATTGCCAAGATGTGGGAGGTTATTGACCTCAATGAGGGCACACAGTTGATGAAATTGTTTCATATCTTCTGGGGGGTGATGGGAAATTTCCAGTGTTTGATTGCGGTGATGGCAGCCCGACTGGATGGATCTGTCAAAATTCAACACAGCGTTCACTCAGTGTGGGTGCCTTTGACTGTACATAATGTATGTGCCACAATAAAGCGTGTGCAGATGACTCCAAAAGTAGGGAAGGGAAAGGCACATGGCATGAATCATCCTATTTGGTGCTTTTGAAAATTCTATGAACGTGGCATTTTAGGTATTGGAGTTGTATTTCTTAGTCATAAAAACCAAAAACATTGATGATTTTCTGTGATACTTCTTTTCATTTTCCTTCGTGTTTACCTTCTGACGTGCTGCATCCATAAATTCGATTATGAAAGCGGTGTTCTCTTAAAAATTCTCCAGAAAAATCAGACACCTAATATTAAGTAGCTTATAGGGTCCTGAACTAAGATTTTTAAAAATTATGCTTTACCAAACTCAAAAATACTACTTTTTAGAAAAAGTGGTTCCTATGACTTATTATTGACACGGTCTTAAAGATCATTGCAGAGCGGGTGGAAGGCAATAAGCATCATTGAGGCTTGAAGTACCTGGGGTCACAGAACGTTAAGGATACGAAAATGAAACGCTGTCTGTGCAGGTTTCAATTAATTCCTTCTGTGAACCTTAAGTTCATCGCCAAATGCTGTACTTAGTTACTTACTGTATCCCAACCAAGTTCAGTGGGACTGGTTTTGGTTAAATTGGGCAATTGCCAAGGGAATCTAAAAAATTACAGCAAAATTGTGGTCATTAAAGTAAATTTTGTCTTAATTTTATCTTTTTTTCCCTTAAATTCGTAGATTTGATTCGCTTTGACACTCTCTGATTATTTTCTATTTCTGCATGCTATTAAACATTTGAAATTGTGTGTATGACAACAGAAATCTCTTTCAAAAGCAAAAGAATTGACAGGGTTTCCTGAACATTTCAACCGTAGTTTTTATAGCCCCACAGATGATTCATACACAACGTAAGATGTTAAGGGCTGAGCTCCTTTTGAACTTATTTTTGCAGTGGTGATTTCTGGGAAACTTTTCTGTGAGCTTTCACAAATGCCACATTAACTCTTCTTACAGAAGCCAAACAAAAATTCACACTCAGCTCTTGACTTTGGCATCCAGTCTCAGCTGCCCCCAGTTGTGTATGGATGAGATTAGTGTGCCATACAGCTTGGCGAAAGGTGAAGTTGCCCTATAGATGAACTGCAATCTGTTCTTTTGTGTATTTTACTAAAGAATGTCAACCGAACTCGTGGGGAAGGGGAAATGCTGATCTGTCCTCCCCTGTCTTCAGGACACAGATGGCCCAGACATGTTTGTGGCTCAGAGAAGGTGAGGGAGCTGCTGAGCTGCCAGTCAACAAAGATTGATGAAATCTGAGACATTCGGAGGAGAGAGCTGGCAGGGCACCAAGGGCATTAGCATATGAAACCGGCCTCCACTGTGGACTCAGCTTCTTCCTCACACGTTGAATTTCCAGTTAGACTCTGCCGAGTTTATTTAAGTACCTGCTTATAACAGGTCAGATAAATCATGAGAAAGTTCCATTTTGTGCAGCTAGGGAGCTGGAAACCCACAGAGTAACACGGGGAGACCAAAATCTGAGGGGAGCGGAAGAGGCTCGCGCAAAATCTTAATGTTGCTGTTCTGGTGCACGCACTTTAATTTGGCTTGTGTTTAATGGAGTGCAGTGCCTTGAGACCTTAAACGGTTCTGGTTTTGACTAGCTTATCTTCCGTAATAGATTTGGTTTCTAGAGCTATACATTTTAAATGGTTTGGCACCAATAAAAATTAGAGAAATGTAAATATAATAGCAGTTAGACAATTTTATTTTTAAGATTAATAGTCTCTCTTTTAGTGAAGGTGAGTCATTTGTGGTCATTTTTTCTACTTAAAATGGTGTCTTAGCATTGTAGCATCTGCATATATATTCTTCTTTAAAATCAATAAGTGTTCAATATTGGTACTAAATTTAAACGTGGCTATTCTATAACATGTCCTAAAATTTATCCTTACCTTAATGGGCCTTCCATGGATATTATGAAGTAAGTTGAGCTTTATGTTCAGTGATTTTTCTAACATTTCTGAGCCGAGTAAATCTTCACTGTGGCCATACTGCATCACTTAATCCGCTTCATCCACTCAGACTCTCAGAGGTAAGTCCCAGACTCAGCATTCAGAGCCTAACGTTCAGCTCGGAGCCCTCATTAGAGTTCCTTGGCTCTGATGAATTTCGTTACATAATTTTGAGACAGCTCACTTTTATACAAGATCCTCCTGTAAGTGAGCGCCTCCCGGCTTAGAATGGAACCAGGGAAGCTGGGGAGGACATCAGGCCCTTAAGACTAACCACATTCTCACATCTGAACCGCCACATGTACGAGAACGGAAGTCACGTTTCTCATAGCCACAGGTGAGGGCAGGAGGACACTCGTTCGTTTATTCAGCAAAAGTCTACTGAGCGCTAAGCAAGGCACTGCTGGGAGTCACTAGGACACATTTGTGAACAAAACAAAGATTCTTGCTTGTGGAGCATCTGGTCTACCAGAAAGAGCCAGAAACCCAACGAAAGGCATAGTAAGCAAATCATGTAGTTCGTCACAAGGCGAGGTACCATGAAAAAAAGAATGGAGGAGAGGACCGGGGATCGGGGTCTGGAGGTGGACCTGGGCGAGGAGGAGCTGGGCAGTTACGGTGTGACATCGGGACGTCCCGGGGGGCCTGGTCGAGTTGGGGCCATACGAGCAAAGACCTGAAGAGATGAGGGAATTCTTCGTGGATCCGTCTGGCACGAGAGTGCTGTGAACAGAGAGAACGGCCAGCACAAAGGCCAGCAGGACGGGAGCACACTGCGGGGCAGACGGTAACGTCTTTACGTGGCAAGCTGAAGATTGGTGTACAAAAGCTGCGTCAAGTCCAGAAAAGCTGGGAGAATAGCACAAGGGGGAACTTCAGACTTCTGCCGGAGATGAAACTGTGGCTGACGGGCCCTCCCACTGGGAAAAATTCGAGTTTACTTTGCATACAGGTGGAAATTATCAATGAGAAATCTTCAGATGGCCTGTGTCTACAGGTCTCACATTGATCGTTCGGCCATCAACTTGTGTCAGTGACAGCTCCGTCAGTAAGAGACTACGCGTGCTTCGGCAAATTCTTTCAGTTCAGCTAATATTGTCCATGTTGGGAGGTAAAGTAAACCGTAAGAATACCTGGGGCTAGTCATTCTTCAAGCCAACAATCCTTTCTTGAACATCAATTCTATGTGACGTCCTATGGCAAGGTACAGTGCTGAGTACAAAAATAAATAAAACGTGGCCTATGTCCATGGATACAATGTATGCATAAATAAATAAAAGTAAAATGGAAGAAGACTTCCACCTGTGCCCATGAAGGAGTAGCTGGTATAGGATGGGTCCTCACACACCATTTAAGAAAATAGAAAACTAGATGAAATACATGAAGCAACTCTTTTCAGATCCCGGATGCTGAGCATTGAGGGCTGCGACCCGAAGAGAAATGTAGGGAGCATACAGCTTTGTAGCTTTCTTTCTGGAAGCAAATTCCTCACCGTCGTTCAGGGAGAGCCGGGCAGACTCACTCTGCCAGGAGTTTAAAAGCCCAAAGTGGCTACGGTTTGCAAAGCAGCGTACCCAAGAAAAGGAAGGAACTCTGCAGACAAAGAACTCCACAAGTCTGCCGGGCTGTTCTGGAGGCTTTAGCCACATAATGGCCCCCACGTGGCGAGGCGCCAAGTCTGGGGAAACGGTCAGAGAACAGGTTCTGGGGAGCCATAACCCCTGGAGCTCACACCGGACAGGGCGCTCGCTGTTCCAGTTCCCGCAGCCAGACGAGAGCAGACTCAGGGTTCGCTCAGGGTCCAGAGGATCGTGCTGAGGTAGGGCCACACCCACCCCAGAGGAAGGGCCGCTCTAGACTGACCCCCGACAAAGCTCAAAAGCAAGCTGACCCACAGGCAAATATAACCGCCCGTCAGAACAAACGTCAACACTCTTGAGGGAAGACAGAGAAACCCAAACGCCCAGTGTAACATTGGTGATCGCTGTCAGACAAAAATCATTTCCAGACCTGCTAAGAAGTAGCTAAACATAACCTACATTCAGGAGAAAAATTAGTGCAGAGAAACAGACTAATAAGGAGGACTCAACGTTGTCAGAGACACGTCTCCGCAGAGTGACCTACAGAGCCCTCACAACCCCAGGCTTTTTATAGTAATTCATGAGCTGATTCTAAGACTTACATACCAATGCAAAAGATCCTGATAAGTGAAAATAATTTTGCAGAAGAACAGAATGTAGAATGCTTACACAACCTCATTTCCAGACTTAATATAAAGCTACAGTAATCAAGACAGGATGGTTTTGGTGTAAGGTAGAAATAATATGCTCAGTTGATTTTCTACAAAGGGAGAAAGGATAGTTGTTCCCCGCCCCCCCACCCCAGCACATCGTTGGAAAATATGGATACCCATGCAGAAAAAAAAAAAAAAAAAGTGGATCATGATCCTTGCTTACTTCACACTCTTCACAAAAATTAACTTGAAATGCATTATAGACCCAAATATAAAAGCTAAGGCTGTTAAACTTCCAAGAGAAAAAGTAGGAAAAAGTCGTTTTTGACCTTGGTGTAGGCAAAGACTTCTTAGCTAGGACACAAATAGTACAGCCCATAAAAGGAAACACTGATCAATTGTACTTCGTCAAAATTGGTAACTTCTCTTCAAAAGAGACCATTTAAAACAGACAGAGTCGGGGCACCTGGGTGGCTCAGTCATTTGGGTGTCCGACTTCGGCTCAGCTCGTGATCTCGCGGTCCTTGAGTTCGAGCCCCGCGTCGGCCTCTGTGCTGACAGCTCGAAGCCTGGAGCCCGCTTCAGATTCTGTGTCTCCCTCTCTCTCTGCCTCTTCCCTGCTCATGCTCTGTCTCTCTCTGTCTCTCAAAAATGAATAAACGTTAAAAAAAAAAAAGAGTCAAGCCGTAGACTGAGAAGTATTTGCTATACATATATCTGGGAGAGGACTTGAGTCCAGAATGCACAAAGTGTAACCTACAATTCAATTTCAAGAAGACAAAGGACCAAATAAAAAATATGTAAAAGAAGATATCCAAATGGCCAAGGAGCTCGTGAAATGACGCTAAACATCAGCAGTTGTCAGGGAGATGCACACGGAACCCATAATGCCACACCACCGAACGGCCACTGGGATGGCTATGATTAAAAAGACTGTGTGAAGGTGCCACATGCGAGTGAGGACACGGGGCATCTGGGGCTGCCATCATTGCCAGGGGGAATGTAAAACAGCACAGCCAGTTCAGAAAACCGTTGAACTCTTTTAAAATTAAACATATACTCAACTTACCATATGACCCAGCAGTTCCACTCCCAGGAATTTACCCGAGAGGAATACAAGCATGTGTCCACACAGGGATTTATGTTTGAGTGTTTACAGTAGCTCTGTTCCTAATAGCCAAAGCTGAGAACAACCCCAGTGCTAAACAGATGAACGGACAGGCAAATTATCCATAACGTGGAATATTATTCAGCAATAAAAATGAAGGAACTACTGATATATACAGCAGCACGGATGAATTGCAAAACCATTATGCTGAGCAGAAGATGCCGGACACAAAAGATTAAGTACTGTATGATTCCAATTATTTTAAAATTTGTGACAGGCAACCCTAATCGATGGTGATATGCACCAGATCCGTGGTTTCCTGGGGCTGGAATGGGGGGGCAGGAGGAGGCTTTTGGGGGTGGAAGAAATATCTTATGTCATGTTTTTGGTGATAGTTATGGAGTCCAACTCCTGGACCACACACTTCTCTAATTTATTGACTCTAAATTGTTCCTCGATAAAGTTGGTTTTAAATTTTTTTTTTTCAACATTTATTTATTTTTGGGACAGAGAGAGACAGAGCATGAACGGGGGAGGGGCAGAGAGAGGGAGACACAGAATCGGAAACAGGCTCCAGGCTCTGAGCCATCAGCCCAGAGCCCGACGCGGGGCTCGAACTCACGGACCGCGAGATCGTGACCTGGCTGAAGTCGGACGCTTAACCGACTGCGCCACCCAGGCGCCCCGATAAAGTTGGCTTTAGAAAGTCAGATGGAATCTGGAGTGTCAAAAGTGAAAGACAAGATACTCAGCAAATAAGTAGCCGTGAACAGTGTTTCCTAATGAAACAAGAGCTCTCTGGAAAAATGCATTTCTGAGCTGGATTTTAAATGCTTGAGGGTCACCAGGTGGCCTTCAGGTCAGTTAAGTGTCCGACTCTTGATTTTGGCTCAGGTCATGATCTCCGGATTCGTGGGATCAAGCCCCACGTCGGGCTCTGCGCTGACAGCGTGGAGCCTGCTTGGGATTTTCTTTCTTCCTTTCTCCCTGCCCCTCCCCTGCTTACATGCTCGCTCTCTCTCTCTCTCTCTCTCTCTCTCTCTCTCGCTCTCTCTCTCTCAAAATAAATAAACTTTAAAAAAGAATGCTTGAAATAAGTGAGAAATGCTTTGTTGGTATAGGAGGTAGGACGCAATTTGAGTGAAGTAAACACATAGAGGAAAATTCTACTCTGACTGGCCGATACTCTTCATAACTGACAAGAGCACAGTAGATGTGGAAAGACTGGGGACTGTCCCAGCTCAAGGGAGATGAACAGGCACTTAATACAGTGTGTGGTCCTGGAGTGGGTCCCGCACCAGAATTTGTCTTTTTTCTTTCTTTTCTTTGTTTTGGTTTGGTGGGCTTTTTGTTCTAAATGACACTGTTGCGGTACTGGAACATTTGATGAAATTTGAAGAGAAAGCCCCTGTTCTTAGGACTCACACGGTGAAATATTGACCAGTAAGACAGCATCAGTTCTGCAACTTACCCTCAAATGGTTTACAAAAAGAAAAATAGTAACGTGTACGTAGAGAGCAGACAAAGCAAATGTTGAAAATGTATACGGTGAGGAATGTGGCAGACACATAAGGGGGTTCTTTGTACTATGCTCACAAATTGTAAGCTTGGAATTATTTCTGATTGAACAGTTAGGAAAAGTAAAAACCAAGGTGGGTCAAGGTACTGTTTGCTGAGAGTTCTGCACATTTCCTGTGAAGAAATAACTGAGAAGAACCACAAAAGTGATTAAAATGAAAATTTCCGGAGAAGTGGTGTCAGGGGATTCTGTATTCTTGTGTAAAGTACTCAGGATGCGAGGAGGTGGGCAGTGGGGGCTGGAGGCGTACAGGTCGCGTAGACTCCCAGTTGGCGTGCGGTCATGGGATGCGTATACAGGGGTCGGCGCTTGGAGTTTCAGATGATGGGGTGCCGCGTGCAACACGTGTCCGCTGGTCAGGAAACCATTCCCAAAGGATGGCGGTGGCGTTCAGGACCCAGTGAAAGGGAGATCAGAGGAAGGGGCCGGGACGGGGTGCTCCGCAGAGTGCAAGCGTGAGCAGGAAGCAGAGGGCTTGAACAAAACTCGTGACGGTGAGTCTGCAGACAGAGTAGAGTTTTTTATGAGTGCTCAGGGGGAAAAAGCTTATTATTGATTTCTTGACTACCAAGGCATACAGGCAATGAAATTCGCAGGAGACGCGACGGAATTCAGATGTTACAGAAGTGATGAGCTGTGGTTGTACATCCGTGTTCTTTTTAAGGACATGTTAGAAATCTTAATTTCTCAGCGTTTGCAAGTGTTTTCTTTGTCTCACTTCTTTTGTGAAAAACCGTTCAGATCATGCAGCCGTTCCTTTCTGAACATTCTGTTAGTTGGGTGTTTATTGAGTCCAACATCTGGAAGGCCGGTGTGGCTCCATTCAGGCGGATGAGGGAGAAGGAGGAAAGGAGGGCAGGGCTCTGTGGGCTGCGTGGGTGGGAGCTGCTGGGCCGGCGAGCAGCATTAAGGTCACATACATTTGCAGATCTCGCAAGGGCTGCCTGGGAGCGGCGGGAGCATCCCAGAGAGGCTGGGGGACTGGGTAGGAAGCTGCCGCAGTCACTAGACAGAGAGCGACGCGTCCCGGGCCAGGTTGAGGTTTGGGTAGGCAAGTTGTGAAGTGGGCAGTTCAAGGCCGACTGTAGAAGTGTTACAGGGGCGCCTGGGTGGCTCAGTCGGTTTGGGCATCCGACTTCAGCCTAGGTCATGATCTCGCCATTCCCAAGTTCGAGCCCCATGTCGGGCTCTGTGCTGACAGCTCAGAGCCTGGAGCCTGTTTCACATTCTGTGTCTCTCTCTCTGCCCCTCCCCTGTTCATGCTATGTCTCTCTCTGTCTCAAAAATAAGTAAACATTAAAAAAAATCATTTTTAATTTAATGAGAAAAGAAGTGCTGTACCATCCTGGAAACTTGAATGCCAATCTGCAGTGCAAACCGCATTTTCCTTCAATTCTTGAGTGACTTTGCTGACCAATGCTTGTGTGGCTCTGGGTTATTCTATCTTATATCCCAGTGTATGTCAGTTGTATTTCTGTGTTCCCTCTTTTTTTTTTTTTTAAGGTTATATTTTTCAAAGACATTGGCGATGAATTCTGCATTATGTTTTAAGGAAGACACAGGAAGAGGGTTGGGTGGGAGATGCACGGGGGAAAGTGATTCACTCGGGGAGATTCTGGAGGTACACGCCTCGCCTCACTTAGGTCATGCTCTTGGCTGCCCCCTCTCTTTTCTCTTTTTCTCCTCCTTAAAAACTCTATAGTGGGCCAAAGAAGTCGGCACACAGTGTGAGCGATTGGTTGTGTTACTTATTTTTATTCTGGGATGTGCGTCTCAAAATAAAAATCAAGTTTTAAGAAATTTTTTTTAAAGATAAGGATTATAAAACCATTGATTCTGATTATTATGTTAAAATTATCTTTTTAACTTTTGTGGCATGAGTAGTTATGGTCTTTAGACATTTTTAAAGTAAATTCTTTTGAAACTTCACACAGTAAGTGCAATGCTGGGGTAATATCTAGAAAAAGTGCTTGCGTTCACTTTTAATGCTACACAAGTAGTGTTGAGTGTTAACATGTTCACAAATTTAGTGATGTTATTTTATGGTGACCAGCCTGTTTCAAAAATTGTCTGCCATAAGGTGGTTCCTATTGGAAAGTCAGGCCAACCAGCATCATCTTAACTTTTAACAGTTAAAGCTTTTGACACCATAAAATGGATGAGCGTGTCCCTCCTGTGTAAGTTGTTAGAGCTCTTGAAGAGAAGGAGAGAGAATAGGACTTCAATTAGCCACCTTGATTTGAGAAATGCTCATCACTTATTATAGCAATAAACATGATTGGTCACTTGGAGTCTTAGGACATATTTTACCTATGTTCTTCTGGCATCCTGGATGTTTTTATTTTAAAATTTATTTAGGAAAAGGAAATGAAATCAGGAGGTTACTAGAAATAAGTATTTAATAGTCTCACGCACAAAAGGCAGGTGCTGTGATTTCATTACTCAGCCTCAGTACACAGGGAGTGAATAGCTTGGAAAATGATTCTTTTAATATGGGATTTAGAATTAGGTTACAACTTCTGTTGATGAAGAAAATGTGAGGATCCGAACGGACATTAGACATTTTAGATTAGAAAGAGGAAAGGAAAGTAATGAGTCTTATTTCTAAATGAATTTAAAAAGCAATCTGATTTTAGTTCGAGCAATGCGGAGAAAATAAAATAAAAACTCTCGTACTTTATTTACTAACCAATGAATTGAATTGTCTGCCTTTTATTACAGATATAAAGTAAAGACTATGAAGAGACAATCATTTTTGTAGCTATCAGACTTTCAGCAACATATCTCTTGTGGTTTAAATAACAGATAGTTTAAGTGTTTTTCCATTACCTTTGTGTAAATGAAAAATGCATAAAATATTTTAACAAGGCAAAGTAATCCAAGGAGATTGTTATTTTGCGTTACAAATTAGGTTATTTCTGTCATAAAATTAAAGAAAAAAAATCAACGTTAGGACATTTCAGCTTAATATCATTTACTAGAAGGAACATGTAACAGATTTAATGAGCTAGCAGGGTCACCTGAATCCAGCTGTTCCCGACCAGCTTTATGAAACCGAGAACGCAGCTAGCAGTGGGAGGTAAGCATTATTACAAGCTCTCGAGGAGTTACAAAATCGATTTCTGCTTGAATGAATTAATTTAGATTATCAATTTATAACCAGCTACACGAATCCCATCAACTCAACAATTCAGTGAATGATCAGGTTCAACCCTCGTAAGAGCTTCACAATTAGGGGCCTGCGCGGCGTCTGCGGGTCCCGCCCGCCCTGCCGCGCGGCTAACAAAGTTACGGCCGAACAGAAGGGGAGGGGGGGGTTCGCTTAGGGGCGCTGCGGACGGAAAAGGTAGCATCTTAAAAAATAAAGGAAGAAACGACCGTGTGTGTGTGTGTGTGTGTGTGTGTGTGTGTGTGTGTGTGTGTGAGAGAGAGAGAGAGAGAGAGAGAGAGAGAGAGAGAGAGAGAGAGACTTGGGGATTTTGTTCTCTGAGCCATTTCGACCCCATGAGAGGGTCATCTTGACCATCCCGGCTGAATCTAAAATTCACCGAGTTTGGGACGTAACTCCTGACCTAGGCCCCGTTACGGGTGCTGTGCCAGCCACGGCCGCTTTCTTGTCCCCGAAACCGTGAAGGTTGGAGCTGTAAGCATTTGTTTCCCGCGTGAACACGGGCTGGGTCTGCTCCTCGCCTTCCCCCTCGAAGGAGCGCTCGTCCGCGGGCAGCTCCTTTCCATCCTGCTCCCACCTCGCGTCTGTCCCCTGCACCGTCGCTGACAGCAAGTCGGGGCTGACACGCGGCCGGCTTGGCTCTGCCCTCCTCCCCGCTGAAGTTAGGGTGTGAGCGCTAACGTCGTTTGCAGCGGCTCCTGCAGCTGCTGCCCCCACCCCACCCCGGATCCGGGGGGCGTCTGGGACCTCCCTGCGGCCCCGCCCGGCCGGCCTGGCCGCTGACCTTGACCAGGGTGGTCTCCGCGTCTCCCAGGAGCTTCTTAGAGGCAGTGGCTTCAGACAGACACGCCTGACGTCGTGCGACTCCACAACTAGCCCCACACGGGTACAGCCCTTCTCTTGTCTGCCGTGAGGACGTCACTTCTTCCCAAGACGGTTTTCCTACCAAATCTTAACTGGCCCTGTTACTCTTGACTGATCTCCATTGTTTCCTGGAACCCTACCACCTTCCCCACCTGCTCATCTTATGCTCCTCACCCCCACGTTCATCGCTGGGGGTCATCTCTGCCGGGCGTGTGAGACTCGTGTTCTCTCCACCGTCCAGGTGAGGAACCCGGGTGCCAGCGATCGGTCGGGACTGGCACTTGGGACTCTTGTCCCCACGGTCCCTGCTGTGGCAGAGCTGGGATTTGAACACAGGGTTTTATTTAACCTTTGTTTCTGTGGGGTAGTGTTTCTGTCCATCTTCTTTCTCCTGGGGCAGGGGCGGTTTTGCTTCCTCTTCTTGACCCGATCCATTGGCCTGGTTCAGCAAAGGCAAAGTAAAAGTGCTAAACAGAATTACTTTTCCAATGAAGTAAACCGCTTGTACCTAGCCCCTTTCTTCTGTGTCTTTTAGCCCTGCCTCTGCCTCTTGCCTCCTTCAATGTGGAACGATCCCGTGTCCTTCCACTAGAGGACCTTGCTTGGTCAGAGCATCTGTATCTGTGTTCTCCTCCTGTCCAATTTTCCATAAAATTCGTTGCTGTCCCCTGCCGCCCCCCCCCCCCCATAAAGTTCCTTTCTCCTTTTTTATACATTACACTTAGATCATTACTTATTTTTACTGGATTCTCTTAGGTTTGTTTTTGCTGTGTACTTGTCTGGACCTTTTGGATTTTGAACCAGGTAAATATATTGTCTATTCAAAAGTAACTAATTTTAAAAGGCCTGATAGAATCCTAGCTCGGAAGATTCTTAGGAGAATCAAAAGAGAAAATGGTTGTAAAGGTGCTTAGCAGTCTGTACAGTGATTAAAGTGTGAAGGGTGAGTGTCACTCAGCTGTCACCGCCAAGTCACAAGGCTGAGTGAGTTGTCTCTTCCAAGGCACAGCCTCTTTGTCTCGGTTCGTCTCACAGCATCATCAACCCAGCGTGATTTAAACCAGCGTGGGTTCCAGAAATAAAAGCTGTGTGCGTGTCAGAGTTCTCCTCAGATAACTTCACGCTGGAGGAAAATTCTGGCCTATCGTCACGTGGCTAAGCAGTAACTATGCTAGGAAGTCGCCATTGGGTTTAAGTTCACAAAAGACCCACCCACATTTACTCTTTGATTTTGTGCCCCTTTTTTCTGCTGGAAGTTTTAGTCTGCTTTATTAATGGAAATATCGTGTTCACTATGTAGTTATAATTAATATTACCCACCTACCCTGTGATTCGACCTTATGCTAAGAGCGTTGCAGGACATAGGTAAGCATGAGCTCAGGGTGCTTCCATTAGAATGGCGATACGTGTGCTCAGAAGACCCTTGGAGAATGATTACAGTAATCAGAATGATGACGTCAGCACCAGGTTAAGGTACTCGTGGCCTTTTGTACGATGTGGTAGATGTCCCCTTAGATTCTGTCCCTCTTCTGCCCCCCATCCCAATGTGCTTTATTTGTTGTCGCTTCCAGAATTGTCTTTTTGCAGTCCCCGTGAAAAGTGGATCGTTTCTGTTCAGAGTCCTCAATGCCCATTGTGTGAGGTCCTACCAGACCTGAGCTCCACTGGGCAGAACCAGGCCTTCGCCGTGTTTGTTTCTTTTAGTAGCTAACAGACTTCCTACCGCAGAAGGAAAAAGGAAAAGGGCAGTTGGGGGGCGGGGAGGGGGATACCTTGGAAATATGTGCTGTAACAGTAGGAGTTCAGCACGGAGAGATCGGCATGGGTGGATCAGTCAGAGAGGCTCAGTGAAGGAAGCAGCGCATGACTTGAGTAACGTGTGTCGTGTGCTATAGACGAGAGTGGAATCCAAAGCTCATAGAGCCAGGCTTCCATTTTCCTTACAGAAATGTAAACCGTATATTCACGTTTGCGTGCGTGAAATGCACACAGCGTTCTGAAGAGCGACTTACATCTTACACTGCAGGTACCTGTATTGTTTGAATTATTCCAGAGTTGTGTATTCATGTGAAACTTTTTTTTAAGTGGGAAAGAGAAAAATTGACTTAATAAGAAGAGGAAGATTGAGAAGAGAGGTAAATGGAATGGGGAATAAATTAAGCAAAAGCTTAGGCAGTTGATAGTTTTGTGGGAATAATGAATGTAATCATTAGAGTCTGAGAAGGTTTGGGGAGTAAGAAGTGGAACGTAACAGTGTAACTGGAATATCATGATATTATGAAATGCTTCCGAGTTGGCATTGAACTGAGAACCTTAAGGTGCTATCATAAACTTTGAGCCCGAAAGTTACATATTTTACGGATTTCTGTTAGAGAAGAGCTTTCTTTTTCTTTTTTAAATTACACACCATCGTTAGATAGCAGTTAACAGCCTTTCTGTGCAAAGAGCCAAAATTTTAGGCTAAGTAGGAACGAAGGGCACCAATTGTTAAGGTACCAACACAAAGATACTTTAGATAGTAAAGTACGAGAAGTAACAAATGTGAAAGGAAAACTATATTTAATACATAACAGAATCATTTCTAAGTTATCCGAAATACAAAATATGCATCTTCAACCCTGGTTTTCTTTCCCCGCCCCCAATCCTGATTTTCAGTTGTAGAAAGGAGGAGGAGGGATTCTGTTTTCCCAGGCCCTGTAATGTAGCATCATCAGATTTAGCAAATAAAGATGCAGGACATATGGTTCGATGCGAATTTCAGATACACGACAAATAATGCAGTATTTAGGACATACTAAAAAAATTCCCTCTTGTGTGTCTGAGATTCACATCGAACTGGGGCCCTACAGGTTATCGGGTGACTCTCATGCTATTGCTTCTGCCCCCCTGCAGAAACCATACCCAGACATCAGTGACAGTAGCAACAAAAAGTCGACATTTCAAAAGCGTATTTTGCGAAGATGGAGCAGAGAATGGAAACTGAAGCGTGGTAGATGGCGTGGTTACCGAGTCCGTGATTGGACCAGTGGCCCTCGCTTGGGGGTGGTTTTTCCCCCTGGGGACATTTGGGGGCGGCGCTGCTGCCGGGCACCCCACGGGGCACAGGATGGCCCCGCGGCAAAGAGCGTGCAGTCCAGAGTGCCTTGGTGCCGGGCGGAGGAATCCCGCCCCGGGCTGTTGAGGGAAGCGGACACGAGCCACTCGCGTCCCAGGCTCCGTGTGAGGCCCCTCGCTCTTCTGGGCCTCCGTTTTCTCAACTGCCAGTTGTCCCGCATTAACGGAAGCAGAAGGGGGACGAGCGAGCCTTCGTCCCCCGCTCGGCCCGTGCTGGGTCCTGGTACGGGTGTGGAGCGCGTGCCAGAGCTCACGGTGAGCGTGCACGAGTGTGGGCGGGCAGTGAGCGTGGACGAGTGTGGGTGGGCGGTGAACATGGACGGGTGTGCGTGGGCGAGTGTGAGCGGGCGGTGAACACGGATGGGTGTCGGCGGGTGAGCATGCGCAGGCGGGAGCGTGCACGAGTGTGGGCAGGCGGTGAGCCTGGACGAGTGTGAGCGGGCGGTGAACATGGACGGGTGTGCGTGGGCGAGTGTGAGCGGGCGGTGAACACGGATGGGTGTCCGTGGGTGAGCGTGCACAGGCGGTGAGCGTGCACGAGTGTGGGCGGGCAGTGGGCGTGGATGAGTGTGCGCCGGCGTGAGCCTGGACGAGTGTGCGTGGGCGAGTGTGAGCGGGCGGTGAGTGAGGACGAGTGTGGGTGGGCGGTGAACATGGACGAGTGTGAGCAGGCGGTGAACACGGATGGGTGTCAGCAGGTGAGCGTGCGCAGGCAGTGAGCGTGGAGGAGTGTGGGCGGGCGGTGGGCGTGGACGAGTGTGGGCGGGCAGTGGGCGTGGACGAGTGTGCGCCGGCGTGAGCCTGGACGAGTGTGAGCAGGCGGTGAACATGGACGGGTGTGCGTGGGCGAGTGTGAGCGGGCGGTGAGTGTGGACAAGTGTGGGTGGGCGGTGAACACGGGATGGGTGTCCGCGGGTGAGCGTGTGCAGGCGGGGGCATGCACGAGTGTGGGGGGCGGTGGGCGAGGACGAGTGTGCGCCGGCGTGAGCCTGGACGAGTGTGCGCGGGCGGTGAACATGGACGGGTGTGCGTGGGCGAGTGTGAGCGGGCGGTGAACACGGATGGGTGTCCGCGGGTGAGCGTGCACAGGCGGTGAGCGTGCACGAGTGTGGGCAGGCGGTGGGCGTGGACGAGTGTGCGCCGGCGTGAGCCTGGACGAGTGTGAGCGGGCGGTGAACATGGACGTGTGTGCGTGGGCGAGTGCGAGCGGGCGGTGAACACGGATGGGTGTCTGCGGGTGAGCGTGCGCAGGCGGTGAGCGTGCACGAGTGTGGGCGGGCGGTGGGCGTGGACGAGTGTGCGCCGGCGTGAGCCTGGACGAGTGTGCGCGGGCGGTGAACATGGACGGGTGTGCGTGGGCGAGTGTGAGCGGGCGGTGACGGAGCCTCGGCCCGCCCTGCCAGCTGGGCACCCAGCCCTCTTAGCGTCCTGCACTCCTTTCTGTCGAGAGAGGCCTGACTCTGCCGTCCACGCGGAGCAGTGTTTCCCCTCCCCCACCCCCGCCCGCTGTCCTCTAGCAGCTTATTGGAAAGTCGGCCTAATACCTTGACTTGAGCTTCAACGTCGCAGTGCGTGCTTTGCTGTTGGAACACAAAGCTGCGGATTCTGTTTTGTTTATATTTGAAAGTAGACGTGGTACTTCTATAAGCCACATCGACTCCATGCTCCTGAAAACACTATAGCTTTCCTGAGTGAAACGTATTCCAGTTATTTCAAATAATTCTTTTGAAAGCCTAAATAAGGGTGGCTCGTGGTTGTGTTACTGTTCACATGGAAGGAGTGCTTTCCTGGCAGATGGTGTCAAGAGTCACGTTGCGAGTTTACTTGGCGAGTCGGAGTTACCCCTTTTTACTCAAAATGAGCCACCGTGGCTCTGTTTGACAGCTCTGGACGGACGTACACAGAACTTGCTAAACTGCTCTCTTGCCCTCTTTCCTTCAAGGAGTGTATTTTTACATCGTTAATGGACAGGAGTCGCTTGCGGTGCTTGGACCAGCTCTTGTAGGCTTGGAGAGGGTTCTGCAGAGTGTTCAGAACCTGCTTCAAAAAATAACTGGGAAGATCAGAGAAACGACTGTTGAAGGGAACCCCTTTCCTGTTAACTCTTTGTGACAGTTCTGCAGGAAAAAAGTAACTTCTATCATTTAACCATTTTTGTTAGCGTTGAGTGAAGGCATTCCACAAAAAACAAATGGGAAGTTCCTCGGATAGATCCAGACCAGTGCATTTAAATCCCATTCAGGCGACAACGGGAGGGTTTCTAGGGCACCACAGCCACGCAGCCGCCTGGCCCCTCACCTTCGTGTTGTTTGCCCCAAGGGCACACACTGTGTTCTCTGTGTCGTGCCTTCCCCTGTAGGATCCAGTTCGCATCAGATCCTTGTTAGCGGGTGAGATGGCCACAGTGGTTACACTGATTCAGTCGTCGTCGTAGGGAAGGCACAGCCTCAGGGCCCGGCCACTCCTTGCAGGGGCGAGTGGCGCCGTCACCCAGCAGCCCTGGCTGCCCCGCGGCACCAGCCGGCAGGTTCCATCGGGACGGCACACACACCCTGCGGACCCGGCCGCGTCCTGGCCGCTGCTCGTGGCCCACGGCCCCCGGCCCTCCGGAGGTGGCATGGGGCAGAGAGCAGTGAAGTCCACGAAGTCCACGAACCAGGCCTCATGTGGACGGATTTCTGTTAGTGAAGTGAACTAGTTAGTGAAGTGAACTTCTGTTAGTGAAGTGAAGTCCATGAAGCAGGCCTCACATGGACGGATTTCTGTTAGCGCCGAGAAAGGGAAGTAACTGTTCGACCGCCTGCCGAACACACTCCCTGCTGGCCCCACCGCCACGGGAGTGTAGCCTTGAGACGTCGTCTCGCCGATGGCCTCAGGGCCGGGGCACGTCATAGCACCTGGGCGAAAGGGCAGTGATGAGAGGTTCTTCTCCATAGAAGAAGGCCACGTCTGAGAACTAACGAGGCTTTGGCCGTATCCGGCTGGTTCCCGGGGCTAACCTAGGATGGGAGACCATCATTCCATTGCCTTCAGAGCTGAGAACGAAGAATGCATCTTCCTGTTGCCGTGGCTTATCTCAAAGGCCATTCTCCGTCACTCTTAGTGAGCACCCGGTGTTGGGGAGAGTGACAGAGCAATGAAGAAGCTAACTCCCTGCAAGAGATGCCTCCTCGTGAAATAACGGTGGCCGTATCAGGAGGGGCAGAGCCAAGTTCATGTAGCCTTCATGGCGCAGACGGCTCGCCTTCTAAGAGATGATGCCTCATCCCCTCGGATTCCACCCTCAGAAATTGTCTCTCAGAATGGAAACCTCAGTGGGGATGGGCTGTCTTCGTGAGTTTCACGATTATCAGCCTTAACCAATATTCGGGGTGCAGAATGAAAGCTGAAATATCTTGTTATTTTTGTTTTACTTCAGCCATAATCAACCCTAATTTTTCAAGCATATGTTTCCATTTTACTTCATGTTGCAAAGCCTCTGGACGCAGTCCCAAGTGCTAAGTGCTCACCTTAACTGCACCTCGTCGAGGTGGTAAATGGCCTCTTCGCAGCTGACTGCGGTTAGAGACAGCTTCCGGCAGCGGCGGGGATGGGCAAATGACCTCGGCTCCTGCGGGCCTCTATCAGCGGTGGTCCACGTTATTGATAGTAGCGGAGATATTGACAGTCTGTGCTTGGAAGGAAAATAGGAGTTTGATATGACATATTGTGTGTCTCAGCAAGACTCATAAATAATTTTGACAAGTTTTTGTATGCATGGGAAAGTCCTTGATTCAGCCTCCCATAAAAATAAACTTCTATTATGGAATGTATTTGTCAAGTGGCTGCTTGATGGATGGAGCTGCGTTTACCCCTTGGCAGTTCGATGAGTTTTAGATGCACAGCTTACCAGAGAGGATTTACGGGTAGTACAGAAATAATTATTCAGTATGAAATGCATAATTCCTGTACCTGAATTTTCATTTTTTATTATATTTTTGTTTCTGTTGCATTTCTGGTCTCTAAAACAAAAGAAGTTGCTTTCTGCGCACCACCCCCCAACCCCCTTGGAGCTATTGTTTGTGGGAGGCTTTATGTTGAACAATCTGATTCAACCCAGACCCTGTCCCAGACTTAGCGGGCATATTTTCATTGAACGGGTAATTTTGGTTTTGTAACTTAAGAGAGGTTTACTAAAGACAAAGAAGATAAGCAATTTGCAAAATTTATTTGTATTAATGGGATTGAGAACTTTGGACATAGATGGTCTTATTTTTTCTGAAGTTATCACAGCTCTTTAGTTATTTTACTTATTTGATTGCTCGTCTACATTTCAGCTCCATAAAACAGAATTTAAACTTAAATTCTTATCTCCTTACACTGAACTGTCTTTTTTTCCTCTGAACTATATTTAGAATTGCTTTCGCATCAACCAGGCACCCTGTAAGTTAGCATCCTCAAATAAGTTAGAAGCTTCGGAAAGTGTTAAACTCCCACGAGCGTATGACCTTGTTGGGCTCGTATTACGTGACGTGCTAGATGGCATCTGGGGGGACCAAGCAGACTCTAACTTGGAGACGCATGTTCGGGAAAACCAGAGTGAACAGTGGGTCGGCAGGAATCTTGATTCTCCGTTAGAACATCGTGCTGGCTTTTCATAAGAATTTCCACTTGCTGAATCTCTATTAAGGTGCCGCTTGGGATCCAAGTGGGAAGGTGTGGCCAGAGCGGGAGGATAAGCCGGCCGGGCCTGTTTGAGAATGTGGCTCTGAGCTTCTTGGTGTGCTGAGTTCCTGCTGCGTGGCTAATGTAGTCCTCTGTGCCTTCTCTCTTACTGCTTGAGAGTGGTTTGTTAATCTTACTAGTCTGCAAAACAGCAGCTCCTTCTGGTTCTTTGTTCTATGTTTAATAAATTCTGCTTTTACGTTTTATTTCCTTCCTGGTACTTTTTTGTTTGCTCCGATTTTTTTTTCCTGATTTTTCTTCTCTTTCCTGATGCTTGCCTGGTTTCTGTGCTTTATAGGCACCCACGCTACAGGACCTGAATTTCCCTCTAAGTAATGCCTTAGCTGCAACCTCCAAGTTTTACTATTCTAGAATTTCTGAAATCTTTCAGCTCTACATGTTTTCTGATTTCCATTTCCATTTCTTCTTTAATCTCTTAAGCTATTTTAAATTGTTCTTATACTTCCTGATGTTGGTGGGTTTCTAGCTTTTCTACTTGTTACTAGCTTATCACTTAAAGCACTGTAATCGGGAGTGCCGGGGTGGCTCTGTCGGTTAAGCGTCTGACTTCAGCTCAGGTCATGATCTAGTGGTCCGTGAGTTCAAGCCATGCATCAGGCTCTGTGCTGACACCTCGGAGCCTGGAGCCTGCTTCAGATTCTGTGTGTCCCTCTCTCTCTGCCTCTCCTCCAGTCTGTCTCGCTCTCGCTCTTGCTGTAGCTCTCAAGAATAAATAAACATTAAAAATATGTTTTTAAATAAAGCACTGTAGTCAGAAAATGCAGTGTCAAGGCCCACAGAATGAAACAGCTGCTGCCTTCAGGGGGCTCTCGGTCGACAAGTAGAGAAGAAAATATGTTAGTAGGTGATTACCCTGCAACACAAGAGGTGCTAGGAGGGAAATTGGTATCAGATGCCACAGGGACGCACGTAGAGGCTCACTCAGCTCTCCGCAGTTGTGCTGTGGAGTTAGCAGCTAGGTTTGGAAAGGTGTTTTCTAGATGGAGAGGTACATGGTATTCTAGGCAGGAGGAGTAATCCTTGCAATGCACGGGCTCCAAGTGGGTAACTTTGGTGTGGCTGCTCAAAGACCATATTTATGTTTGGGAGTATCCGGGGGTGAGGCTGCAACGTCACACTAGGGACAAATTGTAAAGATCGTTGTGTGTGGTGCCGAGGAGGTTAGACGTGAGTGTTGGATGTTGGGGAGCCCTACGTAGATTTTAATGATGACCTCTTTGCCAGTCGCTGGAAGGATACAGCAAAGATCTGCCGAATACCTGCCACGTTCCAGGCGCTGCCCCCTGTGCTGCAAGCACAGCCCTACATGGAGACAGAAATGGCCACAGGCCTTGCTGTCCAGTGGAGGAGCAGGGCACTGTCACCACTACACACACGACTTTGGTGTCCAGTTCTGAAGATGCTCTGTAGGAAAAGTGCTGGGTCCACAGAGGTCGAGAACTGCGGCATGACCCGACGTCAACGGTTGGGGAGGCTTCCTGAGGAAGCGGCCTGTCCGCTCGTCTTGGAGGAAGAGCCGCCTGATGGCAGGGCCTGCAGAGGGTGGTCTCAGGAGTGCGAGCATCCCGGTGCGCGTTCTCAGTTCCTTAAGACGATTTCCTAGCAGGAGGATCCAAGAGCCATTGATTCCAGAGCGTTGGTACACATTGCCAAGTCGCCCTCCCCTGGACCGCCCCCGCTGCAGGTGCCCGAGAGCGCTGTCGCCCCTCTCACCGTGTGCACACGGCCTTCATTGCCAGCATAGCGGTCTGTCCAGCACACAGCTCTTCGGACTGCTGGTGAGGCTCGCGCTCTTCCAAATGTTCCTTACGCATGTGTGCCGTTGGCTTTGTGAACTCTTCGTCTTTTAACTTCAACAATTTGTTTTATCTTTAAGATAAACATTTAGCGTGATGTATGGCTTCAGTGTCATACCTTTTTATTTCAGGGTTGTAGGAGCATTTTGATTACATTCTTTGATTTTTATGGTCTTACTTTTTAAGAATCCAAACCTTCAATCCATTTGGGACATATTTTGGTATAAAGTCTCACCTGAAGATCTAATCCCATTTTCCCCCCAAATGGTTACTTTCCCAATGTATTTGTTCAGTAATCCATGCTTTCCCTCTCTGATTTGAAATGCCACCTTTATCTCATCACTTCCCAGGCATATTTTATTTTCTCCAGATTCTTTATTCTGCTTGGTGCACTAACTCTCTTCTCTCACCTCAGGGACCCGTTCTTTTTCTTACTGCATTGCTATCGTGTTCTCTTTTAATATTGGATAGGACAGATTCCCTTAATTTCTCTTATTTCATGCATTGTTCAAGAGTATACTTTAAGTAAATTGTCATCTTTGTATTTTAAAATTTCCTTTATAGAACACTGTTTCTCACCAGTTACTCCAGCTTTTGATCATTCAACCAGTTATTTTCCCTGTATGGTAAATATTTGGTAGCAGGTGTCTAGAATTTTTCGATTATTGTACTTGTATACCATTTATAAAAGAGCTATTTATTTTTGTCTATTTTTCTTATATCAAGCCACTGAACTGTGTCCTATTAGTGCAGAGCTGATTGTTCTACACATCATAGGTAGTCCCATATATTGTAATCCACTGGCAATAAGTGGTAAACGGGGAAATAACCAAACTATAAGTACATAGTTGAGTGAATGAAATAAGCATCCCCCCAGCCCAAATGCATGCGCCCTGTATATCTCCCTAAGAATACGCAGTTGGTAACAGACTTATTTTTAAATGTGAACGCCTCCAGGAGAATTAAACCGTGTACTCCTTGTTCAGTAACTTGATTCCTAGCGAAGTGTTGCATAACTTGAAATCACTTTTTATGAGGGTGAATTAGGGAAGAGACTAGGAATTTTATGGCGATGGCAGGCTAGGAGAGTATTTTGTTAAACACTCACTATGGTAGGAACTCTGTTACTCGTCCGATACAACGAACCGTTGTATTCAATAGTAACTCCTGTGAGAGTGTTATCCTTATTCCACAGTAAAGCAAGTCCAGACAGATAGTTTTAAGTAACTTTTTCAGGATTTGAAGTCACGTAGTTTGTGTCCAGAACCCAACTGCTAAGCACTGTGCTGTATTGCCAAGAAAGCAGACATGCCATAGGGCAGAAGTCATCCGCGGATTTTGTTTTTCATTTTATTGTTTCTGAAATCAGGAATCCCGATAATTTCTTCTAAATCAAGGTCGCCTTTTGCCATCAGTAACGTCTTAGACTTAAAGAGATAAAATAAGAGGTCTTGAGTCCTAAAGGCAGGACTGGTGTAGTAGCAAAAGACAAAAGCATGAGATGGGAGAGTGTTTCTCAGGGGACATCCTGCAGATTTTGTTGTTTGGCTTGGGGCTGTGGCTCCAGCAATTACATCCTGAGAGCCACTGTTGGCGATTTGTTCTTCAGGAATTGGGGGAACTACTGACACGTAGCACAGCACAGTCACAGGGATTATGCTGAGCCTGTGAGGCCATACCTAGGGAACGAAGTACTATATCAATCAATTTACATGAAATTCTAGAGGAGGCAAGACTAGTCTGAGGCTTAAAAAAAAAAAAAAGAAAGAAAGAAAGAAATGAGATGGTGGTTGCCTCTGAGTGAGGAGAGGGAGAACGGGAAGGACAGGGAACTTCCTGCAGTGAAAGGTTCGGTTCGGTGACAGAGTGACAGAGCATGGGTTACAGCGGGTGTATCCACTTGTGACAGCGGTACCGTGAGGATTTGCCCGTTCCCATGGGTGTGAATTTTACTTTAAAAAACTGTGGATAAGAGCGTGGAGTGGAGTTGTGAGGGCGGGAGGAGATGAGGATGTTGACGACGGGTGGAAAGCGGGGGGCAGGCTCGTAAGGGTGTGTTACTGGCTCCGTGTCCGCACCTGGGAGCCTTTACCAGCCACGACCGGCTCACGGGTCTGCAAGGCCCCGCGCCCCCGGGGGGTCCGGCAGCAGCACCGAGGCTGAGCCATCCCATCCGGCCGCCAGCTCCCCGTGTCTGTGTTTCTGATTCCCACACAGTGGGAGGAGGTGAAGGAAGACCGCCTTAGAGCAGGTCTCAAGGCATCTGATGAACTTACTCTGCGAACACAGGCCCTCAGTGTTTCGGTGGAGAAGAGCAGGAGCGCCAGGCCCGGTGCGCACGAGCGGCTCTCGTCCGTGGCGTAGCCGCCGTGCCCGCGTCGGGGGGCAGCCGTCCCCAGAGTCCCCCGGCTGGCGTCCCCGGGCGCCGACGAGTGCCGTCCCGACCAGCGAGTCCGCCAGCTGCCCCGCCCCGGGTGCCGCCGCCGAGGCTTCCGGGCTCTGGCGAGTTCTCCAGCCCCTCCAGCCTCTGCTGCCTGCGGCGCCCTGAGGACTCACACCCCAAGGTGGACGGACTCACCCCTGCCTGGAAGGAAGGCCCTTGCTTTTAGAGGGACCCATGACCTAAAAAGTGAAACAAAATAAAACGATGGGTTTGGGAGGGAAAGCAGGTGACACAGCAGTGAAAAGCCAAACTTCTTATCCAGCTGGAGCCTATAAACTTGGCACATGCCCTTTTACCTGAAAATAGCTTATTCTGGAGACGTGTGCGAATTTGGATAGTGACCAGTGAGGAAGAGGGACGGTGACCGGGACTGTGACACAAAACTGCAGACCAGAGGTCGCCTTCCCAGGGGGGCAGGGGCCCACACACTTACACTTGGGGTGAAGCGGCCAAAAAGTTTTGTGGGCAATTTACCCCGTCACTGGCAGAAAGACCCTAAATGAAAATGGGACCAGGGACCTCCCGGAGTTTAGACAGGAGCAGCTTGGGCAGGAAGGACACGGATCTGAACCAGGCCCTTGAGAAGGAGCACCCCCAGCGAGGGTCAGCAGTAAGACCCACAGGAAGGCACACTTGGGGGCACGGAAGGTTCGCGTTGGGGTGTTATAGGAGGTGAGATGCGATGGCCTCGATGAGGCAAGAGCTTTGCCTGCCTGACATTTTTAAGCAGGGAGAGGACGGCAGGAGGGTAAATGTGAGGAACGTGATTGATAAAAAGACCTTCTTGGATCTCACTTCCAAATTATTTGAACTAATTAATTAAAAGTTATAATTCAAACCCATTTGCTGCCAAACACCTGGAGCCTTCCTTGCACTTCGTATTCCTTTCTGGCTTACACGTAAGGCAGCCTTCACCTGTCGCTGATGAGTTACACTCACAAACTGACGTACGAGTACATTCAAACGGAGAGCGTGATGAGTGCAAACCTTGCAGAAACACTGGCGCCATCTGAAACCGCCTCGTGGTGGTGTTTCTTGGGCTCCTGTAGACGCCCCTGTCATGGCAGCAGCCCAGTTCTGACCGTGGGTTTGCAGAGGGAGAGGGAGAAACACAGGGTGACTTGCAAGGATCCCCGGTTACTCCTCTGCCTGCTCCTGCCGGTGAGATTCGCCGAGAGAGAAGCAGGGACGTGCTTTCCACCGGGCTCGCTGAGACCAGCCAGTTAAAGTGCTGTGTTGGAGGTGTGCCCGGGTGACGTGGCCGTGCACACACTTGTGTGGGCTTTAGTAGAGCAGAGGAGGTGGACGGCTCACGGCAGAGTCGTGTGCACGACTGACGAAGCCTACGGCGGGGTCCTGTGTCACCAGAGCAATAAATGGGTCACTCTGGGTGATTTTTCTAGCACCTCAGGGCCTCGTGCCCCTGGAGTTGCAAACTTTGTTCCCGTAATGTTTGCCGTATCTTCGTGGCCGGGAATGAGTGTGTTTTGTATCCCAACCGCTTACACGGTGAGGTACGGTGAACCCGCTGTGCTGGCAGTTTCCGTCCCAATGGAGTCGGCACCAGTTGTTTGAATGCTGTGGGTGGATTCCTAATTCCTCCCACGTGGACCCACAAGGAATGACTCCTGCCACTCTCTTGTTTCCCCTGAGGATGGGGGAGTCCTTTTTGCTGCATACACATTTCTGTGTATTGGAGCAATACACTGGTTTCACACGCCTCCCAGTTATGGGTCTGTCTAAATGGTATTTTCCTTAAGGAGAAGCAAGCACCAGTTTGGACAGCAGACAAGTCTTTTGTCTATAACACACCGCTCTTTCGTGCTAACAGAGAACAGTCCCTTGCCAGGCACCATCAAATCCTCGTAAAAACAGCAGAGAACTTGGGGCGCCCGGGTGGCTCGGTTGAACGTAGGCTCAGGTCACGATCTTGCGGTTTGTGAGTCCGAGCCCGGCGTCGGGCTCTGTGCTGACAGCTCGGGGCCCGGAGCCTGCTTCGGATTCTGTGTCTCCCTCTCTCTCTGCTCCTCCCCTGCTCACACTCTGTCTCTCTCTTAAGAATAAAAATAAAAATTACAAAAACAAAAAACAAAAAACGGAGAACTCGGCATCCCCGAATGGCCCGAAGGAAGCTGTACTTCATCTGTGTCAGGCCGTGAGCAGAGAACCTGACGGGAGCCAAGCACCTAGTACACTGGTGTGAAATGAATGGGTTAAGCCACTCCTGGTGTGTGCTCAGTTTTCATTTTCCTTATTAGGTATTTGTAATTTACCAAATAATTGACTTGTAACAAGTGAAACAGCACCAACACAAATGAAGAAAAAGATCACATCTCACACCCACGAATTATCGTTCACAGCTCCGTACGTACCACACCTTCATACAGGAACGAAAGCATGTGTCCCTCGTCGCTGTTTATGGAAGGGAGGGGATGTAATACTATACACATGATTCCGTAATTTGCTTTTATCCTTTAGATCGGTAGATAAAGATCAAATTATTCATCTGAGTAAGTGCACAGCATACAGCGGTGTGATATTCACTGTTCATAGTTTATTCACCATTTCCCTTAGACATGGACGTTTCTTTGCCTCTGCAGATGGTGCTGTGTTAACTGTCGCTGCACATGAAAAATACCTGTGCTCACAATGACACGAACCCGAGCGGTAGAGGAAAAGAAGATAGTAAGGAAGTATTGATCCATCTCACTATTTTTCCAAAGTCAGAACATACTTGGAAGCAGCACTTAATGCATATTTGTTGAATGAAAGAATAAGTCCTGAATTTTTCATCTCCGTATTTTTATTTATTTTTTTTTAATTTTTTTTTCAACATTTATTTATTTTTGGGGCAGAGAGAGACAGAGCACGAACGGGGGAGGGGCAGAGAGAGAGAGGGCGACACAGAATCAGAAACAGGCTCCAGGCTCTGAGCCATCAGCCCAGAGCCTGACGCGGGGCTCGAACTCACGGACCGCGAGATCGTGACCTGGCTGAAGTCGGACGCTTAACCGACTGCACCACCCAGGCGCCCCACATCTCCGTATTTTTAATTTATCAAGTAGAGTCCACTTAAATGGCACCATTTCATAAACCAAATACGTCTTAAACTTGCATTGTAATTCCACTTTGAAAAGGCTTACAAGAAGAAATTATAAATTATGGGGCCAATCTGGTATATTTGTTTGAAATACTTTGTCAGTTTTGCCCAGTGACAAATGGACTTTTTGTGTTTGGGAAGGTTTTTTAATAGCTCGGTAAAATTTACATAAACCTTTATTAAGAAGTGTGGGATTTAAATTCATACCGTGCCTCAATATTTATTACGTGGTATATTAAAACGCTTTTTTAAACCCCCAGCAAGAAGTTCCCACCTGGCCACTGACACATTTAAATGGTAAAGGAGGTGGCTCTCGTGAACACCTGTGACAGCCGTTCACTGTGACAGTTGGACTCCCACCTGTAAGACTGTCCCTGACTTCATCCACTTTGTGAGTTAGCCGGGATGAACACCACCACCAGGCTTTCTGACACCGTCAGGACAGACGGGGGGAACTAGCAGGCTCAGGGGGCGGGGCAGGGGATCCGATGTGTGAGGGGCTTCAGTGATTTATGATTACTTTAATCCCAACGTGTTTCCCAGTTTTCCTGAGCTTTGTAGAAGACGCATAGCAGTGACTTCAAACAAAAGTTATTTCTTCCAAATTATTGAAACTATGAATTAGGCTAGTAATAATAGAAAGGTTAGCAGCAGATACTCCCCATGATCTCCACGGATCATGCATCGTAGTAGAATTTGTTCTAAAAACCTCTGCGGTTGAACAAGGATGAAGGGGAAAAAATCTTAACTTGGTTGTGAATTTGCTGTTTTGCAATTCAGTTTGTTACAGAAATGTTAACCTAATTTCATAATAGAAACGGGGGATATAAATACCTCATTTCATGAGCGGCTTATTTTGTTCATTAAAATAAAACCTGTTTACACTTTAAATACATGCTAGATTCAGCGACTGGCTCCATAGAGAAGTTTCTCTTTTCTTTCTCTCTCTCTCTCTCTTTTTATTTTCTTCCTCCAAATTGACCCTGTATCTGGCTACAGAAGAGGCCCATTTTTTTCATGGCTCCTAGAAGGTCCGGCCTATGACATCACAACCCTGGACACCGAGCGCATGATTCTGCAAGGGGAGAAGACCCTGCCTGGTGCCCGTAGTTGGAGACTCTTCCGCCTAATGTTCGCTATATGTATTTAGCCTATAATTGAATACCCAGCCATGTTGCTGTGCTGCAGATTGCCTGCGTGGGAGTCAGGATGCATATTTAATGCCTGATTTAAAAAGAAAAATGGATGCAGTGACATGTGGGCAATTTTAGGAAAGTGTGTTCCGTGTAAATTCAAATAAAGGTTTGGGAGAAACTCGTTTTTCTCTTTCTTAGTGAAGACGTGATGTTTCACAGCAGGAATTGTTGTAGATCCATATTTATTAAGTGATGAGTAGTTGTTTTTTTCCTTTGCACTTTTAATGACAAATTCAAATGGCAGCAGAGAAAAGAATCCCTCCTTACTTTGGAGCACACCCCTTCCTTCCCTCCTTTATCCCTCTCGAATAAAAAGCCCCTAAAAGGCTTTGTCTCAAAGAGAAAAACATGTGGTTTAGTTACCGGAGGAAAGAAAGCCAGCAGAAATGTTCTCTGGATTTCTGCCCGTGAAGCAAGGTGAAAACAGAAGCATTCACATTTAGTGAAATGTGTGTTAATTGGAGAGGACTGGTAGCGAGGTTTAAGGGAGCAGAATGTACTCCCTCCAAGTGGAAAGGCGGGAATACCGCCCACCGCCCACTGGCCCTTGCCCTAGCTCTTTGCAGGGCCCCCTGGGACCCCTGGAAGCTCTGAGGAAACTGTCCCTAAAGCCCATATACTCTCTGACAATAGAGTAAGTGAAGTGTTCTGTGTGCCTTCTGTTTTTGCCTGTGTGTTTTCTTGACTTCTGCCTTTTGAACTTACAGATAAATGACATCCAGAACATTACATCGGCCCGTTTAGGCTCGGTGCGTCAGTGTGTGCAGTGCTCTTTCTGTTTAGCTGGAGTTCTTGAGGAAATTTGTTCAGTACTCGACATTGCTGTTGCCAAAAAGACTTCAGAATGCAGGTCAAATTCTATAGAAGCCTTTATATTTTCTAAGGAAAAGCCTTGAACTGTATGTAACTGCTACCAGATGAGGGTACCGTGCGTGTTGGGTGCCTGGTCCCGGCCCAGTTAACACGTAGGCGCGGGGGGTGGGGGGAGGGCGGGCAGAGCAGCTGAGAAAATCAGTGTGTTCACCTCGTGTCTCCCCTTATTCAGGAATCGAAAGTTTTACGTTTTGTAAAGAAAGTAGGTAAGGCTTTTTTTTACTAACTCTGAGATTTAGGGGAATTAAGAAATGACAGTTTTCACGTATCGGTTGAGTACCTGGTCACCGACTTGACTCTTCTGGGGTTGGTGCTCCAGACACAGAATCTTTTAGCGCTTCTTCGGTTCTCAGATGGTCCCTTGTCCTTTTCCCTCCTGCTGGCTGACACGAAACACCCCCATTTTCATTTCTTCCAACGGAAGTCGTCTCTGCTACTTTCTTGAAGGTCAAGCCATTTTCTTCTCTCTTTCTTTCTGGTCCTTTTATCTCCCTCCAAGTGACTCCGAGTTTGCTTTTAATAAAGATGCGCACAACTGCACATTCTTAACCAAATCGGGGCTTTCATTTCAGATAAATGATTCCTCTAATCTTGCCACTTACCCTCTTAAGTAGTCAGATTCTTTTTCTTTTGACCATTTTTAAACCATCAACCAAAATAAAATATGTGATAAATGAAGTTTAATGTGTTGAGGGTAAGGGACATGAGTTACTTTGTCACCATTAATCTTTTTCATTGACATTTCAAGTACTTTTACTTGTTTTTTCTTTTTTTTTTTAATCCAAGCTGAAAGTAAAACTTAAAGATGATTTATCCCTATTGCTGTTTTTTCTTTCTTTACAACTTGTATGAATCGAACAGGACCGTGCACATGAACAGGAAGTCAGTTTTGGGGTGTTCTGCTTCAGCAATAGTAGCTACTCCACATCAGTGAGTTGGAAATTTCATAGTAACTGAAGAAACAGACCTCCTGTTATCTGGTTTCAAGAATCGAGACACACAGCGTGTCACACGTTCTACCGTGGAAGTTAATGGAGTCAGAGGAGATTGTCTTAGTGGAAGCACTACACCATACATTTCCTTCCCCTGTATACTCTGTGCACCCGTAGATTTAGGAGAGAATACCAGTGTTTCCCTTTTGCTTTTGCTGTTGTTCAGAATCACGTGCAAGGGATATAATTTCCAGAATATTTCTGTGTGATCTGAAGACATGTGAAAGAATAGACCTTGAAAGGAAAAACGGAAGGCAATAAGTATTTTGGCCAAAAAAATCACTAAGGAAACGGAGGTAACAGTTATTAGTAATTCAGGTAAGTCTCTTTCGTGCGTACACTTACCTCAGCAGCCAGGTATCGATGCTTACACTTACTGAATCTAACGCTCATACAGTGTGCGAAAACAAGGGGACGTATAATGAGCAATAAAAAAAAAAAAAAAAAAAGAAATATTCCTAGATCTCCCAACTGGTTCTGAGTAAATGAGATGTGCTGCAGTCCAGGGAAAGAAAACAACGTGGAGTTGTCTAAAGAATTATATGAAGATAATGGAGAGTTTATATATATATGTTCTTTATTGATCATTCACAGAACTTCGGGTTTTCTAGCTAGATTGACAGCTGAGTTATTTGCCCATCCCTAGTGACTGACAACAGGTAATGGAAAGGCTTTTACCACGATATAACAGCACAGAATATTTCCTAATTTACGACTGCCGTTCTCATCAAAAGGACCCCAGCAAAAAACACGAGATTTATCACTTCAATTACTGGAATTTCACATTTCGTTTAGGGAGACATGTTTCTGTAATGTGACAGGCTTTACAGATCTTGAACTTCTTCAGACATTGCAGCTATCAGGGTAATCGGAGAGAGAGATAAATGAAAACAGTTGTTATACTTTTATAACTTTTGATGGCGTCTACTGGCAAGAAACGGAACAGACCATCAATGGTGGTCTTGGCTGGGTCCTGTGTGTTTTCAAAAGCTTTTGTTGTTGTCGTCAGATTAAAAAAAAACAAACAAAAATGAAAGTTTTTAACTATGAAAGTGGAGAGAAACTACATTTGAACCATTAAAATATTATAATTTTAAATGGACTTTTTTGGTATTATGATTTTGAGTGGTGCCAGAAAGCCCATACAAGGAAAAATATTACTAGAAGCCATGTATTTATGAACATTAAAATGATGGACGTTTATTCGCTTCAACATACAGAGCAAGAGGTCTCTTCTGTGAGTCAAAACCTTTGTCTTTTCCTGGTTCACCTACTTGATAGCTAGAATCTTGGTTTTCTCATTTTATTTGGGACTGATTTCTAACTTCTTAAATTTTCTTAAATTAGTTACTTAAAATACCTGGTTGGGGCGCCTGGGTGGCTCAGTCGGTTGAGCGTCCGACTTTGGCTCAGATCGAGATCTCACGGTTCGTGGGTTCGAGGCCCGCAGTCGGCTCTGTGCTGACAGCTCGGCGCCTAGAGAGAGCCTGCTTCGGATTCTGTGTCTCCCTCTCTTTCTCTGCCCCTCCCCCGCTTGCATTCTGTCTCTCTCTGTCTCTCAAAAATGAATAAACATTAAAAACAATTTTTTTAAATACCTGGTAACAATTAGATGTTCTTTTGAACTCAAAGCACTAAGTAGTTTTAACTAATTTCAGTATTAGAATCATCACAATGATCACTACTACCTCTGTTGTTAACGTTACTCCTGCTGTGATAGGACGGAGGAGAGGGTACGTTTCTGATGCAGGACATCACTGCATTGGTGCCATACTGAACCCAGTGAACTACCCTGACTCCGATGCTGTTTGGAATGATTGCTGTTATGTGACAGTGAGGTTTAATGGCACGGTAAAATTAATAATGTACTGTATTAATCTCCAACCTGTCCCACCAAAGATACGGAATTTAAGATAAGGATATTGGTTCAACCAAATCGGTTATAATTTTCATCCTGTGAGTTTTCCCTTGGTCTCGTTATGATCAGATCACGTTTTTGTCTTCTGTGTCTGATTCTCTGCCCTAGAATGACGTTACCTTTCTTTCACCCTAGCCTCGGTGCATATTTCTTTTCCGCTCAGAACCCTTCATCTCTTAGTACTCTGCTCCAGCCACACTGGCTTCCTTGCTCTTTCTCAGACATGACAAGCATGCTCTGCCCTCAGGGCCTTTGCACTTACTATTCCTCCCGTACACAGCCATGTGGCTGCCCCTTCTTCTACTTTCAGTCTTTGCTAATGTCACCTTTTCATCCAGGCCTTTTCTGACTGCCGTATTTAAAACCGCAGCCTTCCCTAACCCCACCATCCCCGCACGGTCCACATGATCCATTCCTGCAGGTGCCGAATCAGAGATTGCTGCATAATGCTTCATCAGATCTGTATTTTGGCTATCAGTACATGCTCTTGGCTCATCTTCAGATATATCTGAAGTCATCTAGAACACTTGTTGTTTTACTTATTTAATTTGTGTTACTTTCGTCTCCTAGAGGAGAAGCCTCATAAGGAGAGGGTTATTCACTGCTGCGTCCCCCTTATCCCAGAAAAGCACCTGGCACTTCCTATGTGTTTAGCAGTTCAGATGATTAAAGGAACAGAGGAAGATATGGCATTACGAATAATCTAGCAAAAGGTCCACTAAGCAAAGTGTAATTAGACTCAAAGACAATGGTGTAAATACAGTTGAGGTGGGAGCATTTGACCCATAGCAGTCCATGGTAAATCGAGAAGAAGAAAAATCAAGTGTAGCATTTGAACAATGTAATTAATAAGATGAGATTAACAAACATATTTAACTTGGCATCATTAAACACAGCATTGACTTTATGATCAAGGTTCCGTGGCAAATGTATGGAACTTGTAATTCGCTTTGAAGGAAATTTTAGTAAATTTAAAAAACCAGGAATTACCAAGTCATACTCTTACTGCAATATGATAAAAATAGAAGTTTAAGCGGAAAAAAGTAACAATCACCTGTAAATATTAAAATACTTTACTATATAATAGGGAAAAAACAAGTAAGTCAAGAATATAGTGGCAGACTATTTAAAAAGGAATAAAAAATAGAACGTCAGAACCCGTAGAAGCTGACTGAAGCTGAACTCAGAAACGCACTCTTAAATGCTTTCGTAAATGTTTTTGTTTCTTCATTGAATTCATTCGTTGAATTTCATTCGAAACGAATTTCATTATTATTTCATTCATTTCATTTCCTTCATTCAGAAAGGTGTAAAAGTAAACGGAATTATTTAGAACAATCCAAAGATTTCATTACAGAAAAGGAGTAATAAAATAATTCAGTAAAAGCAGTAATCAGTGACCTAAAAAGCAGAAAAACGAAAATTAATAAATTCAGGATCTCTCAGATAGAAATTAGGCAAACCTGGCAAATCAAGAAAAAAATTCCAAATGAAAAATTTATTACAATAATTGATTAAAAGAGGAGAGTGATTTAAAGAAAATAAGCTGTATAATAATGTAAGGTTGACAGGGTTTGAAAATGTCAACAAATGTACAAAAATAAATAGAGACCTGTTTCTCTTTCTTTCTTTCTTTCTTTCTTTCTTTCTTTCTTTCTTTCTTTTTTTTTTTTGGTGTTCTAGAAAGTTTTATGACATAGGAATTGCAGGTTTTGCAACTTTGAAAACTTTAAATTTTTTGAGCCTCCGGTCTTCTACAAAACACTCCTATATAATAATTCTTACATGCCCTCCGTGCCTTGTCACTTCCCAGTCTCAGAAACCTCCCAGAATAGAGACCTAAGGTCTTCAATAAAACATAGCAAATACAATAATCTATTCACATACACTTAAAAATCTATAGCATATTAGATAATCCCTCAATGACATCAGTAGGTTAAATTCAAAAGTCAAATGATTATCTTGATGAAAGGATAAAGGATACAAGAGACATTTGATATAAAACCATTTTCTAATGAGAAAAAAATGAATGAAGGCAATAGATGGTGTTTTTATATTTTCTTTATCCAATAAAAAAATGTGAGGCAGCTTACACAAAATGCATCAACACTACACAACACATAGAATAAAATCCAGTACTGTATCATAAAGGTAAGATTTTTGGAAAGTTAAGGGACATGGCCAGTGATGAGAAACTGACTGCCTGTACTTAGGGGCTGACCGACAGGGTCACTCAGAAGTGCATCATGTAGAACCTTCCCCTCAAAATCAAGATCGAAACAAGATTGCATGTGACCACCACTGTTATTTTAAATAGCTCTGGCAGTTCTGGTTAATAAAAAATAAAATTAGGGACTCCTGGGTGGCTCAGTCAGTTGAGCATCTGACTTGGGCTCAGGTCATGTCTCACAGTTTGTGGGTTTGAGCCCTGCATCGGGCTCTGTGCTGATGGCTCAGAGCCAGGAGCCCGCTTCGGATTCTGTGTGTCTCTCTCTGTCTCTCTGCCCCTCCCCTGTTCATTCTCATTCTCTCTCTCTCTCTCTCTCTCTCTCTCTCTCTCTCTCTCTCTCAAATAAACATTAAAAAAAATTAAAACAATAACATTAAAAATAAAATTAAAACTAAAGTAGGTATACAAAGAGGAGAGTTATTATTTTGCTCATAAATTGTTCTATGCCTAGAAAGTTTTGTGAGAGATTTTGAAAGTATGAAATTTGGTTTGTTTTTTTATTTATTTTTAATGTTTTTTTTTGAGAAAGAGTGTAAGTGGGGGAGGGGCAGAGAGAGTGAGACAGAATCTGAAGCAGACTCTAGGCTCAGAGCTGTCAGCACAGAGCCCGATGCGGGGCTCGAACTCACAAACTGTGAGATCATGACCTGAGCCGATGTCAGATGCTCAACTGACTCAACCACCCAGGTGCCCCTAAAACTGAAATTAATAGCTCAGTAAAATGGCTGAATACAAGATTAGCATACAAAAATGAAGGACCTTCCTATATTATGGCTATAACCAGGTGTAGAGACATAATCCATTTATAATTCTAACAACAACAAAAAAGAACACTATGACCATTTTAAAAGGTTAATTTCTATATTTGAAAAACAGTTTTGATTGATAAGAAGCTGAATTAGCAAAATGTTTAGTATTTTCCCAATGGGAACACAAGAGTTCTTCTTCCTAGTCTTACTTGTACTTGTAGTTCCAATAAACCCTGAGCAGAAAAACTAAAGTTATAAGATTTGCACCCAAACTTATAGTAACTAAAACAGTGTACCATGGATGGAGGATGGCAGTGTGACTGTCATTACTGAGTGTTCCCTGTGTCTCAGACACTGATCTCAGAGGTGACATATTGTACATTTAATCCTTGTACCGGCCACAGGAAGTAGGTATCATCTCCCTTCAAGATGAGAAAACTGAGGCTTGTCTAAGATTTACTAAATGACAAACCATGATTCAAAGTGAAATACATCTGATATCAAAGCTCTAATAAAGTGTAACAAAGCAAGAGATCAAATAATCAACAGCAGTCTATTATGTGTAATCAATTATATATGTATGTGTATGTATATGTTCTTAACGAGGACTCACAAATCAATGTAGAAGGGGTATACTATTTAATATTTAATAAATTGTGTGGGGCTTAGGATAGCAAATAATTGATTTTATAGAGTATTATGGGACACAGTTCACAAAGATAAATGTTACTTCACTGAAGAGTTAAATATAAAGTATAAAAATTTACAGAGATAGAAGTGAACAAGTATCAAAATCCTGATGAGGAAACGTCCCCAAATTTTAATAGAAGAAACAAGAAAGGAGCAGATTGATAGATTTAGCTATATGATAAGCTAACTTTTGTATGTCCAAAGTTCCCAGAATAAAGAGGGAAGCAGAAGACTGAGAGGGGCACCTGGGGGGCTCAGTCTGTTGAGCATCTGACTCTTGATTTCAGCTCACACCATGATCTGAGGGTTCTTGGGATCAAGCCCTGTGTTGGGCATCATACTGGAGGCGTGGAGCCTGCTTGGAACTCTCTCTCCTCTCTCTGCCCCTCCCCTTGCTCACGTGCTGTCCCTTTCTGTCTCTCAAAATAAATATAAAAAAAAGTGGATTGCGAAAATATCGGGGCGCCTGGGTGGCTCAGTCAGTTGAGCAGCTGACTTCGGCTCAGGTCATGATCTCATGGTTCGTGGGTTCAAGCCCCACATCAGGCTCTGTGCTGACAGCTCAGAGCCTAGAGCCTGCTTTGGGTTCTATGTTTCCCTCTCTCTCTGCCCCTCTCCCACTCATACTCTGTCTCTCTCTCTCTCTCTCTCTGTCAAAATAAATAAACATTAAAAAATTTTTTAATGAGAAAATACCTTTCATCAAATAACACATTAACGTTTTATATTTTTTTATATAAAGAGCTCATGCAAATCAACAGGAAAAACACTGCAAACAATAAATAGGTTGGTAAAAAAGACGACAGATCAATCATAAAACAAAATACAACTTATAAAGAAACATCTGGAGAGGTGTTCATCATCCTAGTAATTAAACAAATGCAAACTTCATTTTCAAAAGAAAACAGCGATTGTATACTTTTTAGCACACTAACAAAAGAGAAACACGAGGACTTCAATGTAATGTGCATCTGCTGTGGATAATAGTTTTAATTGGCTTTGACTTTTTGGGAAATAACTTGACAATATGAAACAAGTACCTCAAATTTTCTCATCCTTTGATGTAAGAAAGAGAGAGGGGGTGAAAAAGAAAAATACTTCCCCAGTGCTATTTATAAAAAGCAGCCTGAATGTCATGGGTTGGGAGAAAGATATGTGAACCCCCCGCAGTAACTTTGGATAGCATTCAGGCATCGTCAAGGGTACACAGGGTGGTCTGGAGTACTGCTCCCTGGTCAGGCGGACCAGGGTTGAAGTTCTGCAAATCTCGGTAGCTAGGTGGCCTGGGGCAGCAGCCTCTCCTCTAGACTTGAATTGACTCCTCCATCAGACTGGGGTAATACTAGAATGTACCGCCTCTCAGAGTTTATGAGTAACATAGTGCATGTAAAAGTTACCACGTGGCATGCATCATGTAATAAGCCTTGAGTTATTAACTGTTAGTTTGCTATCATTAATTATTATAATTAATGGATACTAATTAATTATTATGACCAACTGATATGAATTACACTTTTAATTATAATTAATATTATATAATTAATAATGTATCATATATAAGTAGAATTAATAATTCATAGTAGCAAATTTTAACAACCCCTCATCTAATTGAGGGAATAAAGCAGCCAAGTAAAGCAGCTGAATTCTCGGGGTTCAGCTCCTCGGAGCCACCTCTGATTTGAGCTGCTGGCAGCTGACCGCTTGCTCCTGGCCTTCACCTCCTACCTCCCAGAACAACCCGAGGTCGACTTTCTTGGGTTAATATCACTTCTAGTTTGAGAACTTTTTGGGAGGAGGAAGGTTGCAAGGTGCTAAGGCTGTGGAGTCCTACTTGTGAAATGTCAGGCCCTCTGGCTATCGGAGCACCTGCTAGAATGCAAGCATTGCTGGTGTAGAGTAATTTATCTCCTTCTCCGGGTGAAATAGAACTGACTTTCAAATGGAAACTCTGTATTGGGTTACCTCTGTTAGCTCATTTTATGTACTACTGTTAACAGTTGGAATAGTTCGAAATTAGCTATTGTATGTAAGACACTAGTCGTTTTGTTGTTGTTGTTGCCTGCTCTTGGTCAGTCCGCAGCAGACCCTGTGTCTGGAAAGCACTGTGCCAAATTATTGTTTTGTTTTGTTTCAGAGGTCTGATCGTGGGGAAGAAAATAAAAGAAATGGTGGGGGCGGGGGGGGGCAGGAATCTCAGACCTTCCCTCAAAATTCCTCATCTAACCTGGAAGCAAAGACTGTTGCCCAAGTGCAGTTTGTTCTGTAACAGAAGGTGTGAATTCGTGATGAAGTTTGAAAATAAAGTTTTGTTTGTGGGCTCGCGTGAGAATCGTTACCTTAAAGAAGTTAAGCCATGTGGAGGGTTTTTTTGTTTAGAATGCGTCTTCAAGAGCTCCTATTTGCGTGTCTGAAAAGAACCTAAAACTGGCACTCTGGTTTTAGAGTGTATTTGGAGCTCTGCGCAGGTGGTGGTAGGGCCGGGAGAGGTAGCGTCGCAGAAGAACTCAGGGCTGATTGACTTACTTGTAGATAAAGTCCCTCTATCATCTGTGTCTTTTGATTAACCCATCCTGTACTTTTATCACGTAACCGTACCGCACAGAAAACGTACGTAGAGGACACGGAAAGAAACGTACTTAGCGTTTCTGTGTTCAGCCAGGGCTGTGAAATAATGCAGCGTGGGATTCCAAGATGCTGTCTCCGAGCGAGCCAGCACTCATGTGACCCGTCGTTGACCACGTTCGTTCCCCAACGTGCCATCTTAGTCCCATTTTACTTTTTATTAAACAGTCAATCGAGTGATTCTGAAAATTTCGTTTAAAGGGTGATAAATTTAAAATTCCATGTAAATGGTGTCTATTTTTAAAGGAATTATCTCAAAATAATTTCATCTCATAGGCATGCACTGTGGCAGATGTTTGCAAATCTTGGTTTAAAACTGATTGAAATATTTTAAGAAAACTGAAATAATGTCAGTGGTAAAATTTATTTTACCAAGTGCAGATGTAAGACATCAAGTTCTCAGACTGATGGCAGAATTAACAAAAAACACCATCTGGTTCAATAATTATCTGAAAATACCCATATTCTTGGATTTGTTTAATACCATTTAGTTCCCAGCTTTATTTTATCTGGGTTTGCACACCAACCAGACTAGGTTGTACAAAACGGAGACTATTTCCATCTGATCATTTTAAAAAATGTGTGTTTGCATGAATAATGAATCTTTGAATTGTTACTAAACAAGCAAATTATTTGCGTATGTGTCACATTGGTTATCAAGTTTGCACATGTGACAGCTTCAACAGCCGTCACGTAAAATGCATAGAGCTTGTAACCATATGTTTTTGCTTGACAAAAAGCTAAAACTCAAGATCAATTTTCAATATGGAATGCACAAATTAACACTTTAAAATGCACCACAATATGTACAGCTTGGCAAAATTTGCAGAAATAGCACGTTTCTAGATATTAACTGATATCTTTGGATTCGACCTTAAGGTATTCAATCATTTTGATTAAAAGACTGATTTCTCATAAAACCACAGTCTGTTGGAGGCGCAAAGCCAATGACATTTGAGCATTCATATATTTTCATAAACTTTGAACAATGTCAGTGAGACACCTCTTCAATCTTGGCCACACAACAGCAGGGTATTCAATCTTTCTTTAGCTTAAGACAGAAAATTTGAATATCAGCACAGGGTTATAAATGTGGCAGTTCACATGGTGTGCTCCATGTTGACTTTTAAGGAGCAGATCTGTGCAATGTAGGGAACATTTCACTTTGCACTCTTGACCACCATTTCCCTCTCCCTTCCCAACCTCTCCCCGCCACTCCTCCCCCAGAGGCATTTGGGGAAAAGGGTTTATGTTCTGGTTTTGTAAAACAGTTCCTCTGAAGATGTTCTCGGGGGGCAGGGGGGGGCGTGCGGGGGAGAGAGGGGCACTGAGCTCTTAAAAATGGCTTCTCCTGATACCGAATCCTACTTGTGATCATCGAAGCACACCAGTGATACGGATGCCCCAATATTCCTTCAGCAACTTTTCCAGCTTTTGAACATAATAATTAGTCATTATGCTGCCAAGTCTACCTGTTCCCCTTTGGCCTCCTAAATGAGGTCTTAGCGAAAATTGGATGTTGTTCAAATACTTCCTGTTTTAATTGTGTTGTTCGGTGCAGAGTGATTATGCTGTATGGCGGGTGGGATGTGGAAGGGTTCGGTTTGTTGTAAATAACCTAGTGTTAAGTGTATTAACATCCACCACAGATAACACGTCTGTCTCTTCAGAGTGTTGTCTCGCAAGCAGCTTGGGCAAAACCAGATGAGCCGTGAGGGGAAGATGAGCAGTTCTGTCTTGCCCAAACAGAAAAGGCGACAACGTTCTGTTAAGGAAGGAGACGAGGAAGGCACATTTTCATATGTTGTATTACACGACAGATGTCTAATTTTTTTTTTTTTTTTTACCTAAAGTCCCTTTAATCTTGCTAAATCTTCACATTCGGCATCTCCCTAAATATTGGATGAAAAGCATTGTTAGTGCTCTTACACAGAGGATGTTGGAATATGGAAGTCCGTGTCGACGGCCGTGACCCCAAAGAATTACCGCGTTGTAACTAGATCTCCCGAGTCACCGCCGGTAGTCCAGGTTTTTGTGTTTCTGATCATCCGCACGTAGCCCGCCCCTCTAAGGAAGAACAAACACAAGTCTTACACTGGTGAAGGTAGAATCCGTTCCTCGTGCCCTCGCGGGAGAGACGGTTACGCACTGTGACCATCATTTCAGTAAAATTTGCTGCCTGAAACAAAGGCATAACCTGAGTGAATCTGCAGCTCTTCCAGACTGGCACGGCTTGATTCCGTAACTCACCGATGTAAGATTCTCCAGAGATAAGCAGCTCTCGCAAACTGATTCAAAATGCAGTTCCAGAGGCGGTGGTGTTGACCCGGCCACCGTGTCTCGCACGTAACCGCGGCGTCTGCTAATCTCACACGCGTGGCCACACATACACCTCCGGCAGGGGCGTTGAGTGTGGGTCAGAGTTGTGTGCCTCAGTGGGTGACTGCTTCCAGTGCTCACGGGCAGCCCTGGCTAAGCAGGGCTGTGTCACTTCGGTCATTAGTCACAGACACCCGTCGAGCATCTCCTGGGCGCCAGGCACGGTGCTGTGTGCACAGCCACGTCAGCCGACTCTGTTGTCCCTGCCCTCCTGGGCGTGCGTTCCAGATCTAAAGAGGCATAAAGTGACTGCAGGTTGTGACAGATGCCCCAAGTGGAAGAAGAGAGTAGGGGCCCCGCAGCGGAGAGTCGCGGATGCTGGACTGGGAACGGGGGCTGCGTGGACCTTCCTCAGGGAAGATGTCTCCAGGGAGAAGCAGCCGGCTGCTCAAGGAGGCGAGGGCTCCGACACCTTCCAGGCCTTCTGAGGGAGAGACCGATGTGGCCGCGTGTGACAAGGGACAAGGCGCACAGCTTGTGAGGAGGCCAGCTATGCCAAGGAAGAGCTGTGGACTTTTATCAGGGGAGCTCCAGGATCAAGTTCCAGTTCAAGAATCCTCTGTCCTTCGTGGAGGGAGGACGGAGGGACCAGGGGCAGAAGTAGGGACTTGCTAGGAGAGCGGCGGTGCGCAGGCGGTAGTCGTGGAGACCGTGGAGACGGGGCTGGCGGACTTGCGGTCCGTTGCAGGCGGGTGTGGGGCAGGACCACGGGTTGAGGGGGACCTTCAGGTTCCGGCGAGAGCCATACCAGCACAGTTCCCTGATCTGCAGCGGACGGCAGCCTTAGGAGGAGGTCACCTCGGGATGGGGTGTGAGGCACAAGAAGCCGGCCGCGGGTGGGACTCTGGGGCCCCGTGAGGTTTGAGGTCAGCGGGGCCAGGGAGCCAGCCCTGGAGGCCAAGGAACGATCAGCAGACAGGAGGGCAACAGTGGGAGAGAGACATAGCTGTGTCCAGGGCTTAGGAGGTTTAGACGAAGCGGGTCCTTTGCGTGGCTCGTCTTGGGCCAGCGTTCACACCCCTGTCGCGTGGAACCTTAACAGGACGCCTGCTCGGTTCTGGAGGCCGGGAGTCGAGATCAGAGGACCCGCAGGCTCCTCTGCCCTAAGGCTCCTCTCCGTGGCTTGCAGATCTGTGTCCTCACATGATCCTCCCTCTGGGGCTGTCGGCGTCCTCCCCACCCTGTCTTATAAGGACACGAGGCACATCGGATTAGCCCCCCTTCCCAGCAACCTCATTGTACCTTAATAACCTCTTCACAGGCCCCGTCTCCAAACGCAGTCGTGTTGTGAGGTCCTGGGGACCAGGATTCCCGCCCCAAAGGGGCCCCAAATGCTTACTTTTAACAAATGCCCCCCAATGACTGACGCCATTGGGCCCGGAACCCCACTTTCCGAACTCTGAGGTACAGTTTCCGCAGGATCCCGGGCCCTGCAGAGACGGAGACCAGAGGGCGAGCAGTCCCCGCCCTCTGGGGCCGAGATTCCTGCGGGAGCAAGATGGAAACTCGGAAAACGCCTTTGAGAATTTGCACTCAGGTGTCAGATGTGCCCGGCGGCAGGTCACGGGTGCGTCCGGGGAGCCTGCTGCCCGCGGCCGCCCCGGCTACACGGCGCTCTCCCGGCGGACCGCCGGTGTTGCTAGAATCGCCCAAAACGTGTACCGGCAAACCGGCGCCTCCGTCAGCACAGCGCGTGCGGCTGCTCCCGGCGCCCTCGTCGTGGCCGCCGATGAACTCGCACAGGCGGGGCCCGGCCACCAGGACAAACGTGCCCGTGACCGGGGCGGCCGGAGGACGGGTGTCGCTCCCGCCCCGCTCTGGTTGCTCTCACAGCCCGCGTGCGCGCAGAGATACTGTCGTGGAAGTGGTGTCCTCCTTCCAGGCGAAAGGGTGGAAGTCTCGTTCCCTCTCCGGCGCTACTCGCCATCAGGGCCTGGCCCACGTGGCTTCTTTTGAAATGAGCCCCGGGGCAGGGCCGTGTCCGGTTTGGCGGCGTGGAAGGAAGGCGAGAGTTCTGGATACCTGTACGGTCACCACCACCCCCACCCCCCCGCCCCCTAGTTCCTCCCCCCGCCCCCGATCCCCTCCCCCTCCCCGCCCTCGACCCCCTCCCCCCTCCCGCCCTCGATCCCCTCCCCCCATCCCCTCCCCCCCATCCCCTCTACCCCCCCACCCCCCCGCCCCCGATCCCCTCCCTCCCCAGAGGAATTGCGGGGAGGCTGGGAGCACGTGTGGCGCCGAGGGGCTGTCCCTTCCCACGGCCGGATGGCATTCTGGCCCGAGAGTGGACGCTACAGTGCCTGCCCCCCCGCCCCCGCCCGGGGCGTGTGTGCTCGCGTGTGCGGGCACGTGCACGCGTCTGCCCGTCGCGTCTTCGGCTGCCTCCCGCTCGGTGCGGTGCTCGCCCGGCCCCGAGTGTGGTTTCCCGCCCGTTGCCGGGATGTGTCGCGCTCTGGTGCGACCTGTTGTCAACGAGCCTGCGTGCGGTGACGAAACACTTAAGAATATCGAAGAGCTGTAATTGCGGTAATGAAAAAAGAACTTCAAACGCAAAGAACACGACGGAGCATGAAAGTTACAGAGGAATTCTTACCAAAAAGGCTTAAGAAACGGGGTCACGTGTGTGATGTGCGTCACGAGGTAAAATTTAAAAATACACGTGAGAGAAATGAATAAATAAATAACAAATGAAAATAGAAGTGGTTGTAAGAGCCATAGTGTTAAGTGTAAATAAATGGCAACAATAAATTATTGAGAACATTCCTAAAAATAGACACATCAGATTAAAGGTTATTAAAAAAACCAAGTAGTTCTGGGAGAAAAGTTACTTCTGAAAATCACATGATCTTTTGGAGGTTGGTCATAGACTTAGAAGAAAAATGGTCTGAACGTGATTATGCCAAGTTCGTTAGTATACCCGAACTGTGAATTTTCAAGTTGGAAATTTAAAAGTTTTGCTCATGAACTTCATTGGATTTAATAGCTGCCAGCAACAACAATCAGACCTATACATTACATTTCACTTCTATAGGTGGGAAGGTATTATACATTATTATCTTATATTATTATCTAAAGAATTGAGATTATATCTCCACAAATCACATTGTGGATTAAATTAAGGCTTTCACAGACTCTGTCTGAAATATAATTGGGAATTATCTGCATAATTTGGATTGCTTTCAAAATGTGAACTACTGGAAATATGAATTGTTAGCCTGGCATTTAGAATATGTGCCAGATTTCTCTGATTCTAATTCTGTAGCCTGATGGGAAAGTGAAAGGAAATGCTTTAGAAATACATTCGACCCAGCCAGCACACTCTCTTTTATGTATTCTTTTGGCCGGATGGCTAGGCGGTCTGCAAATACAGTGGAGGGAGTGGGAGCCTGCCTCGGGCTGGAAGCTCACCTGGGAATGGCCACCCCCCGGGAGGGGGAGTGACTTCTAGAAGCATCCTTGTAAGGGAGCCAGGGAGGGAGGGTGGGCGCTCTGAGAAGGCCCTGTGAGCAGCCGGAGAGCTGCCTGCTTGGCCCCAGGCTCCGCTCTGCGACCCCTGTGCACCCCCCCCCCCCGCCCCGCATCTCTGAGCAGGAGAGCTGGGCAACCTGGCAAGACTCTCGGCCACAGTGACTTGCCTTCTCTTTAGCAATTTGCCATCATTAACAAACACTCATTAAGTCAAGGTCAGTTTAACCTTCTAGAATCACAGGTTTGCTGACCTGAAAGCTGTCACTCCCTCTTACAAATGGCAGTTCACGCACCTGCAAGGCCCGGTGCACATGTTACGACAGCACAGATCGCGGGTCTCGTGTATCACCTGTTAAGGGCCAAGTTGAAGCGACTGATAAAGGAAGTTGAAACTTTCTGTGGTGTTAAATAGGGTAACGGTCATCATTTTAAAAAATAGCTTTAAGTACTGGGAAAACAGTTCTTAAAGTTAATAATGCAGTGAAGCAATAAAATCAGTGGATTTCAATAATACTTATTTTGTATTCTTAAATTTTTGCATAAATTAATCTGACAGTGGTTCTGCACATTCTCTCTTTCCTTACCTCTTTCCCATAAAAGAGAAAATAGATCAAATTTTTTTAAAAAAGGACATTGACAGTCTTTAGGGTGTAGAGAAAATTGATCAAAATATTAATTAGACTTTTGTTTTGCTAGTTTGCATCAGACAGATGGAGCTCTGATCTCTAACAGCATCATGACTCACGAAGCCGCGTGTGTACTAAAATGCCATTATTAACACAACAGTAGTTTTCAGCAGTTGGTAATTATTGGCATAATTAAACATTTATCAAGAAACGAGTATTTATCATTCATTAAACTTTCATTAAAAATCCATCTTAGCACAGGCTAGATTAGCCAGTGATTTTCAATGATAACTTCTTAACTTCTGGCAGGAATATAGAACATTTTCAGAATAACCAGAGTTGTGCACAAGGTAACGTTCCAAGAATTGCGAGCAATTACAGGATTTCAGATTCATTTTGTATTAAGTGTTTTGTAAGACTTGGACCCGGAGTGAGAAGGTACTTGGCAATATTCTTTAGGGTTTACAGCACTTGGCACTTTTCAGCAGCCTATCTAGCAAAACATGTTACCCTTGGCAAAGAAAAGTTACTGGTGGGCAAGCTCTGTAATGCTATTTACATAATTTAAATTCCCCCAAACATGGAGTGTTTACATATTTTAGGACATGAAAGTTTCTATTATAAATGGAAGCCGGCAGAGACGCGGACACCAGCAGAACACACGCTAGTGCCTGGGCCTTGCAAGCGTGCGGCACGCTGATGGGTCGTCTTCCAGTTCACGGGCCACTTTCCAGGTCTCCCAAAGGCTGCCGTGTCACTCAAGGGCTTTCTCACATAACACGCGTCCCTTTGGGTGCAAGCTGTGCTTGGGGGTCACGTTCACCTCGATCGCCTCATTTAAATGACACACTTACTTCCCAGAATCGGCAATTAGGACCTAATAGTAGGGGGTTTGCTGTGTGGAGAATTGCATCTGCTGGCCGCGCTCAACTCCCTTTATTCTGCTTGCTCTGGTGGTCTTTCCCGGTTAACTGTATTCTGCCGTCAACTCTCCCGCTCTGATTCTCCACGGAACCGCCTGATGTTACCAAGCCTTCGTTCTGTACCAGAAGTCGAAGTCTTATCACGTGGTAACTTTTGCTTTCCAACCTTGTGTCCCCGTGGCATTAAGATGGGCTTGGACGCCCCAGCCTGTGGTTTACGCAGTCACACTTTACCCCAGACGCTAACTGGAAGGCTTCATACACATTTACATGCTGGGTGCCCTCGCCGAGGACACACGGAAAAAGAAAAAAATGGTATTATGTAACTAAGGCTGCCCACAAAGCATCTTCACATGTATGTTAGTGCTTCAAATCTTATTCGATATTCAGCAACTTTGTTTTTGTTTTCTCTTGGGCAAAAAATTTACTGTATCAGTGCTTTTGTGTCACAAGAATGAATTGAATTTGTACCCTTTAGTGCAAACAACAATAGACAGAGTGGTAACCTAGTGGAAAACAAATAGACACCCCGTCCCTTTTGGGGATTCAGAGAGGTTCAGAAAGATGAAGCTGACGGTGGAGAGGTGGCAGATAAAAAGAGGCCAAAGCAGGAAAGAATCCGGCGGCCATTTATTACCGTGCCATCTCCATAGTGTTTGCTGAACCAAGGTGAAGAGTAATGATTCAGACAAATGACGTTAATCATAATAGCTGGCCCTTTGGCAAAAATGGAATGCCTAGCATTGCAGCAGGAGACCTAATCAGATTCTCCAAAACTTGCTTCGGAAGGAGAGAATTTTCTGTCGATGGCGTCCCACGGGATACATCATCTTTAAAAGAAACGGTGATAAGAAATTGCCCCTTCTTCCCTTCTCCTTTCCCTGACCCCCTTACAGATAATCACGTTAAACTCGATGATTAATATTTATAGTGAAACTGTATTATTTTTATATCTTCTTCATATTTATCTAATGTGATAAGGTGGCAAAAGCTGTAATGACTAGTCAAGTCATATTTTCCATAATCCTGATAATCAGAGTTTAGCTTTACTCACTTGGAAATGATTTTAAATGGCCTGGTGTATCATGAAACCAAGCAGTGTCACTTGCGCACGCACACACACACACACACACACACACACACGTGCGCGTCTGTATTCTGCGATTCTGTGCGACAGTGTAGAGAGGTCTGTTCAGGAGTTGACTGTGTCAAGTGTATTCTGAATGCATTTGGTGAATGTCTACTCAAAGAGGGCACTTATTGTCTCCCTTGATCTTTAACACATGTTAAAAGCTAGCAAAATAGTTTTACATGTCTTTGCCCTGTGTTAGATCTTTATAGATTTCTTAAAAATCAGCCTTACCAGTAGAAGAGATCTGTTATTTTTTAGATTATTTATAGATGCAATTTCATTAACAACAAAACCAAAATTCATTTAGTCCTAAATACTTTCCGATTTATCAATTAGGTACATTTGTCATCACTTCCTCACACATACTTTGGCACCAAGATACTTGGAGCTTAATGCTATTGTGTAGAAGGGAAAACAATTTAGAGGCTCAGTTACATATCATCTCTAGGGGAAAATTATGTTGACATGTGGGAGGTTAATGTACACACTTTAGATTCTTTGCTTGATTTGCTGTTTTCTTCTTCATAACTCTAGGTAAACAGTCTGTGCCGCCATTTAATGCACAGGTTAAGTGTAGTTGCGGGCGATTATACATCATTAAAGTAAGTCCCGTTCAGCCGTGGAAGAAAGATGGAAACACTTCACTTGCAGCCGCTTGGGCGTTCCGCGTGTCCTCTTGTGCGGCACTGCGGGAACTCGCTGCGGCAGCCTCCCGCGCGTTGTAGGGTAGCGCCGTGGAAGGAGCCACGCCATTTCGGCTGACTCGTGTTCGTGTGTTTCTGGCTTCTCCATCCCAGTGAAACTTTGGTTTGAAGAGAAAAAAAGAAAAAAGCGCTGCCCATTCAAAACTTTGTTTCTGTTGTTGTTACCTGGTTCGCCCGGATGCCAGATTCATCTTTGAACACAGAGGTTCTTTCACCGGTTGGGAAGGAGGTGGGGATGTCTGTGTTCTGTCAAGCAAGAGGCCTCTTGCATTGTCTCATTATTTTATTACCATACTTGCAGCCCTCCAACAGGGAAACAAAGCAAAGAATGCTTTGGCCACATCGACTCAAGGGCAGTATGGCCGATGAAACAGATAGATGGTCCCGATACATTGCACCTCAGACCCCAGCCCACTGTATCTGGTCAATAACCAATTTATTACTGATCACAGCCAATAAATAGAATCCTGTAGACATTTATTTTCAGCTAGCAGCAGCAGGCATGGAATAAGGTTTTTTGGTTTTTGTTTTTTTGTTTTTTTTTTTGGGGGGGGGAGCAAGACACTGGCATGCACAAGAAGGTACATGACTGATATGTCCTGCACCTGAGGCTGCCGTATGTTGTAGCTAGACAGCTCGTCCCAGGAAATCTTGTGTGTATCTGATTACCAATGGGCATCGCATCCCGCTCGCCTCTGGAATACATTATAAATGCCAGTTCCTGACTTCTGAGGATTCTGTTAGCTGAGATATCTTGTGATAGGGAGAGGTATCACACCGGAATAGGATCTATAGGTATTAGTGTCAAGAAGAATAATGTCTTGCCTGCCCTTTCTCCTGGGTTATTGCATGGGTTACACAACGCTTGGGATGAGTTAATAGAAAACAAAGAAACTGGTAGAGGTGGGAGTGGGCGAGAGGTGGGGGAAGCAGCGGCATTGCAGAAGTGCAGGACCCCTGCTGGTGCCTAAAATAACGTGGAGCCTCTTCTCCCCCAGAGCAGGAGCGTGCGTGCGAGTCCCGGACATAATCGTCGGCATCTCACTCCCCGTGATGCCGAGGCTAAGCAGAGGAGACCTGATGCAGAGGTGATGCCCACAGTTCCAAAACCGGCTTCTAAGTTTTAGCGAGAGCTTATCAACCTCAGCGGCCGGATTACCACGATGATGAGAAAAAGCTCGTCATTCTCTGGTTTCATCCTCCTTGTGATTTACGGAGTAGGAAACAATGTCGATAGATAGGGGGAAAAAATCTGTGGTGTGGGAAAGGGGGTGGTGCCACTTAGCGGCTCCTCTCTGAGTGCGGGCCCTTTATTGTTTCACGGGAGAGAATTCATCCCATTTGTTGTTACAACGACATACCTGAATGAATCAGGTCTACCTTGTGCACGCCCAAGATGAGGAAAATGATTTATTATCCGTCCCTTGAATTTCTCTGAGCGTTCTGTCTAAACTTAAAAGGGGATTACATTTGCGATTAAATCCTAACAAATGTTGTTTTAACTAGACTGCAATATATGTTATTGACAACAAGCGACTTTTCTTCTCAAAATAACATTGGTGCTTAGGCATGCAATTTACAAAAATGACAAGAAAGGGTGGTACTTTTCCCAAGGTGAATGTGAGCTGACTGATTAGCTGGTATTTTAACTTAGATTCTTGCAAATTACAGACATAAGAAAACCTGCAATTTCTATGTACTTTAGAAGTGAAAGCTTTAATCCCGTGATTCATGAAAGTAAAGTGGTAATAATTTAAGTACCATATTTTATTTATCCCTCAGACTTGTCAGCTGATACCAGAAGTATTTCTACTATTTTGGGGTTGCTGCCTTTGGCCACCTAATTGCTTCTTAGGAAGTAAGAGGAAAATTGCTTATATAACTGCATGGATTGTCTTTGGCAACATCGAGCCAAGGCATCAATCAGTCCATCTGGGTAAAATCACAAGCTGACTCCGATATTGCTAAATATTTATACTGTCAAATACACACAGACATCCAGATGAAAGGAGGCATTCATTAGGAATTCTCCAGCTTGTCAGTTTAAAGATGTAGATTAGAGCAAAACCTCCCACTATGGTACTGAGTGCTCAAGAAAAGTCTATATTTAGCCATTCTGAGCAATAAATATCATCATATTGCCTCATTTAGGTAAATAGAGAATAAATATTGTCAAGATGATCTAGAGATAATGTAAACAGATCCCTGTTCAGACTCTGTGTTACCGGGGAAATTCCAGGACAGTGATGTGCCGATGATGCTTTTTGGTTTAACCCTTTTTCTTAATCACATCCCCCCTCCTCTTTTTGGTAACAGAGATTGTGTTGCTGACAGATTAGGGGAAGAGATGAAGGAGAAAATCTTTTTAACCACAAAGGTGACTTCGAGTTATGTGACTCGAACGCTAATTAGTGCTCGTGCTGCAGTATTGTCTCGATAGTTGCAAAAGCTGCTGCTGAAAATAAAGATATCTGTAGCAACACCGAAGTTCGCTTCAGAGCTTAACAGAGCTAATGAAGCCCGTCGGTCCCCAGGGCACGTTGCCACTCAGAGGCCAGGGCATTACTTGATAGTATCCCGAGGTCGCGCTCGGACTGGGATTTCTTTCGGAGCACGCTCTTCTGAAGTGAGGTTCCCCACACTGTGAGGCTTTGCCACGAGAGACTCAGATCTGGACCTTGGCGCACACGGTGCGGTCTCTGTGCTGAGACTCTGGCACAGCGCCCTCGGCGGCGTGCGGCTCCCCCGTTCCCTGGGAGCAGAGGATGTGCCCCTTCGCGGGCACCTGCTCATCGCTCTTCCCCGGTAATTGATGATCCCAGAAGTTACACTCAATGGGAATTTCAACTGATGTCAAAGTTTTAGTTAATTACACTAGATGATTTTTTTGAGATTAATAATTAACATCTCTCTTTATAACTAAATATCCATAATTAATCAGCAAATCATAACGTGAAGACTAATTAACTTCAAACTCCAATCTTAACAGAAAATCCATATTACTCTCCAACATCATTAATTACCAGAGTAATCAAAGTTCTCCCTCATGGGATAAAACATAAAGCTTTGTGGGTTTATCAGCTAAGCTGTTGGCACAGAAGAATTTCCAAAGTAACTTTAAATGGCGTTGCCGATTCCACAACTACTGGATTGTTCCCACACGTCTTCATTGGCTGCGTGTTGCGTTATCAGGACACTGCTCCCGGCAGCCGGCTGTGGAACCACCAGAGCGGAAGCTTCTCCATAGTGTCTGGGTTGGGTTTTGGGTTTCGGTTTTTGTCTTTTTTGTGTGTTTTTCCCACAGGAGGTTCACACAGCGATTCCTGGCAAGCAGGTAATTTGGTTCAGCGTCCTTAAAACTGCGTGTGCTCCTTGTTTCTTTTCCTCTGCCTCCCAGAATGCTACTGAGCTAGTGTTAAATGATCAGCGACAAGCTGAAGAATACACCTGACGTTGTTCACAGGCGGGGATTTGTTTTCAATAATAACAACAACAAAAAAAGGTGTGTCCGTGAGTTAGTAAGTGTTACAGAAAACTGAAAAATTAAAGGCCGTTGTGTAAAAAAAGGCAGGAGTGCCGCGCGAGGCAAAGCCACGAACGGGCACATCACGGGACACGAAACAGGACCGTCGTAGTTTCTGAGAGACGGGGTGGCACCACTCTTTAAAAATTGAAAAGTGTCTTTTCAGGTTTTCATGTGGGAACTCGGGAATTAAAAGTGTATTTAAAACCCATGTTTCAATTATTGTATCACTTGATCTTCCAAATGCACACATCGAATACCGTTCTTTTGTGTGGCAGCTGTAAAAGTCCTCAGCAATTTCTACTGTCAAGAAAAGTCTGAATAAATAGAGGCTGTTAACTTAGGCAGATATCTGAGGTTATTTGGTGGCAATCAAGGACTCACAGCACTTCAACTAATGGGTTATGATCAGAAACTGTTCCTAATAGCCAGCTAGAGGGATCCGAATATGAAGATTTCTATAATTTTGTTGTCAGCTTGTGATGTACTCTAGTGCTAATTATTTGGAACAATTATGTTTTCCTAATAACAAAAGAAGCAGCCGTGAATTAAGCAGGCTTACCTTCAGATCTTCAGATAACAGTTTAAATGCACTTGCCATTAAGAAGTAACATTTCTTTTTGCTTTACGGAGCCCTGATTATTGAAGGTGCTTGTCTGTTAAAACTGCACGGTTTCCACTTCTTGTAGACCTGTTCGAAATGTCAGTTTACAGTGATGATTCAGTAACTAGTATTTTCTCAGTCTTAGGTTTATGCCTGTACCTCCCATAGGCTGCTTACTTCAGTTAGTTATTCAAAAACCGTAATTAGTGCGGTAATTAACGTGTGGATCCTTCAAAGAAGACTGCTGGAATCATAGGACGCCTCTCATCGTCCTCACTGATGTGTGCACGATAAAGAGACTTAGGGCAACGTGACAGCAGATTTGTATTCTTGCACATTAACTGCTGCGGGGAGGTTCAGACAGGACCTTGGTCCACGGAGCCCCAACGTTTGAAAAAAGTAATTATCCACACTGTTTCTATAATTCAACTAGGTGTTATCCTGCATTTGCAGCTGCCAAATCATTTGTTCTAAGTGTTTTTTTACATCTTATGAATACTGGAAAGTTTTGAGTTTTGCACATGAGCTCTTAACCCATTTCCAAACAGAGACGCCCAGCCTGCCTGCTTGCTCTGCCTGCTTTTTTTGTTCTGTTTTGTTCTCTTTTAAGGTTGTGTTGTAATCCATTATGGAGGGAGTCTTTCTCGACAAATTGATTTCAGGCATTTGATGGTAATTTGAGTTGATGCAGGTTACGATTTCAAAATCATAGTCATAAGGAAAAGGCTCAATTTCATACATTTCCCCAGGGAAATTTTTTGGTGAAATCTCTGTTTTCTCATAAGCTGGATCTGTTGTGTTCCGGCCACGGTAAATGAGTTGTATGCAATTAGATTTGGCCGGCCCGACACAGGGAGGCACAGGAGGCACGGGAATGGTTCTGCTGCGTTCGCCACTGTCGACCTGGCCTCCTCTCTCTGGCTCTTTCGGTCGGAACACCTGGCCTTTAGCTTCCTGTAAACGGTGGCCCTTTTCTTCACGTTGTCACTCGAAACCCCATACAGCGTTTTACCCCTCAGGTGGCTGGCTGGAGCGGCCCCGGTAGCACCCGGCCTGCCCTTGCTGACCGCCAGGGCCTTGACGAAGCCTGAGGGCTCTGCGCGTTTTGCCTTCTGCAGAGTCTGTGGGTGTGGGGTATTGGACACGGGGTACTGGATATTGGTAGGGCACAGTCACATTTAAAAGAAACACCTTGGGGTGCCTGGGTGAGCGCCCGACTTCAGCTCAGCTCATGAACCCACAGTTCATGAGTTCAAGCCCCACGTCGGGCTCTGTGCTGAGAGCTCAGGGCCTGGAGCCTGCTTCGGATTCTGTGTCTCCCTCTCTCTCTGCCCCTCCCCTGCTCATGCTCTCTCTCTCTCTCTCTCTCTCTCTCTCTCTCTCTCTCTCTCTCTCAAAAATAAAAATAAACATTAAAAAAAAAAAAAAGACACCTTGAGGCGCCTGGGTGGCTCAGTCAGTTAAGTGTCCGACTCTCTGTGTTGGCTGAGGTCATGACTTCATGGTTCGTGAGTTCTGAGCCTCGCACTGGGCTCTGGGCCGACAGCACAGAGCCTGCTTGGGATTCTCTCTCTCCCTCTCTGTCCCTCCCCCATTCACGCTGTCTGTCTGTCTGTCTCTCTCTCTCTCAAAAATAAATACTTAAGAAAAAAACAAACCTCATTTATACTGAGTGGCTGTGGATTGACCCCCCCATGTTTAGTCTGTTAAGGAAAAAAGATTATGGGTACTGATCTTCATCCCACACGGGATGGAAAGACTTCTTCCCGTCTGTCTCATCAGCTGCACTTAATCTTCGTGCATCTTGACACCGTCCTCATCTTGCTGTCTGCTCTGAGTGCACAGTACGCCTCTACTTCTCGTAGTTGGAGGGAGTCACGAGTGGACTCTACTTGGCTTCAACCACAAGAGAATCAAAGTATTAAGTATTGTAAGCACATTACCAACCTGTAGCTGAGGACATGCGTTTAATAGTCTGCAGAGAGACCCCCTTTGCCGATCGGAAAACACAAAGCTGCCCGCAGCACACCCCCGCCCCTAAGCGCACACTGTTTAAATTAACCTGTGTCGATACTGATGCAGTTAATTACTGTAAAGTCAGTAAACTTTTTACACGTTGCTGATCCACAGACTTTAAACACCATTCTAATTTGTGAAACGCAGCTTTGCAGACTGCCATGGCCTAGCACACGGGGAAGAGCACAGCTCCGTGTGAGGCCACCAAGCTCTGTTACTAATACTGGGTCCTGCTCAAGGTGTAGGAGTTTTTTTCTTTCAGAAGCAATAATTACTTCAGAAGTAAGTGGTTCTGGAGGGAATCAGGAATCAGGGCTGTTCACCATGCATTAAGCACTACTACAAGCCAAGCGTGTTCGCTGCTGGGTGCTTCGCACACTGTCCCCAGTACTTAAGATACCACTGTGGCCATGTTCTAAAGACAGGGAAAGCAGTCCAGAACAGCTCAACATGGTGTCTGGGCACTTACCACTCGTTGTGGCCAAGCTTTCCTTTCCGTCTGGATCTACCTGAGTCTGGAAGTCTCCTGCAAGTCCCATTAGTAAGGAAAAGATGGGGTTGTTGGCAGATAAGAGCCTTAGCCATAAGCGATGGTCAGAACCCTGACTCTACAAGAGAGGACACCAGTGACCGTAGCTGTAGGTCCCCCTTTCCTGAGCTGGAGAAAAGCACGCTCACCCCCTCTGGTTCTCCACACACACAGAATCCGTGGCTTGGTATCAGCAGTGGCTTGACATTATTCTCACATCATTCTAGTCTGGTAAGGGACCACTGCAGGTCTCCCCCATTTGGCTTGTATTGGATTCCACACACACACACACACACACACACACACACACACACACACACACACAAATTTACTAAGCAGAAAGCCAGTATTTAGCTCTAGATAACTGAAGGATAAATAGAAAATAGAAAGCAATGTTAATTGACCACGATTACAGCCATCTGGTGGACAGTCACATCCTTATTTTTATATAAAGCCACATTCATTTAAGAGATGGCGTTTCCATAATTAGAGTGTAGCGTGCATTCACAAATGTCAATACAAATAGAGAGAACCTCCCGGGGTCTCCCACAGGCATAACACCAAACCTAGCCTGATATGAGTCCACCTTCAGTGTTAGATAATGTGCGTCTCCTTTTTGTAGGTATCTAATATATACACGTTTGGCTTCTCTGAATATTGTTACCCCTTGAATTAGCCTTGCTCATTTCAGTATCGATAAGATAAACGTAGAAACAAATGATAATTCAGCCTAATGATGTTTGTAATGAACAGACGCTAGAAGTTTACATGAAGCATAGGATTTACGTTGCCTCTAGAAAAGAAATGCGGCGCTAGATGGAGCAGACTCATTCCAGGTGTTAAAAAGAAGTCGTTGAATTACTCCAAGTAACTAGAGGTGAAGAAAAGGAAGTCCTAGTATTACATAACTGTAGAATCTTAAGATTCCTTCGATGGAAATTGATCCAGTTGGCCCTTGAATGCAGAAATATGTCTCATAGCATTTGTGACTGGAAATCACCTAGACGTGCTCAAGAGCTTTTCATGACGAGAAACTCAGTATTTATATGTAGTATATTCACTATCTTTAATTGAGGTTTAATTTACATCTAGTAAATTTAATCCTTCTTAGGTTTGCAGTTGGATGAGTTTTGACAAATGTGCATAGCCATGTAACCACCACAATCAAGTTATAGAACATTTCTTACACTCGGTTCTTGATAGTCCTTATAGTATTGTCCTTTCCAGAATGTTCCATAAGTGCACTTGTACCGGATGTAGCCTTTTTTTACTTAGCGTCATGCTTTTGAGGTTCATCCCTATTGTTGCGTCTAGCAGTCCTTGTTCCCTTTGGTTGCTGAGTAGTATTCCACCGTATGGATGTACCACAGTGTGTTTATCCGTTCCTCTTTTGATGGACATTTGGATGGTTTCCAATTGTGGGTGATTATGAATATACCCACCATAAACACTTGGGTACGGGTCTTTGTGCGACACCTGTTTTCATTTCTTTAGGAATAGGATCGTAGGGGTCATACGGTAAGAAATTGCCAAACTGTCTCCTGTTATGGCCGTACCGGTGTGCTTTCCCACCAGTGATGTATGAGAGTTCCAGTTATTCCACATCCTTACCAACACTTGGTGTTATCAGTCTCTTTTGTCTTAGCCATTGTAGCAAATGGGTAGCGATAGTCTCGTCATGGTTCTAATTTCCATTTTCCTAGTGACTAACGACGTTGAGCATCTTCTCATGTATGTATTCATGTGTGAATTGCTGTAATTTTTAGAAAATTATTCCTCATAAGAAGTTAAAACGTATCTCTGATGCACTAGAGCCACACAGGTGGTGTGCAGTCCCTCCTCTACATGGCAGCTTGCCATATACTTTGGAGACTCTTTCATCTAGGTTTGCCCCAAATCTAGATGTGCCAAATCTGTCTCCTTAGTTACTTTCTCCTCTGTCCTTCTCTCCCTCCGATGTTCCTGTGGTTTCTGGAAAGCTGCTGTCTTCTACATCACATGCTTGTGGATATGTTCCAGTTGGTACCTTTCAACCGTGTTCCTCTATTAAAACATGGTTTCTAGCACTGCGTGCAGCGCCCTCCTCCGCAAGCACCGTGCTTTGTCAAAGTGACCAAACATTGGGCTCACCTCTGTGGCGGCCGTCACCTTCTATTGTCAGATTTAATAAGCTGCCCCTGTGGCTTTACCTAAGCTCTTGCTTAACATGCTTAACTTGCCAAGTGAAGTGCCCTGCATCCGGATGTTAGAGTCCAGCCTCCAGCTAGGTCTATCTAATTGACAGATATCAGTACGTAAAAGCACTTGCAGGGAAGCCAGCTGATTTAATAATCAGTAACAGAATTTTTTAAATTGCTAAACTGCTAGCTTTACTTTGGACACTAAGAGCTGCAGAGCAGTTGTGAATTATTTGGATTACCTTTAATCTTTGGTGTATATACTAGTATATGCTTCTGTAAAAAAGATATCGAAAAATATGCAAATACAGGCAGTGTAAGGTTTGGATCCCTGGGACCAAACTATAAAACACTACTGAAAACGTTCCAGAAGATCAGAGCAATTGGCCTTTCCTTACATCTTTAGAACCTTTATGTAAAGGTTTCATAATTTACAGAACTGATATTAGCTGTGTTTTTAAGACTACATAGAAACATTTTGGCGGGGGGTTTTGCCCTTTGGAAAAATGTGCAAATTTAACTTGCTTACCTATGGTTTCGTGAAAGGGTTGGTTTGTTTTTTTGTTTTTGTTTTTGTTTTGTTTTTTGCTTTGTTTTTATAAGGAGATAGGCCTTTAGAACTAGATTCCCTGATGGCCCTGACTTTGACTTCAAGGAATCACTAGAAGTTTCCGTGCTGTTCACAGTCCTGTTCAGACTGGTTTGGGTTCCTGGGTGTCATCTTTGCTTGTGTAGCTTCATTATTTCTTACTCCCGCATCATCGGGAGCGGCCCTAGGCCACCCTTCTGACCAGGAGGAGGCCCTGAGTCTGAAAGGGCCCTGTGCCACTGTCATGTACACAGCCCTTTTCTAAGACCTCAAAATTATGAGTGACCGTGAGGTTCTCAGTGGTACGTTTTGAGATGGGTGGTGTGAGATAAACACACTAATTTTATTTTATCGTAAGTAAATTATGGAAACTTGCCAGATGTGACTAAAACCAAACGATCGGCTTACTGGGGAGAAAAAAAAAAAACTAACACTTACTGTTTCGTGTGGTGTGTGAAATTCATTATTTTCTGCTACAGATCACCACGTGGGTAATGTTTGGGGCCAAGGTGGAAGGCGCGTCTGGGTGTCAGCTCTTGTGGGTACCTACGTAGGCTGGCTGCCACCGCACGCGGCTCTCCGTCTAAACGCACCGGTGCAAATTCCATCATCGCCAAGACCGCCTTCTAGGATTTCGTTGTAAAATACAAGAATGCACTGTCAGCAATAGGCGTCTGGATGAGGAATGGAGGTTTTTTTTTTTTTTTTTTCAGCTTGATTAGGAAAACAGTATGTGTGTGCATAAGGTGCATAGCTCTGATCGCAACACCGAGTTTTGAAGTTTACGTCTATCTGGAAAGTCAGAGTTCCTCATTTTAATCAAAATGCATGTTACTAACAGAACCATTCAGTTTCCATTGTTTCCTTAACATTATAAGCTCTCAACCTATCTGAGAAGAAGTGTTTAAATTTCTCTTTCTGGCTTAAGTTGGGGCATCGGAAAAGTAATTGGCAAGTCATTGGCTTCCTCCACGTAGAGCCTGTGCGTGCAGAACAGTGGAGTTGGTGCCCTGGAAATGTGGCTGAAATTTCATGAACATGGAACATGAAGCACGCCAGGCCCATCTGTACCAGCCCTCATGAAACAAAAGCACCAATTTTGTCATCATTGTCTTTTGTTCTCCGTAGTGCTATTCATGTGGCTGTTTTATGAATGCCAGAGTCTGGGGGCGCCCATCGACTGTTCGTGCTCAGCTCTCAGGCTTGTCACCCCACCCCGCACCCTGTTCTTCTAACAAATGGAAACTTCAGTGTCGAATGTTGAGTCATTTTATAAGGTTTTGTGCTAACAGACCAGAGGGCTTTGTTTTTGGATTGCAGATCAAATATGAATGGGGGAGGGGGGGAGGATATGCTTTTAAGCAGAAGGAGCAAATCTACTGCTCATACAAGTCTCAGAATTTATAAACCTGCTATTTGATTATGTTGATGTCAGTTTTTATTATCTTCGTGAGTGGGTATTTCCCATCTTAATGCACAGTATTTGCATGTCATGAACCAGACAGTTTAAACATGGCTTCTTTTAATGTTCCTGAATTTCCATTCAAATGATCAGAAGTAATTCTTATTTGAAATCACACTGGGCCAAGTATGATAACCGTAAATCCATTTGAGCTATCATGCTACGAACAGCCCATTAATTGCCAAATCTAAATAACACAATCAGTTACTATATTGTGGAGGTGGAGGTATGTTAGATACTTAAGAGAATGGTTTTTCATATCCAAGCAGGGAAGGATTGGCCATACAATCTCATTCTCAAAAGACAACAATGTGAGACCAGAAAGTAGAGGTGTTTTCCACAGACTAAGCAGTGGTCAGAATCAGCTTGCTCAGCCTGTCCCCAGAGTATCAGCATTATCCTGGAATCAGAGCGTTCTCCAACAGGGAGAAGCAGAGAGACGTCTAACCCGAGGGTTCTGAAGCACCTGCTGAGAGCCCTGGGCCCTCTCCGAAAGAGTGGTAGGGAATCGAGTGGCTGCAGACCGCACCGTGGCCCACAGCAGCCAGGCACTGCTCCCTGTCCGTGTGTCTGATACTTGGGAGTTCCGGGGGAAAGTGTCAGTAGTCCTGATACTTAAAGCCAACGGAAAGTGCGCCAGCCCCTGGCCGAACCACGGCCTCACTCTGCAGAACAAACAGCCCCCTCCTTCGGCTGAGCCCCTGGAATGGCTGTGTGAAGAATCCGGGTGCTAAGGGCCTCCGTTCCCTGATATTTCCTATTCATGGTGTTGAATTTAAGGCTGATTAAAAAAAAACAAAAACAAAAACCTCTCTCTGGACGTACACATTGTCCATGTGAAAGTTTGGGAATCTCCTCTCAGGATTTGGTGGTTTTCCTCACACCCGTTTCTTGCCCTCTTTCCGTGAATGCATCCAGGCTACGTTGGGGCCAAGTAAACTGTCATGGTCGTGGCAGTTTCTTTGTAGGCTGAGAAGGAACGAAGTCTTTTTTTATTAGTAAGGCTATATCCAAAATCCAGGCTAATTTTGAGTATGTGAGTTGGAATATTGGACATTCGGACTCTACATAAATTCAAGAAGTGGGACAATAAAACGCAGTTGAGTAACAGAAAGCTCATTTTAAGAAAGAACCAAGCTCAGGTGGGCTGGCTAAGTTGTGATTTTCGGAATTGGTTGCTTGTTTCTTCGTCGTCCCGGGAAAAGGACGTGTATGTGCCGGGGCGCTCTGTGCTGGCGTACCACCTCGCATTACGGTGTCAAAAATAAAAGCAGGAAAGGCAGTGGTGTCTATTCCAGCCGATGGGAGTAACTAGCAAAAGGGAGGCCCAGACAGCAGAAATTACTCAGAACACCTGAGAAAAAAAATCAGGCAAGGCCCATTCTCAGGGCCTGGATCTTTGAGTGCAGAGGGGTTTCGAACACAAGACGCAGGGCATCTCCATGGTGGGCAGCTGTTCTCGGCACGTTTCTGTAATGGAGCATTTCCTAGGAGGTATTTTTTTCCCTTCATTCCCTGTTTGTGATTTATCTGCTGGACTTCCTGGAATTTCTGGTAAGAATTCCAGATATCCAGTAATACTTTTCAAAGCAGACTTCCTGCGATTAGATGCCCTGGCACTCTGTCAATGAGGTAGGGCAGCAACTGTTAGATCACCAGGGTAATACAGACGTGCGAGCGCAGTAATCAGATGGACATATAGAAAAGCCGAGACGTACGGTGTCACTCGCTCTCTTCTGCCCTTTGGCAATTCAGCTTTGAGTTCTTTCAGCCAGCAAATGAGGAATTAATTCAGTACTGCTATGCTGATTGTCTGGCGACACCCGAGAAAGAGTGGGACAGTTTTGCTCAGAAAAACGCCGCGGACTTTTCACGGTGAACAGAGGTGAAGGTAAACATGAATTTCCGTATTTCAGTGAATGTTACTCCAGGTTTCACCCACCTTCCTTTTGTTTCTATTCGTGAAGCGGCTAATCAGCGTTGTAGTCTGATTTCGGTACAAAACGCCACGTGTTGGGATTCCTAACTCATTAGCCATGCGTTCTAAGGGGAAATTGGCGGAATTGTCTGCTCTTTTGGGAACGGAACCGAGGCGGACATATACCCTGATTCGTCTGCAGTGACATCAGGCCTGCGCTCCTGTTGTGGTGTTCTGTCCGTCACCACCCCAGTCACCGTCAACAGTACTCCAGCGCGGGGGAGAAATTGAAGTCCCCTTCGTAATACATCGTCTGGCGGAGACCTCACTCCAGTCTTCGGGTGTCGCTCGCTGGCATTTCACACGCTCCAATCTCCCTCTTCTTCCTTGCCTTCCAAGAGCGCTGGTCTTAACGGTCTGGCCGTGCCGCCTGACTCTGATTCTTCTTCACTCGTCAGTGTCCCCCGGGGCTCTGAACTTGGCTCTCGTCTCAGGCCTCCACGTCCTGCCTGGGTGATTTCACCCCTCCGTGACCTTGGACCGCCACCTGCATTCTGGCAACAGCCAGACACGCGGTTTCCCACCAAGCCCAACCTTTCCCCTGGCCCTCAGCGTGTCGCCGAGAAGAGTTGACCAGACCCGTCTTCTTGGTTCTCCCACAGGAATCTGTGGGAGATTCTAAGCTTGGCTTCTAAACTGAGAGCTGCGCTCAGTGAGCTCATGTGGGAATCCTTGACATTTTGTGCCTTCAGAAAATCAACTAGATTGTTTTCATACATTTTTATAATTATGTTTGAAGTGTTTGCTTTGTTTTGAAGTGACGAGGCAAGAGAGCACTTTTGTAAGCACTTATTTGCAAATAAATACTCTTGATCAAATGAATGCAAGTTAAGGATCTTCTGAAAGTCAATTTGAAGTAAATTTGCAGAATTCCCATCACACAGTTCTCCCCAGACTTATATTTTACTCTCAGTGTCTCTTCTGCTCCCAGTCATTAAACACAGTCTGCTGTGGGTGTAAGTTCAGCAGCGTGTGACTGAGAAGAGGAGGAACATGTTTAAATTCTAGAATGTTCAAGGCCACCAGGGCAATGTCACACTGTTATAACCCCGTGGGTGAATGCGTCCTGAGTCGCCACTGTTCAGGCTCAGAGCAGGACTTAGGGTTTTAGGCTCTCCTATTGTTACAGGGAGAAAATGTTTGAATACTTTTTTGATTGGGGGCGCCCGTCGGTTGAGGGTCAGTCGGTTGAGCCTCCAGTTCTCTGTGCACTTTTCTAAAGCACCAATCCCATTCAGGAGGGTTCCACCTTCACGACCTGATCACTCGCCAAAGGCCCCACCTCCTAACACTATCACTCATCCCCTTTGGGGATCAGGATTTTCACACGTGAATTTGGGAGGACACAAATGTCCGGCCTATAGGACATGGCTCCATACTTGATCCTCCCCGCCCCCCGCCCTCCCGCTGACGCCTCGTAACTCAGGGGCCAGGGTGACGCGCACCACGTCTGTACCCACTGTGGAGCCCTTTCCTTGCGTGCCCTGCTGAAGGCTGGCGGCCTCCTGTGTTACCCGGGCCATGGACTGGAACGGCATTCTAGGAGTGGAAGGTGTTTCCTCCAGAATCCAGACAGGCCTACCAGGCCCTCCGCTTCCTTCTTTGTGGTGGGAGACGCGAGACGGGCCCTGTGTTTTCCCTGCGGAGGAGACCTCTCAGCCCCTGCACACTGAGGTGGCGGGCCCTGACTCCGTAGGGCCTGTCTTCCTTCTGTGGACCACGTGTGGCCTGCTGAGGCCTCCAGCGTGCCAGCCACTTGGCACTTGTCCGTTCCGTTCAGTATGGTGCCACTGATGTCATGGATTTGTGTGATGTCCTGTGGAACGTCAAGACAGCCCAGCCTCTTCGGACTCTATTGTAGCAGCAGGTGGGAGAGTTCGCACAGCCTTGAGATAAGCTGTAAAGGATCTTGTGGCCATTCCGTGCAGCTGCAGACCATTTCCGGTTCTCGTTTCTAATCAGAATGGAAAAGAAGCATTCATCAGGTCAGCGGCCACATTCCATGATCCTGGGGCCGTTTAACCAATTCTGAGGACATTCAGCACAATACCTGTGGTCAGAGCCAGCGGCTGGTTGAGGACAGTAACTCTCCAGCACCCCTCTGGGTTCTGTCGAGCCAGTCTGGTGAACTGAATGGAGATATGAGAGGGACCACGACTTAGTGTCCCGTAAGCCTCTGATGATGGCACTGACCTCGGCCACGCTCCTCGGAATGCTGTACTATTTCTTAGCCACCTTTTTGGGTGGGCAAGTTTACCATCCGGCCTTCCCCACTCTGATTGCCCCCGTTCCACAGACCAACGACCCATTTCAGGGTTAACCCAGCGCCACACATCTTACCCCGCGTGTACGCTTACGCACAGAGGAAGTGGGCGTGGCTCTGTCTCTGGAGCCCACGAGCCCACCGAAAGCTGGATGTTGGCCAGGACACCCTCTGCAACCGGTCCACATAAGCACCCAGTGTTACAGGGAAGGTACAAGGTCCCAGGGTCCCAGGGTCCCTGTCAACTCCAAGCCCTTGTGTGGTAATCCATTCGCCTTCCCCGGGGTCTGAAGTGTGGTCAGGACTCCCGAGTCCACGCAGGAGAGGCCCTCTGGATCTCCCAGTTACCTCGAGGCGTCTTCCAGGCCTTCGGTCTCATGGTATCCGTCCACATGGTGAGGTCAGGACCCCGTAGAGTACCTGGCCACCCCCCTGGCTGGGTAAGCGTTGCTGCAGCCACATCTCTCGTATGCCTAGATCATGGCACCATCAACTGTGTTCCCTTCCACTGGGACATCATCCCAGCCTCCAACTAGACCGTCACCCTGTGCCGAGGCCCACGTGCCACCTGTTTCCCACGAGGCACCCTGTTCTCCTGTGACGCAGCAAGCAGGCCCCAGGTCCTCGCCTTACTGCCCGCTTTCTCCGGCCACGCTCAGAGCCACGTGGGCTGCCCAGGTCCTCCAAGAAGAGGATTAGACTCCCAAGAGATTCATGGAGGGCGGCATTCGCAAATGAAAAGGGGAAGAGGCGGGGCCTGGGAGAGAGCCGTGGCACCCCTGCGCAGGAAGGAGAGGGGGGAGGGGGGCAGAGCGGACAGGCTTGCGAACTGCAGTGCCCAGAACCAGGGTCACCCAGCAGGATGGGCCTGTCTTACAGTCCCCCTGCACTCAGCCATCGCCGGAGGCTTCCTGGGGGAAGCGGGGGTGGGAGGTGGGCGTGCTCTGTCACCTGTGCTTCCTGCGGCAGGGCGTCTGAGCGCTGGGCTTCACCACCACTTCACTGCCTTTCTGAATGACCTGTAACCCCTTCTGGATTCTCTGGGTTTTGTTCATCAAGACTTCATTGTCAGGTGGTGAGACCTACAGTTGCAAACAGAAGCAAAGGTACGGAGAGGTGGGTGTTAACTCAGGAGCCTGGACAGACTCATAAGCAAGTTCACGTCTGGTTTGCCGCGGGGGGAGCTGAGAAGCACCTGTTTCAGAGCGGGAGCCAGAGGTGGGGTCCTGGAGTTAGAACGAAGCCCAGTGCTCTGGCGGGGCTGTTGTGTAGCGTGTCCTGGCCGTACTTGTCAGTTCCTGGAAATGTGTCAGTCCCTGGGACCGTCTGTTTTGATAGGTCCGTGAATATTCAGCAGGTTTGCTGCCCCCAGCGTCAGTAGATCTAGAATCTGAATCTAAGTGATTAGCAAGGACGGTGGAGACCCTGGTTGGAGTCCTCTCTGTAGCATCCCCGGAAAGCGGCCACCCCGCCGTTTCTCATCGGGGGCTCATTACTCAGTCTTGTGTTCAGTTTTGAATCCGTGTTATTGAGGCAAAGTTGACTTCCTGTAGCTTCTGTCTGTTGCCCCCAGGCTTGCCCTCTAAAGACATTCCTTTGCTATTCGAAGGCTTAAACCTTTATGAGTTTTCAAGTCTCCTAATTTTTTGTGTTTCTCTTTTCTGTATTCAAGCCTAATTGTCAATGTTTTTCTTAAAATGTGGAGTGCAGACCTACACGTGGTTCCCCAAGTGCAGCCTGACCCGTATGCCCTCTCACTGTCCCCTTTCCTTTCGGACCCTGTACTCGCGTTACTGCGGCCACAGCCCTGCGTTGACCCTGCAGACAGCTACAACTCGGTTCTTTTCTCCCTTCGAGAATTTTTTTACTCCTGCGGCAGGGCGTCTGAGCGTCTGAGCGGCGGGCTTCACCACTTCACTGCCTTTGTCTACGTTAAATGTAACTTTATTAAATGTGAAATGTGCTTCACAAATCCTTAGTCATACAAGATCATTCTGCATATCTACATACATTCGTTGTATTACATACCAGTTTCAGATTGGATGACTTCAACTGTGATGCATTTTACTTAAATAATAATAAGTCCTAAACACTCATTGAGCCCTTACTACCTGTGAGGCATAGAGCTAAGCATTTTACATGGACTGTCTCACTTTTCAAAACGATCATTCATACCATCCCCATTCTATAGGCTAAGGTTCTAAGAGATAAGGAGTTGAGATAATTGTCTAGAACGATGGAAGGTCTGAGATCTTGCAGACTGGCAAGCTCCCCCTCCAAGGTGATGGATGCTAGCAGAAGACACAGGGTTCCTGGATCAGAAGCAAAGGACATCATTCCTTACAGCAGGAGCGGGAACCGGGGTTACTCTGCTCCCCAGATCCCAACTCCCACAGGTGACGTGGCACCTACACACAGTGAGATGTAAGGAACAGAGCCTCAGGAGAAGAATCTGGATCTGGGGAGCCCAGATCTTTTATTGTGAGCAGTGAGCTGGCCAGTCTCTTTCCCCAGAGGGATACTTGTTTCTGTCATACTGGACAGTAAATAAATCTGCCCTTTGCTCTAGAAAAGGACACAGTACCTGTCTCCCAAGGCCGCTTGCTCCAGAAACATCCTTGAAAAGATGATGGAGAATAAAGGCAGCGCCTCTTGCATACGAGATGTGCAGAAACACAGAGACGCACGGAGAGGTGTCTTCCAAATCATAGGAACAGCATCCAGTCACGCTGGCTCCATGGCTCTGCTCTTTGTGCTTATTGGAAGGGATTCAAGATTCCCCTTTACCCTCTAATAAACGTTAGCATAAAGGGAGGTTCTCACCCTCATTTTAAAGCAGTATGTATGAAGGCCTGCTACAGGCCGTGCATTGGAGATGCCGCACCAGGTCCTACACTCGAGGGAGCTCTCGGTCTAGTGGAAAGGGTGAGCGTGTTTATGAATAATTATAATTCAGTGTGTCAGAGGTAAGATACAAAGGGCAGGTAGAGTATCCACTTGGTTACTCTGTAAGACCTGAAGGGACTTTCGAATTAAAGAAACGTACAATTAAAAATACGTAAGTACCTAATTTCCTATGGGTGAGTGTTCGTATGGTTGCCTTAGAGCCTGCACATTTCTGTCACGTTTACTGAGAAACTACTTTCTAGGTCATAAACGCGACAAACCACAGACGTGTTCAGGTGCCTCTTGCTGTGTCCACGTAGAGAAGCTGCAGATTCTGCGAGTGGTCACGCTACCGACCTTCACGGCGGCCTTTATTCTTGAGTCCAGTGCAAAGCGAAACAGACCTTGCCTTGCTGTTCCACTCACTGGTCGGTCCTCAGGACCATCAGTGGTGTGATGTCATTTTCCGTCATGATCCCTCTTAATGAGGTTCAGGAATCACATCAGAGCCACGTGAACAGCAAAGGAGATCTCATTCTAGGCTCTAGGGAAAAGAAACGAACTGACGTGGAGCGTAAACTCTGAACCTTGGGGTCTTTAAAGCAGTTACAGTTTTCGAAATATCCTACCCCCTGAAGACTTTATTTAGTAGCCGTTAAAGAATTAACAAGTGTTGCTCTCAAGCACTGGGTCTCCAGACTTCTGTTCCAGCCAAGTGGCACTAGTCTGGATCCACTAGCAGACAAGACCCCTGAAGAGCGGAGACCGTCCTAACTTGATATCCGCACCACCAGCCCTGTCTTCATGGACTCTCGCGCCAGACAGGCGCTTGGTAAAGACCTCTGCCAAGGAGCGTGCTGATGAGCAGAACGCAAACAGAAAAGCGAGCTGGCTAGGACAGTGTAGACTGTGCTTGTAAATGTGTATGTGTTCGTGCAAGTGTTTGTACACAAATGTGTGTGTGTGCGTGTACATGTAGGTTTCAAGAAAAGATGAAAATTTGACATTGACAGGGCATGTCAATTTTTTTTAATTGCAGAAAGTAGTGAGCTGACTATGCGATGTAAGGTAGTTAACTTATCTGGTGCCATTAATGGTATAGGAGTTGTGCATTCGTTCTTTTTTTATTTTTGTTTTTTTTTTAAGTTTACTTATTTATTTTCAGAGAGAGACAGAGTGCACACAGGGAAGGGGCAGAGAGAGAGGGAGAGAGAATCACAAGCAAGCTCCGTGCTTTCAGCGCTGAGCCCAATGGGGCTGAAGGGAATCCTACAAACCTGAGATCATGACCTGAGCTGAGATCAAGAGTCGGACGCTTAACTGACTGAGCCACCCAGGTGCCCCTGTGCATTCTTTCTTGATCAGTTGCCTCCTCGAGTATCAAGATGGGGCATTTGTTGATCCACAGAAAAGCTACTGAAGGAAGCAAGGAAGACACTCCCCTCTTCCTACGCGGAGCTCAGAGAGCCTGCTTCTGCTCCTTCTGTGTCCCTTGAAGCCCCACCAGCACCAGGCACGTAGCTCTGTTTTCTGTGATTGTGACCTTGGGCAATTCCAGGGCAAAAGGCAGCCCCCTAAAACACAGTCTAAGTTCTTTCCCAAGCTTTGTTGAAGGTTATTTCAGGCAGGCAAATGGCTGTATGTCCATATGAACACTGGGCATGACTTTAATGTCACCGTGTTTCTTGTGGGAATTCCTGAGTTTTTATCACGTGTGGCATTAATGAATTTCTAGCATGTCGAAGTCACCATTCCCCATGCGAAGCCTTTTGGGGAGTTCCCACGTGGTGTGTGTCTGTTACTTAACACAGCAATATGACTTTGTCCTGCTTTTCTCATATGTGCATCGTGTTGTGTGATACCTGCATGTGGCTGTCGATGGCTCCTAACAGGTGCTGGCTGTTACACGAGCCCATCCGTCCAAGAGCGACGTCAGCCTCTTTTGAAACAGTGTTTCAACAGAAAGGCAAAATAGTGCTGCCCCAGTAGCAATAAACTCCTTCCGGAACTAATGATAATTTTAGAGCGATTGTTTTCAGGCTTCCACCCTGATGCAAACCACGTAGTTATGTGAGACACTGTGCGTAGCTTTGTACCCTGACTGCACCTGTCACCAGATATTGTGCCCATTTCTCAGCTCGCGCTGTGGACATCTGCACGAGGACGTTACACACGGTGCGTGTCGCTGCTCAGACGTAATGGCACAGTGTTGCCTCTAGACACACACATACGCCAGCCACACGTCCCACCCTTTCCAGTGACAGGAGCCACACATCCCCTCACGTGTCATCGGGCCCTGAAAGGATCCCCTCCCAACTCTCCCTGCCCCTCGGAAAGCCGGCCCGGCGTGCGGAAGGAAGGGAAAGCCGCCGAGCCTCCCCGTCTCCATCTCCTACACCTGAGGTGTCGGTCGCTGCATTTTACTCAACATTTTAATTTGCACGTTTTTTATTCTGTCCATTTTAGAGCAAGGGTTCAAGCCTCATAATGTGTCTTTTGTTCAGTATCTTTTTAATCAGTCTGAAACTTTATTATGCAGGCATCAGGTACCGTGCAAGTTCAACATAGGAGTTTAACTTAGGGATTTAGGAAGGTGTTCAGAATGAAGGTTGTCATAGTCACTGGCTAAAAAGAAGGCATGTTTCTGTTTTCCACCGTGACCGTGGCAGTGTCCGCACCCCTCCCCCAGCCCTGCCGCCGCCACTGCTCTGTCCTCGTGTTCCGAGAGGGCAGGGTGCCGGGCCCGCCCCAGACCACGACCCGCTCCCACGTGCTGTCCCGGAGCCAGCGGTCATGACCGCTGCTCGCTCTGGCTTCCACAGAACGAATCCGGGCGCTGCCTCCGCTTCCTCTGCTGGTCCTGGAAGTGGCCTGAGCACACTGGTCCGATCCTCTGTGCTGGAGCGGCCTCGGCATCTTGGGATGTCATCCTCGGGAAGAGGCCGGGCCTCACTGTGTTGCCACCCCGAAACATTCAGGGTCCCCTCACCCACCCAAGTCGGCTTAACAGGAAGATAGCAGGGATGTGCCCAGAACAGACGACTCATTTTAATATGTGGAGAAGAAATCCGCGTTGTTTTAAGTGCGTACCAGCAGCTGCTGTCATTCGGCTGCGAGCAGATGTTAGACCTCCAAAAGCTTTGCTGATAATTAAAATACTAACAGTGAGCGTTTTGCCCCAGCTGCAGGCTCTGTTTACTGTAAATTTGATTTTAATGGTGCCTCTGTGCTGTTACTGAGGAGCGGTTTGCTTTTTACCTCCGTACAAAAGTGTCTGCAATGAAGACAGATGTCTGTTTCCTCTCATTTCCTCGGGAAAGAAACGAAGGTACTGTAACATACAGGGAATCTGAACATGCCTACAAAAACGAGTGGGATCTTTTTATAGGATTGGCCCAAAAAACAAAACGGCGCAAGTTTATTCAATCTGCCTTGTTAGCCCTTTAAAGCCACCTTGTAAGAGAAACACCCCACTACCAACACTGGCTGGCTTCCTATTTGCGCGAGTTCACCTTTTAAAACGTGCGTGGTGCATACACCTTTGAAAACAGGCGTGGTCTCCTCACATTGTGTTCACCACACTGGGAGTTTCATTACGCTGTCCAGGGACAGTAGGAAAAGGTCGTCGGGCTCCCTAATTTCCTGATGCCTGACGCAGGAAGGAATGTCAGCGCTAGAGTGAGTGGGACAGAGGAGGGGGCCTTACAGCAGGCGGACCGGCTGCCGCTCACGCAGGGTCTTTAAGGTCGAGAACGCTGCGGGCCTGGCATCCCACCGCTCCGGTCACTCCTCGAATGCATCAGCCGGTGCCACCAATGCTGAGCAGACCCCGTGCAGAGAGCGGGATGAGGGCTGGGTCCCCCGGGGCCTCCCAGGGGAGCACACGCCCAGAGGACAGGAGAGAAGGCCTCCAAGACGGAGACCCCTCACGGTGGCCACGGACTGACCTCGAGATCCCCAAATGTGTGCAAAATGCCAAAGGCACTTTGTGCTGATCCCTACGGAGCTGCCCCTCCCCCTCGCCTTGCTCCACACAGGGCCGAAGACATTTGAGCACTTTCTGCTAGTAAATCACCAGCAGTCTTTAAGAAGCGCTCTTCATGGGTAAATGACAAGATCAGAGCACTTTACAGTTTAACTCTAAAATCCCATTTCATCACCCTTGTGAAGCATGATGACACCATTTCTGTCACATGAGTCAAATTTCCAAAGTTCTATGGCTGTCACGGGCCATCTATCAACACGGCCCCCAGGCCTCTGCCTTTGCAGCCGAGAACCAGTTAACCACACCCGCCCTTCACATCCCTCCCCAAAACGCCTGTCAGGATAACCTTAAACCCCGGTCTTGTCTTCCCGCGTGAGATTTGTGTGCATGGCTCCCATTGGGTCTTCGTGCACGGAAATGATGATAGATACCTAAGAGTCTGATATGATACAAAATTTCTTAGGGTTGGTGACTTTAGAGGTAAAATATTGTCTTTTATTCTTTGTCACTCTTCAGTGCCCATAGAAATGTCTAGGCCCGTGGAGACTGTTCACAGCAAAGTTAGAAACCTGGCCAGTCATGTATTTCTAACTTGAGATAAAATTTATTCTTAGTTTTTTCTGAGTATCTTAGAATTTCTTTCAGGGGTCATATATGATTATCTCTGATCACTACCAATCACAGATGTAGTGCTAATGATAATCGAGAAAAAAGGACTACAACTTTTGTCACCTAAATCTGTCCTGGCTTGCCGGGAGTGTTCCCTCAGAAAAAAATGCACGGTGTATCTTGTAAAGTTGTGTATTTGAACGGATGTCAGGCCAGTTCACGGAAGCTTAGGTTTCAGAATGACCAAAACAGGTGCGTGCTCTGAAATTCACCCTACCGTGTAGCGGTCATTTTTAACAAGCATGCCGGAGAGTGAAGATAGTTGTAATTTTGTGTCTCCGGTTACTTAAATATTTCCGATTTGTGTGCGAATTTGATTAACACTGACCAGAATGCCTTTCTAACCCTGGAAAATACTGGTCAGAAGGTGTTGACCGTCTGTTGTTCTCTCAAAAACAAGCAAACAAACAAGCAAAATTGATGGTGACATTGTCATTCCGGTATGGGGTTGGTTGTCAGGCTGAGCGGTTACCGTTTCCCCGTGAGGTTACAAACCAGATCAGGAGTGTTTCTCAGACCCCTTGGTTGGAGTTTTCCTTCAGGGACGTGAAGCAGCACAAAGCGTTCGGGGTGGGGAGCGGCCCCCTGATGTGTGTGGTGTTCACGTTGAGAGTGAACTTCTTCACCCCCGGGCTTCGGTGGGAGCCCTCTTGTTGACATCCCGCAGCAGCCGGACCGGTAATTATTTGGCCAAAGCATGACTGTGCCGTAGAGCAGTTATTGATATTGCTTTGACTGGCCGTGCTGTTGTAGGAATAATTTATCCCCCGCTTCAAAATTTCCACAAGGTTATATTGCGTTGAATTTTAATTTGTCATTTTTTCTGCTCTCACTTGAAAAACTTATAAGCTTTTGTGACATTAAAATATGGTTCTAATTTATTAGCATAATCTGTTAATATTGTTTCATTTTAATAGACATTAAGTATGATTTCTTAACGCTCTTGTTAAAATTACATCTTAAAATTGAAGTCAAGAAAAATTATATGTGGCTTAAGGATCCCAGTGTCACGTGTGCCCCAAATTTTTATATGAAAATCTTCCCTCTTTAATCGCATCGTATCTGAGGTGCTTCAGTTATGACGAGGAGCCGCCCGAGCATTTTCGAGCCTAGCACCCTTCCAAAATACGAAATCTGCACCGCGCACGGTGGGAGAGCCTCTCCCTCCGCTAGGGTGCCCCCCCCCCCGCCCCCGGTTCACGAATCACCTAACGAAGGCTGCGAGATCCTTAAGAAAATAATAGAAATCACACCGAGGGACGCACGGCATCTGGCGTAACCGAGCACCATACAGACACAAGTGCTCCCGGTAGCACGCGGGGCTCCCACAGGATATTAGCACGAGCTTCCCCGGCACGCCGGGCGCCTCACCCCACACGGGTCCCTTTCGTGCCGTCTTTATCTGCTACGCGATGCATGAAATCTGCTTTCGGTTTTAGAACGGCTGGCCACCTTTGACCCCTTCCGTGGAGACACAATGTGACCTTTCTCTTGTCGTCGGCTTTCATTCTCCTGAAAATTCTATGAATTTTTATTACGAGTTTTTTTTTCAACCACGCCGAGGCTTCTACAAATGACTTGCGGCAGAGGAGATGAAGTTGTTGGACTGGCGTTAGGCAAGTTTTACAGCCGGCGTGCGTGCCGCTGAGCAGCCCGGGCCTGTGTCCTGCAATGTCACACGCCAGTAACTGCTGAGCCTACTATTGGATAAATACATCATTTTATGGAACATTGATTGTTCTATAAACCCAATGGAGTATTATGCTCTATGATCAAACCATTTAGATTGTGTGTAGAGCACAGAAAATGCCATATTCGGGATGGTACTAAAAGTGCCATTTGTGTATTTTATGGATGTCATTACAGGGGAAACTTCTCTCTGTAGGCCCTGTTTACTGCAAAATTTTTTAGTCCGTAATGACATTTTTCATTCACAACGTATGCCTTCAAGAGAGGGGGCCCTTGTTTTATTTGTTTCATTCGAGTTTACTGCACAAATTCTGTACATTTTAATTAAATGTAAGCTTAACAAAAGCATAAGGTATTTATTCTGTGGGAAAGCGCGATGACAGTAACAAAAGAATAACACGCACACGGAAAGGACACAGTCAGGTGCTCAGCCCTATTTGTAGCTGCCCAGAAGCCCCCAGCCCGCAGAACAGAGCCATCAGCATGGTTTGGGGGGCGGGGGGTGGGGGTGAGTGTCTACGACTTAACCCCTCCGCGCCTGCACTCCAGGTCTGTGGCTTTCAACTCCGAAGATGTTCTCTTCAGGGAGGACAGATAAGAAGGAACCGTCTCTCTCAACCGTCTTCTGGAGAAAGTGAGCCTAATCCGGAATCACTTCCCTGGAAACGAATCCTCAGCTCTCGCCCCCAAAAGAACCCTTCTCATTTCAGCCAAGTTGTAAACTTTCAACGCGTTCAACTATGAGAGGGGAGTATAATATCTCTGTAGTCACGAAAACAAATGAGCAGTAAGGGGAGATTGTTTTTTAACGTTTTATTTATTTTTGAGAGAGAGAGAGAGAGAGAGAGAGAGAGAGAGAGAGAGAGAGAGAGAGAGGGAGGGGCAGAAAGAGAGGGAGACACAGAATCTGAAACAGGATCCGGGCTCTGAGCTGTCCCCGACTCGGGGCTCGAACTCAGGAATGGCGAGATCGTGACCTAGGCCAAAGTCGGACGCTTAACCGACTGAGCCACCCAAGGCATATCCCGTAAGTTGAGATTTTTCATAAGCAGTCAGGAGGCTGCGTTTTAACTTCATTTGCCCCTTCTGCACAGAGCGATTTATGGTCCTCTCACAGACAGGTCCAGAAAGGCTCCATCAGATGCATGGCTTGATTAGCTACAATTATCACACGGAAATCCAACATTGTCTTTGAAAGACGTGAAGCGTAGCGCAAATATGATGTTGGGCGTCCGTGCTCTGTTAACGATTTGTGCACTTCTGGACCTATACCGGTGACTAAGCAGTTAAGGATAAGCCTGCACAGAGTTCCTGTTTTCCAAATACCATATCCACTTGGCCATTTGCATTGGTGAGCTTTACGGTTCATATTTACTCGAAAGAGCTCAAAAATTGAAGTTGATGTGCCCAGTAAATTCTTGGTCATAGCCCAGTTAGAATTTAAAGTTACAGTAGAGATTCACATTAGTTTAAATGACACTTGAACTTCTACATAGCTCCACATTAATTCATTATGGGCGAAATGGAAGAATCTTCAGTGGGTGAATCTTTTTCAATCTGATTGAGGCTGTTACATTTTATAGGTGCTATTTTTCAAGGCAGTACTGACAGCACTCGAAGTTATTAAATTGCTGAATCAAAAGATGGGCCTGTACTCGCATTTATGAACTGATGGAGTGGCTGGGCTCGCGCCGAGCGGAGGTTAAGATGTTGGAGGTGCCCTGCTCCATCACACGCCGTCGTGACAGCAGTATTTACCCATGTAGTTTACTTTAATGGTCTGGAAGTGGCTTCACCCACCTCTGGATTCAAATAAATTCCGTAAGTAGCTCAGAATGGCGTAATTACCAGCGCTGCAAGGGATTCAGAGGGTAACGCTGCACCCAGGAGGGCTTCTGTCCAGCCGCAGACCGGAGGAGGAGGCCCCAGGGCTCTTCCTTCCGCAGGCGCCGGGCCACCAGGCCACCGGACCTCCGTGTCTCCCACCTGCCAGGGTCTCTCCTGCCCTCGACGCCGAGGCAGTATGCCCTCTTCTGCAATGACGTGGGGTTGGTTTGAAGGGTGCCTTCTTTATTTTTGTGTCCATATTTCTTCACGTCTTTTTGTTTTAGTTTAGTTTCCCAAACTCTAAGTTAAACTGGAAAGGACCTTGAACTTAGGGAGTGGACAGAAACCAGCACATCAAGTTCAGGGTGTAATGATGGCAGAACGGACAGAAACAAACAGGATCAAGTTCAGGGTGTCATGAGGGCAAGCAAGCCCCAGGTGGAGGGGTGGAGGGAGGGAGAAATTGGGAGCACGTGCACCGGAGACCAGGGGTCCCAGAGGAAGGTGCCCCCAGCAGGCTGGTGGTATCCCCAGTGTAGACTCCTGCAGGCATGTGAGTGCGAGCAGGGGGTCCTGTGGGGTGCCCTGTCCTTGCGTTCTGCCGCAGACCAAGCCTCCCGACCTCTTTGGAGAGAGATTCTAGGGAGATTCGAAGTTCAGAAGATAAACCGAGGTGAGGTCAAGTACACACCAGGGCTCAGCGCCCTCCTTCTAGGACCTGTGCGGTTTCACCTGCTCTCGTGCCTGCCCCCAGACTACAGCCTTCCCAGGGCTGTGTTTTCCTTGTATAAAGCAGAGGTGCAGGGGGGGGTGGGGGTGCAGGATGGAGGGACATCGCAGCAGGCACGTCCCTGGGTGGGGCAGCTGGGTTGATTCCCTTAAACCCTGCAGAGGCTCACATGACCTCTGCAAAGTCTTCAGAGCCCCGAGGGCTGGGAGTCCCCAGTGTGGAGACCACCACTGCCCCAGGGCACCTGCCCCGGGGCACCTGCCCCTGAGCACCAGGCGGTTGGCACTTGGGAGGTGCTTGCTCACAGAGGCGGGTTAAGGAGCAAGCTCCCTGCTCTGGGTTCTCCCCTTTCCTCGGAGGGTAAACAGGACACCTGATACACTTTGGTTAGGGCATTTAGCTAGAACCATTGGTGTTTTGGACCCTCCCCGGGAAGGTTCAGTTGACCTTTAAGATGTGATGGCGTGGCTTTCGCCTGGCTGGTGACAGCTTGGCCAGGCCTGGTCTGCCCATGGCTGCACAGCCAGCCCAGGGCCGCACCCCCTGGTCAGGGTGTAACGTAACCCGAGAGAGTGAGAGGGAGGTTCTGCTCCTGGAGATCATCCCGCTTGACGCCACGAGGCTTTCCCTGACCCAAGAGTCTGTGATTCCATAATCGCTCTAAGATTCACGCTTTAGAGCGCATCCTCAGAGGCAGAAAACACAAGGTGACAGAAAACCGACCCCACGAACTCGCGGTACGGTGAGCTTCGTTCCAGTTGGTTCCCTGCCCGCACCATCAAGTGCCACCAGGAGACCCTTGCCCTCCCTCCGGCCTGCCAGGTGACAGGGGTTGCAGTGGTATGAATTGCCCTGACCTCTGACTGTCGAACAGGGGGGCATAGACCACCCAGACGTCACGGCACTGTATATGGAATGGGCCAGGAGTTTGCATTCGGAGCTTAGCGTGGGGTTCCAAATCCAGGACTGTCTCCTGCAGTCTGCATGTGAGCTCAGTGTGCCCTCGCGGTAAATGTGATTGAAGGGCTTCTGTGGATCGTGCCTGAGATACTGTGCCTCCTAGAGACGGGCCTTGTCTGGGGTCTGTGCTCAGAGTGGACTCTGTGTTGAAAGAAATGCTTTCTTACGGAAGTGCACCAACATGTTAAACAAAACTCTTATTTTTGAGGGATGCTAGCAATACATAATCGTAACAGTTTGTAATCATTTTCTTTCCTTTGGTGAGGATAAAGCGTTCTTTTTAAAAATGACCTACAGGGGCGTCTGGGTGGCTCAGTCCGTTGACGGTCCGACTTGGGCTCAGGTCATGATCTCATGATTCATGAGTTCAAGCCCCACATCGGGACTCTGTGCTGACAGCTCAGAGCCTGGAGCCTGCTTCCGATTCTGTGTCTCCCTCTCTCTCTGTCCCTCTCCTCGCTTGCTCGCTCGCTCGCTCTCTCTCTCTCTCAAAAGTAAAATAAAACATCAAAAACAATTTTTTAATTACCTACAATAAAGACAGTAAGATGAAATCCTTTAAAACTGTGGTGGCCATTGGAAATCCTCATTGATTGGTTATCACCTAGGGGGGAAGGAGGCAATAATAAGAACACGGATCTTTTCCCTGTTTTGATGGAAAGAAATCAGTTTTCAGTCGTGTTTCATCCTGTCCCGCGTCGGCCTGCGTCGGAGCTGACGCTGGGGGGATGGGTGTCCATGCCTGCGTCCCAGGCCCTCCTCACGTCTGTTCGTAAACTTACGAGAAGAGTTGCCTTTGGGTCAGAATACACTGCCACTCTTTACTGTCCTTCACTGCCCACCAGTGACTGAATGTCTCGTTCCAAGTGACAGTAATCGAGGGGGGTGGTTGTAGCCACACTCCTGCCCTGGGAACAGGAAAAGCAAACGCTGGCTGGTGAGAGTTGTTATTTGGACAGTCGAACCAGGAGGACAGAAAAATGCCTGTTCCCGTCACACACCCGTGGCCGAGCCGTCAGAGTCCGTGCACACGGCCGGCCCCGGAGGCCCCTGGCTCACCGCGGTGTTTCTGCCGAGGGGTTAAAGCTTCTGCACAACCGTTGTCTTACTTGTAAGCCTAACAGTCGTGTTTCGAGGCTCTAACTCGTCCCTGTCTCCCATAGGCATTGTTTCCAAGTCCTACGAATGCCGTCTGAAGGGCCAAGGAGCCACGTTCGTGGAGACAGACAGCCCGTTCACCGCGGCCGCGCTGGCGGCCGCGTCCCCCGTCAAGGAGCGGCCCCGTAGGGACAGCACGAGGCGGGCGGCGGCCGAGCAGGTGATCGTCATCCAGGGCTACGGCGGGGAGTTCGCGCTCGACGCCTCCGTGGAAGAGACCGCCGCGGCCACGCTGCAGACACTGGCGCTGGCCGGCCAGGTGGCCCGGGTGGTGCACATCACAGAAGACGGGCAGGTGATCGCGGCCGGTCAGAGTGGCGCCCACGGGGGCGCTGTGGCCCCCGGGCCGGTCCTGCCCGAGCAGTTGGCGGACGGGGCCACCCAGGTGGTGGTCGTGGGGGGCTCGCTGGACGGCCACGGCGCGGACGGGCCCCTCAGCCCGGAAGGCGCTGTGATACAGCAGGTGACCAAGCAGGAGATCTTAGACCTCGCCGAGGCCGGAGTCCCCCCGCCCGACGCGGCCTCGGCCTTGGACGCCCTGCTGTGTGCGGTCACCGAGCTGGGAGGGGCGGAAGGCCGGGTCGGGCCCGACGAGAAAGGCAGGTCGGGCCACAAGGACGTGCTGGTCCAGCTGCCCGGTCAGGAGGCGCCCCCCGCCACCGCCCAGCCCGAGGCCCCCGAGATCCACATGTTCCAGGACGTGCGGGAGGGCGCGGCCCCCGGGGAGCCTGTGGAGGTGCTGACCCAGGTCGTGCGGCCCCCGGCCCTCACCGCCTCGCAGGAGCGTGCGCAGGTGGCCTTCAAGAAGGTGGTGCAGGGCGTGCTCCAGTTCGCCGTGTGCGACTCGGCCACGGCCGGCCAGCTCATGAAGGAGGGTGTCACACAGCTCATCGTGAACGAGGAGGGCACCGTGCACATGCTGGCCCGGGAGGGCTCCCAGATCATCATGCAGGAGGCCGAGGCGCACGGCCCGCGCGTGGACCTGGCCGAGCCCGACGGCGAGATCTCGCAGATCATCGTGACGGAAGAGTTGGTCCAGGCCATGGTCCAGGAATCGGGCGGCTTTCCCGAGGGCGCCACTCACTACATCGTGACGGAGCTGCCCCCCGGGGTGCCGGAGGAGGCGGGCGTGTACTCACACACCCTGATCGAGGCGGCCGACTCTCAGGGGATCCTGCAGGCCGGCGCCGCGCTCAGCGCCGAGGCCTTGGGCCCAAATGGAACCCAGCAGCTGACGAGTATGGTCATTTACACCCAAGATGGGTCCCCGGCAGCGACTGTCATTCAGGGCCAAAGAGAGAGTAACGAACTCCAAGAAGCGTGAGGCGCGCGCGGCCCGGGGCAGGTTGGGGAGGTCCGGGTGCAGACGTCCGCTCCCGGCCCGGGGCGGACGAGGGCGGTCCGGCACCCGGGGCACGGTGTCCCCTGGACTTCATTCACAGGGCCTCCGGGACGGTGACGCGGTGCTCCCGGGGCCGCCCGCCCGCTGTCCGGGCGGCTTGGCACCGGCTGCGGGGGGCGTGCACGGGGTGCGGGGGCCGCCACCGCTGGGAAGGCCCCGGGTGGGACGGGGTGCCGCGGGGCAGACCCCCGGGCCAGCCAGCCTGTCTCCTGCTGGCTCTTTTGTGACTGGTCGCTTCCCTCCGTTCTGTGGTCCGTGCTGAGGAGAAGCCACGTGTTTTAATGTTTCCACCCCCACCGAGTGTTTTCCCGTTTCAGTTATCAAAGGACTGTGGCTCGCGGCGGAAAAGTCCGAGCAGCGTCTCCTGCGGCCTGAGACATGCCTGTTGTCCCGGTCCAGCATGTCGCCGTTTTAACGTTTTAGTATATATTTGCTTCAGAATTGCAGCTACAGGTATTACCGTCTTGCAGCAGGCCGCCCCTGTTCATTTCCCTGAAATCTTAGGATCGCGGGGTCCCCAGACCAAAGGAAGACCTATTCATCTCATGCGTCCTCTCCCCGGACCTCGTGGGGGTGTCCCTCGCTCTGGTTGCACTCTGCTTAAAAGAAGCCTTCTTAAGCCGGTGGTGAAGAACAGCCTTGACGTTTCTATTTGACGAAAATCTACCTTGGTTTAGACAACCCAGCGCTTCTAACTTTGACTTCGTTTCATACAATAAAGTCTATACATGAAATGCGTACTCTGGAAAATATTGTTCATACCAATATTTTGCTTTTATAACAAATGTCTGTTCATACTGATCCCACTTTTGCAGGATTCATTTGTGACTTCTGTCCGTGTGAAGGAGCTGACGTTAAACATTAGTACTAGAAAGCCGTGCTCCCGCAGCCCCGGGCCTGACCGGCGTCGTCCGTGTTTAGTCGTGGGCTCCCTGCAGCTGTTGGAATGCAGCTTTGTGTTCTAGTAACTCACTTCTCGATCCAGTTCTCTTCTTCCTTTTCCAAAAGTGTAAAAACAGTTCCCCTCCCCCGAACGCAAAGGTTGTTTCTGTTCTATTTTTTTTCCTTTGAAATAAAATTACAGCATTAAAGATAACGACAGTCTCTCATTTCCAACAGCCGCCCTGTGAGCAGCTGTACAAGCAGACGAGGGCCTTTTCTTCTGTCCCGCACCAGGGTTTGTCCCCCCGCTCTGCCCACGACGAGGGAACTGCTTTCTGTCGGGGACCTCCTACGGCCCGGTGCCAGTTCTGACTGTTGGGCGCGTGGGCCAAGCGCCTTCTAGTGACAATGGCATATTCTGTCACGGTTGGTATCTAAAAATTGTGAGGAACAGACCCGAGAGAAAAGGAAGAGAGGATAGCACCTTTTTAGTTGGAGTGGACATACCGTTCAGAATCGCTTCCTGAGGGCACAGGGCGGGCACATGCCCCGCTGAGCCTCTCCGGGCCTCGTCCGCATTGCTCCGCGGTCCCGCAGGGCCACCTCCATTGACACAGTCACCCCCTCCCCCCCAAAACTAAAAGGTGCAGTTTCAGGTTTGACACTGAGATTCGTAATTGGCTGAGTACGACTTGCTCGTGTTTCCTAAAAGTGGCAATTCACGTCTCCAACACTTGTCTTCAGCCAACGGTGACAGGATCGACTCCCGTTTGTTATCAGGATGAAGGTGACCTTTATAAAGTGATGCCCCTCTCCAACCTTCTCCTACATGTTAAAAAAAAAAAAAAAAGAGGAGGAGGAGGGGGGATGTTTTCCGGTGGAAATATTTCTTCCCGATCATGCCCCCCGTTAGCTACAGCCCGCGGTCCTCGGCTCAGATGCTAATTCCTGAGTGTGCTCCGTCCTGTATGGCTAACCTTTCTGCCACAGTCCGGGGTGTTGACACGGACATGCTGCAGTTTACCGTCGGTGATTTATTTAGGATAAATATGTCTCAGGTGGCATTTAATCCTTCAGAAAACCGGTGTAGGCTGCAGCGTGAAACCAGCAATCACGTTGTACGCACAATGAAAAGAGCAGGCCTTTGCATAAAGAAATTGTACAGAAGGTGTTTCGAGGCTCAGAAGGATTGCCAAGGACCCACTAAGCTATGGTCTCCTGTACTTACCTATAGGGCTGTGTTAGCGTTACCTCTCTTCCCTCTCTCGTTACACAACTATTGGAATGTAAGGGAGTTGAAGAAATACACACACACACACACACACACACACACACACACACGTGTGTGTGGGCCTCAGAATAATGAGGTGCGGTCGATACTGTGACCAGGACGCATTTACTGCAACAGGGATTGTCTGTAAAGAAGGTACAGGCAAGTGTGTAGCCTTACTGGGGTTTTTAACTAGAAAAAACGGTAAAACTTTAAAGAACTTAAAAAAAAAAAAAAAGCAAACAAAATATTTACTTGGAGACTAGAATCCGGAAAAGCCGCCTTTGTATTCAGCTACAGCCAATGAAATGATTGAGCCCCAAGGACACGGGCCGTGCAGTGGCACCGACCACCCTGCCCAAGTCCACATCCAGAAATAGCTTAGACGCCACCTCCTGTGGCTGCAGGTGGCCATTTTGGGCGCAGAGTTACAGAGGACGCGGTTTCCACGCAAAGGAAGCTTTAGCCGCCAGTGTCACGAAACACGGTGGCCCCAGCAGGCATCCCTGTGGGACGCTTCCGGTGTCCCTGAACGGTTGTGCTCCAAAACCTCTCCCCCCACACCCGAGAACGCACAAGCAACAAACCCGTGTCACCCGGCAGGTACCAAGGGTATCCTTTTTGCTGCTTGGTTCGCTCTGAAGAACCAAGCAAATGTGCAAAGACCGTGTGAGTGCGGGTGCTGGTGGCTCCACTCATCTGTCGGCCCCTTCCAGAAACACGGACCCCAGCGAAGTCCTCGCAGACGGACAGAAGGGAGCCTCAGGGGATGTTTGCTCAGTCCCCTGACAAATTGTGACCAAGACCCCGCAGAGGCCCAGGCCTGGCCATGCTCACGCCAAACACCGCTGCTCCGACCCAGCGCTCCCTCTCAGAGCCCGGAGGCCCGCGGCCCAGGAGCACAGCAGCTGGGAAACCCTCCGGCCGATGGACAGTATTCACGTTCCTAGTTCCGTCCAGCCTTCTGTTTCCCTGACCACAAAGCTAAAATCACGGCACAGGAAAGGACTGAAGACCCAGCTCGGAATCCGGCCCCAGAGTCAGTTCTAGAAAGTCGACTAGGAAACAAGAAAGGTCCGTTTAGCAAACTACAAAAGGAGCCGTGAGTTTTCGCTCCTTCTGCTGTTTAGTATCAGCCCATAATTTAAGGGCACACGGCTCACTTAGGCAGCCTCCTCCTGTTCCATCTTGTTGAAGAATACAATTCCTTCTACTCCTCTAGGGTGATATCATTTCACATGAAGAAAAAAGTTAGCTCAGATGGCAGTTATACGTTTCGGAAGCACCTTCTAATCAGGGATTGGTGATTCATTATTAGCTTCAGCAGGCGATCCATCTGACATGTAAGGGGAAAAAATTAGCAGCTGTCACTGCATGATGAGTTAATTTCCTGATAGGCCTGACACTGAAAAGCCATTTGGAGACATGGCAATGGCTGACGAGAAAACCTGGTGCTGCTTTATAATTGGAGATAAAGAAAGGGCAGAGAAGCGGGCCGGGGGAGGGGCCCGCGGATCCACAAGTGGGGGCCGCCGGAGCTGCGTGCGCCCTCGCGGGCGCATCGCCGTGTCCGGGGCCGGTCCCCCTGCCCGCGCCCCGGCCTGTCATGTACACGCGCCCCCCTGCGAGGTTGGAGAGTGACACGGGGGCCTGACATTTCACAGAAGGGCGAGAGCACGATGTTCTCCTTTCGATGGTCCTCCTGGCAATTTCCATAATTGGAGCTCGGGCTTTCAATCGTGGGATAATGTTTTATCGCCATAGAAAGTAACCCCGTGGAATGAGTGTTGTGGACACTTAGGAGGAGCGGGCGGGGCGGCCCAGCGTGGCTCGCGGTTAGCCTCCCTCGAACCCCCGCTCTCAGACTGCTGTCCCTCACAGGGTCCGTTTCCAGCCCAAGCTGAAAACGACAAAACTTCAGTGTCCAGAAGATGGAAACTAGAACTGGGCATATAAAGCCCTGTCTTACAGGAGGGACTTGTGCAGCCTCCACAGGTGAGGGGTCCTTGGTGACGGCCTCACGGGTAGGGTTCCAGAACCAGGCCCCGAGGTGTCGGTGTTTGCCGAAGTGAGGACAGCCTTATGCGAACAAAGCTCATGCCCGTTAGAAGCCGGAGTCCTGGCTGCCTGTCTCCGACTCTGGGCCGATAACGTGAGTGAAGCAGAGACTTCTCGAGGAATCCGAACTTTGAGAAGAGAGCATGAGGCAGGGAACCGTGTTTCACCAAAACTCCAGGCCCTCAGCCCAGGACAGGATTCTGGTTTCTCTTCTCTCGGAGGGACGCGAAGTGTGTGAGGCCGTGTAGGCCTGGCTGAGACATAATCACCTGGGCGAGCGCACAGTCACAAGGCCCGTGACCAGAATCCAATAGATCCACTGTCAATCCCTCCGAGAAGCATCCACTTACTCCGTGGCCCTGCGTGTTCAGTACCTTTTAATAAATGCTTTTTCAACGACCTAATTTCGGCTTGGCTTCTAGCATCACGGAAAGATGCCTCGTAGCCGGGACGAGCAGGAGCTTGTGGACCGGTCCTCTCCGTCAGCACCGTCGTCCGCGTTCTCCAGACAACTTCTTCAGCAGAGGGGTAAGAACCAGTGCAAAGTACGGGTCTGTTTTTCAGTTTCCAAACTGGGTTCCAGTTTAGAGACGAGCTTCATTCAGGCTCCCCTGGGGGTGCCGGCCATGGCGGCCGGCACCCTTGTCCCCCTCGGCATGGGAAGTGGCCAGCACGGTACTGGTTGAGAAGGGGGGAGTCCCTCAGCAGCAGGACCTCTGTCCGCACGCGCTGCTGTTCCCCAAACCTCAGCAGATCTCCAGCGCCATGCTGCCTGGTCCCGAAACGGGGCCAGAACCTGAAAGGAGACCTACGTGCCAGCCTGACCCACACCTCCACCTTTGTCCCGGCTTTAAGGGCACGGGGAGGTTTTGACTCAAAGCTGCCATACAAGGCCCATCACAGAACATGGTCTCACAACCCATAACGCATACCCACGCTGTGAGTCCCCCTGCAGGACTCAACGGTCCACGGTTTCTCACCCGTGTGTATAAATAAGGCTCTGGCCCCACCACCCGGGGTGCATCCCCTGCGCCCCCCCCCCCGCGCCCCTACGTGATTTCTGGACAGGTTGGAAGTGGAAGGTGCTCCACTGTGGGCTGTAGACCCGCCCTTCCTGACCCTCTGCCCTCCACAGAGTGTGGACCACTCATCCTTCATTTCTGTGTTGCAAATAGAGTTTCGATTCCGGGGCGGAGTCCGTGAGCCCACCTCACAAGACCCTCAGCTCTTGGCGCGGCCTGGAACCGAGGAGGCTCTCCGCGAATCGTTCTGAATGAATGGATAAAGTCATGGATTCTCAGTTCTTCATCGGCTGTTTCTTACCTCCTTGCTCTCCTTCCTTTCTGTCCTTTTAGTCATAATTTCTCAACAAAAATCTTTGGCAGGAGTTGAATCACCACTGAATGCATCTCAAACATAATTCTTCCCGGTTGAACTGGTTCAATACACATTTCTCTGCTTATTTCCACCTTTTGCCAGAGTATTTCTTGACAAGAAGGGTCCTGAGACCAAATCCCGTGACAGACACTGAATCAGGTTCACACACAGTCTTGTCATACACGTTAAGGTGACTTTCAGGCTTTTATCAACAGGGATAAATGACAGGGAATTTCCTCTTCACTCAAAATGGCCACGAACTAAAGGAAACGTAACAAATAGCCCACGTGTGCGGCACCAGACTAAATGTCTCCCGTTCTATTGAAATTAGAATTCTGTTTGCTTATTCCTGATTTCTTTCTAGCCCTGAGGTGCCCGGATCAGTTCTGTTTATTTCTGCCCGTTCCCTCCTTGACATTCTGTGAAAGGACACCCCAGTGTTCTTGTTGGTCTTGGACGACCACGGCCCTTTCTGGAGAGAGCTCTCTGACCCGGCAGGAACTGATGTAAGGAGGCCGAACGAGTGGCCGATGCCAGCCGACCACAGACGCTGAGCTCCTTTTTACGTGCAGCCGCATCCCTGATGCATCCTGAGGTGGTGCTGGCCTCAAGAGAAGCACTGAAAGGAGGCAAATAACACTGTGTTTAACCGATTCCAAATGCACGTGGTCGGTCATGCCTCAATGCCATCCAGATTCGTCGACGGTGTCTTAGATCAAACCGTGCATCTCAATGGAGCAAGTGTTGGGGAGAGAAGCCAGGGGATCCCTTGGAAGCAACCGCAGGTGTCCGGGAACCCCCAGGGGTGGAATTTCCAGTCATGGCGGAAAGAGGAGGGTAGGTTGTGTCCACGGCCGCTGACGCATCTGGGTGGGGCGGCGCACAGACGTCCTCGTTATAAGGGACTCCGACGGTCCCACAGCGTAATCCTCGTGTGGGAAGGCTCCGTCTGGTTCCAGTACGGGTGCGGCCGTGACCAGGTGTGCGGGGCTGCTCCTGGCATCTGGTGGGTGGAGGCCGGGGACGCTGCCAGACTCCCTCCAGTGCCCGGGACCCACTTTCTGGTCCTGTCACACGGCGAGCCCCTGGGAAGACACGAGGCCTTTGCAGACCACACGCCGTCCGCCACTGGCTTTCATTTCAGGCCCGCGGGTGGTGGAAAGTGAAAGTACATCCATCAGTCCAGGGAGCAAGGAAGCTGCACGTCAGGGCGCAGTGAGGGGCCAGCGGTGTGTTCCCGTCCCAGAGTGACACCAGCTCACTCAGTGTGTGTGTGAGGACAGGGACCATCTTCCAGAAGATGGAGCAAGGAAGGGGGAAGGGGGTCCACCTGACAGGCGAGCGCAAGCCAGCAACGAGTGAGGGAACGAAGGGCGAATGTCACTCGGCCCCTCCGGGCAGGGGAGGGGTGTGAATCAAGGCGCGTGACCCCCGTCCAGTGGGGCCTGGGCTCATTGGCCAGGTCGGACCTCGGGGTCCAGGATAGCCCAGGGGCCCAGACCACATGCGCCTGTGCCCAACGGAAACCCGAGCAGGTAGCCACGAAGGAAGGAAACAGCTGAGTACTGCCCTGTCACGCTGAACGTGGTAGCTCGAAGCCAAGGTGACCCTCGCTGAGTGACTTGCAGCTGATGGGCACCTGCTAGGCCCTCCACACACGCTTCCTCTCTTCGAACCCCCTGGACCCGACACATCTGCAGACACTCGGAGCTTCGGGAGGGGGCCCACGATGCACGGCAGAACTGCCAGGGCCGTGTCACCAGCTCTGAGTCACGCTTCACGACCCAGAGAGCCGGGGGCCCCCGCGGTTCTTGCCTCTCCGAGCCAAAGGCCTCCCGGACGTGGTCTCCTCCGCCGGAGAAGCTGGCCACGGTGAGGCTCAAGTCACCCCTCTCTGCCCACCTTGGGTTTGGTTCCCCGTGGGACGGGCGGGTTCCCGAAGGGGAACCTCCCCCCTCCCGTGGGAGGGGCCCCCACGCCTCCTGCCTCGCTGGCCGGCCGGGTCCTGGGGCCTCCCCTGCCTGTCCACGCCACCCAGGCAGCGACAGGCAGGCGCCCCGAACCTCGGTTCCCGCCAGCGCCGCCCAACCGCCCCCGTGGGGCCCGCCGCGCCGCCAGGTCAGGCCCGAGGTGACGCGAAGGGGACAGGTGCCTTCCGCCTCTTGCCCGCGCTGCTGCGGGCCGAGGCGGGCCCGAGAGCCAGGCCCGAGAGCCAGGCTGGCCGAGGCTCCCTGCTCTCGAGCCAGGGGGACGCCCAGCCGGCGCTGTCTTCCTGTCGGGAAACCTGCCACCGCGCGTCCCGTCCTGTCACCGGAGCGTCAGCGGGCTCCAGTCTCTCGGCATATGGCGCGGCGGCAGCTTTCGGGAGCTGTGAGATCCAGATGCCAGCCCCAGGCTGGTCTCCTCCGCAGGGACAGCTGGGCCTGGGCGCCGGCGGCTCGTCTCGGCTTTGTCTGGATGCTTGTCTCCTCCCGTCACTTGCCCACCTGCGAAGCCCAGGTCCGGTCCCTGCTGCGGTCCCGCTTTCCCCCTGCCTCGTGCCTTCGGGCTTCCTTTCCGGAGCCCCCGCCGCGAGGGGCAGCACGGGGGCGGGGGCGGCACTCAGGGGCAAGGCCCCCTTGGGGGCTCCTGCACAGGCACCGGCCGGGGGAGGCCGGGCTGCAGGGCCCCCGCCGCAGCCGGCTCTCCCCGCCCTGCCTGCCCCCCCCCCCATCCCCCGGGAGAATGAGGGGCGCCGGGCAGTGCGGTCGGCAGGGTGCTGGCGTGCGAGGCGCCCCCTGGAGGCCGGGCTCTGCTCAAACCATCTGGGCGAAGATGGTCGGCTGCTCGCGGGCGGGACTCAAGTCACATGACCGTGAGCCCGTGGGGCGCGTCTGGGAGATGTGGCCCTGGGCACCGGGAAGGCGGCTCCGGGCCCCGGGGCGCCACCCTCTCCCCGCCGCCTGGCTGACTCGGCCCCCCTCTTCCGCGCGGTGCCGACAGCCGGGGAGACGGGTCGAGTCCCACGCCGAAGCCAACCCCCGGGGCGGGGGGGGGGGGGGGTTCGAGGCACGGCCCCCACGGGAGGGAGGGGGGGAGGGGAGGGCGGGAAGGCTGCGCGTCCGGGCAAGCCGCGTGCTTCCAGGGGCTCACGCACACCCCCGCTGAAAGAACGCTGGACTGACTCCCGACGTGCGTATGAATATGTGTGTATGTTTACGTATGATGCGCCAGCGCGCAAACAGGGCTCTTGGAGGAAAGCAGGTAGAACGAACCACGTCTCCTCTCTCGGCTGATCCAAACGGCTCAGCACCGTGAGGACAAAATGCGTCGGCTCGGAGAGAGGGCGTAAGCCGCTTGCTGGGAGAGTCCTGCTGAATTGGCACGTGCTCGGCTCAGACCCGGTGAGACGGGGGCCCCGGCGGCACGGCTCGCCGCGGGAGGAGGAAGAGGGTCCCCGGGCGGGCGGCCTCGGCGGCGGGGTCCCCAGGCACAGCCTGCAGTCCACGTAGCGGAGTATTTGGCTTGGGAGAAACCACGCGCTGTGGTCTGTGCGTCCGCGGAGCAGACGCAGGTCGGCTGCGGCGGGGACGACGCGCCCTCTGCTCTGTGGCCCCCGCCCCGCCCTCAGCAGAGCCGCGGCCGTGGCTGCCGCGCTCCTTCAGAAACTGGCCCGGGGACATGATCGTCCTTGTCCGCGGGTCTCCTCGAATTTGTTTATGTATTTATGCATGTATGCATGTTTCTTTTTGAGAGAGAGAGGCAGAGCGCGAGCAGGGGAGGGGCAGAGAGAGCGGGAGACACAGAATGCGAAGCAGACTCCAGGCTCCGAGCTGTCAGCACCGAGCCCGACCCGGGGCTCAAACTCACAAACCGTGAGATCGTGACCTGAGCCGAAGTCAGCTGCTTAACCGACTGAGCCACCCGGGCGCCCCTCTTGTGAATTTTTAAACAAGACACCTATAGATAGAAGTTCTAGTATTTTCTTTTCAGACCTAGCGGATCGCCCATACCCCAGTCTGCTCCCCCAGCAGAGCGCCCTGATGTCCAGCACCAGCTTCCCGCCGCTCCCCGGTGCTCTGGCTTCTCCCTGACTCTCAGGAGGTGCCGGGGAGGTCTGGCTGGACGCTCACGGTCAGCAGGGCGCCGGGCTCAGCGGCCCGCGGTGCTTTCCCGGCCTCACCTGCGCGGTGAGGCTTCTGTGAGGGGACGAGGCAGCCTGGGCTTCGTGGCTTTGGCGTGCTTGCGCCCCTGACTCCAGACACGTCTCCTCTGCGCCCCCACTCACGTCTCCCATTCGGCGCCCGTCAGCACCTTCTCAGCTGCGCATGAGGACTGAACACACACCTGTGTGCTTTCCTACCCCTGCCCCCGTGCATTCCTACACCCCCGTGTGCATTCCTATGCCAACCACCCACCCCCGTGTGCATTCCTATCCCACCCCCACTCCATGTGCATTCCTACCCCCACCCTCACCCCCGTGTGCATTCCTACCCCCTCCCCGTGCATTCCTACCCCCCCCAGTATTCCTGCCCCCCCATGCATTCCTACCCCACTGTGTGCATTCCTACCCCCACCCCCCACCCCCGTGTGCATTCCTACCCTCCCCCCGTGTGCATTCCTACCCCCACCCCCACCCCCGTGTGCATTTCTACCCCCCCCACCGTGTCCATTTCTCCCCCCCCACGTGCATTCCTACCCCTCTCTGTGTGCATTCCTACCCCCTCGTGTGCATTCCTACCACACCCACCATGTGCATTCCTACCCTCCCCCCCATGTGCATTCCTACCCCCTCCCATGCTTATTCATACCCCCCCATGTGCATTCCTACCCCTCTCTGTGTGCATTCCTACCCCCTCCCATGCTTATTCATACCCCCCCATGTGCATTCCTACCCCCTCGTGTGCATTTCTACCGCACCCACCATGTGCATTCCTACCCTCCCCCTGTGTGCATTCCCACCCCAACCACCACCCCCAAAAAACGAAAGCCAAGGAACACAAAGGCACGTGATCCCACAAAGATACACAGAATAAGAGCAGCAAGAGCACATCTCAAAAGTTTGGGCGAAGGCGCCAGGTGTCAGAGAGGGGTACCCGGAGCAAAACCGAGAAAGCGGACCCTCGGTCCCAGCAGGGGGAGGTCGAGGCCAGCGGCGGGCCAAATGGTGTCCCGAAGCCCTGAGAAGCTGAGCTGAGGCATCTGCACTACTGAGTGCGGATGGCAGGGCTGGGGCCGGGTCCGAAGCACGTCCCTCCCTCCGCCTGACCTCTGCAGCCAGGCCCCTGCCCTCCCCCACTTCCCGATCCAGGAGACAACTGGAAGCCTTTTCCTCTGGAGAAATCCCACCAGAAAGGCTCTGCGCTCGGGACACAGAGGAGTGGGAGATGCCATGCGTAAAGTGGGATTAGGAGAAACTCTATGTACCCAGTGAGACCCACCCCCAGTCTGTCACCTGCTGGAGTCCAGGACAGAGAAGCCAAGATCGTGAGCCGCTGGTAGACGACCAGAGGATTCTTTTCTGGAGAAACTGAACCACCCTCGAGAGAAGACCTCCACAGACAGATAGCAAAGATTTTCCAGTGAAAAGGCTGACTGCTGTCAGGTCACTTTGAAGCGGAGGCCAGCTGCCAAAAAACCCCCCACACAACTTCCCATCAGCCTTCGTGCCTCACTCACATACGGACATAAGGCCAGGGACCGACATGAATAAAAACGATCAAGAAAAACTAAGGGGGGGAATAGAAAGAAATCCAGTAGAAACATATTTAGAGAAAACTTCAAAATCTGCACTTGGATGATAAGAGAATGCATGCTTCCATGAGATAATAACGGTGTTTCTATATTGCTAAAAAGTAACAATAAGAACATGAAAGAATCTTGGGAAATTAAAAATAAAATAGATGCCACTTTTAAAAATCTGCCTTTTAAAAAATTCCATCTTTTGAAAGACAAAGTGAAGAAAAGCTCTCAGGTTCAGAAAGTGGGACCAAAAGACAAAGAAATTAAATTTAGGCAGGGCGCCTGGGGACTCAGTCAGTTAAGCATCCGACTTTGGCGGGTCATGATCTCGCAGTTTGTGGTTCGAGCCCCTGCACCGATCGGCTCTGTGCTGACAGTTCAGAGCCTGGAGCCTGCTTCGGATTCTGTCTCCCTCTCTCTCTGTCCCTCCCCCATGCATGCTCTGTCTCCCTCTGTCTCTCTCAAAAATAAATAAACATTTAAAAAAATTAAATTTAGGTGACACAAAAAATCAGAAAGTTAAAGATATCAGAAAATCCAGAACCAACTAAGGTCTAGAAAGACAAAATAGGGAGAACAGAAAATAGGAAGTTATCAAATAATTGACTCAAGAAGATTTACCAGACTGAGAAGTAAGAGTGTCCAGCTTGAAAGGACCCATTAAGTGCCAAGCATAATGAATGACAGAGACACATACTGGGCTTATCAACTTGGATTTTGGAACCCCAGAATATGCAAAACTAAAAGCTTTCCCAGAGAAAAATAAAGGAGATCACACAAAGGAAATCAAAATGACATCAGACTTATGAAAATAACTCTGGATATTAGAAGTTAAAATAATCTTCAAAATCCAAAGGGAAATTATATTATCAAAGAAGAATTCCATATCCAGCTAAACTATCAATCAAGCATGGGAGTACAATAAAGACATTATCAGATATGCAGTCTCTCCAAAGTTTTGCCTCCGCTGTATCTTTTTTCATGAAGGAACTGCAAGATGTGCTCTTGCAGAAGACAGAGTAGTTTTGAGATTCAGGAACAAAAGATCGACATAGGGGCAACAAAGGATATTTCTAGGGTAGTGCTTACTGGAGCAGATAAAGGGAGGGCTCTAAGCAAAAAGGAATGGAACTGATAGATGGCTTGATATATTCCTTTATACGGAAAACATTTTTCAAAAGTCTGAATAGTGGAGCGCCTGGGTGGCTCAGTCAGTTGACCGTCCAACTCTTGATTTCGGCTCAGGTCGAGATCCCAGGGTGGTAGGATCGAGCCCCATGTCGAGCTCCGTGCTGAGCGTGGAGCCTGCTTAGGATTCCCTCTCTCTCCCTCCGCCCCTCTCCCTCGCTCATGTTCTCTCAAATAAAATTAAAAAAATTAGAAAAGTTAAAAAAATAAAAAGAAAAGTCTGGATAGTTTGGAAAAAATAAGGGACCGCATATAAAAAAAAACTAAGCTGATAAAAACAGTGAGATTCAATGCCAGCAAACGCTAAACAAATGTGTAAGAAAGAAAATCAGATCACTTGGCTCTACGGTGAACAATGTCTACACAGTCATCACATTCACACTGAAATGAGTTTAATAAAACTTGTACTAGAATTAAGCTAGAAGGATGGGGAGAATGGGGTGGTTAAGAAGAGTGTACTAACTCCTGTGTCCTAACAGGAGGTTAAAAGACAGAGTCTCAAAATGACATAATTTGAGGGTCAACAAGTTGCAACATCCATTTCTTGCCTCGATGGCAAACTAGCACAGGCTCCTGGCTCCGCCTCTTGATCCTCCCGAGAGAGACATGGAAGGAAAGAACATGGGGAAATAGCAACAACGTGTTGTTTTGGCTGCTTTGAACCTCGCGGTTGGGTGGAGAGAGGGCTGAGCCCAGGGTCCCCGGGCACAGGCAGCCACCACCACTGCGGGAGGAAAGCTCAGAGAAAAGCAGCTAAAATTTCATTTTGCTCCGCAAACCCCCTGACCCCTGAGTGCAGAATCCTGGGGCCGCAGCCCAGACTCCCGGTGCAGGAGACCCTACGGATAGAGCCAAAGTGGACAAAAGCCTTGGGAAGTGAAGGAGGGCACAGCCTTCAGCCTTCGGCAGCTCTGATCAGAGACTCCCTCCTCCAGGCCTGCTCCTACCCTTAGTGTTTGAGTCGTTGTTGTCTGAACATTCAAATAAATAAGGAAATATGCTTCATGATTTAGGAAGTGAATAGTGCTTCCTAAATGTTGAAATGTTGAAAAAAAGAAAGTGACACTCTCCTCCATCCAAGAAGCCAAGCAAGTTGAATTGATTCCCATTAGACTTGACATGCTTGGCTGGCAAGCTGGCTCTATGCCATGCCCGTCTGCCCTTCTATCCTGCAGAACGAGCCCAGAGATGCCTGACAGCATCGGGAAATTGCCAAATCACTGGCCACAGAGCGGGATGTCCAAACAAAGAGAGGTTTTTGGTCCACAGTCCGTGGAATGAAAGCATTTCATCTCCCCAGTCTCTGATGTGCATGTGGGAAATGCTAGCCCCCCATCCGCCAACTTTTGGAAAGTAATCGAGTCAGTCGCTTCAAATGGACTGATGATAATTCCTACCAATTAGCTGTATAATAATCATCTTGGCCATGTTTAGTTATCTGAGCAAGAGACTAAATTACATACTATTGCGTACCAAATAACTTTTATAATATGTATTTAAATAGTCAGAACCAGCCAGAAGCCACCAGTAGCCTCTTCTAGTCTCCAGTGGTTTCACTGGCATACTCTGCCATCTTGAGTCTGTTCGCACAGCTCAGTTTGAGGGTGTGAGAAAGGGAGAAGAAGGAAGAAGTATATACGCTGTAACCGAGAAAGCAGTAAGTCACCACCAGGAGAGGAGAGTGAAACGCCGTGGCGGCTGTCAGCTGCACTCACAGAGCACAATGGCGTCAAGCTTCTGCCTTAAATCTTCTCGGCGTTTTTGGCTTCTAAGTTTGTTTCGTTTGGTTTGGTTTTTGTCAGTTGGGGGTGGATGCGTCTTCCAACCCAAGGAAAGCCGGGGCTCGATGCAAATTGACTTCACGTGTGGGCCATCTCTGACTTTCGTTCACCAGCTGGTGGCTGCCCCATTGCCCCTTGGGGCTCCCAGGACTCCGACTTGGCTTCTGGTTGCGTGTCACCCAAGAAATACGTTACATGAGGGGAGTGGCCTTACAGGCTCTAAGCGCCTTCTCTACATGCAACCTGCTTACAGCGGTTTTCAGTAGCACCTGACGGAATTAGAGACGAAGGTCTCACTACAGCAGGAAGGAAGGGGTGCCGCAGGTCCAGATGGGGGCGGGAGGCCCTCTTTTTTCCTGGCCCCGTACTCCATAGGAAGGGATCTCTACCGCAATAAAGTCCCGGAACTGCTAACTCACACCTGCCCCGTGTCGTGGAGCGAATCTATTGAAAGTCTGCAAGAGCCAGCAATTTGCTTTCTTTTCTTACCTCTTCTGTCCCGAGGAAGTGTCTGCTCTGCCTGAGCCCAACTTTCAAACCATGGGTGGGTTCCCCAAGGCCTACCCTGTGTTGGGGGGGGGAAGGTGGCGGGCCGTAGGGCAAGTTGGTAACCCTCGTTCACCTTGGATCTAAAGCCAAGTCCTGCGATCAGTTTATCAGCGATAAAGCTGGCACTTCTTCGACATCTTGCTTCTCAACTGGTTCTCAACTCGGAAGGGAGAAAAAAGGCACTCATTTTCGACCCTTTAACTCCCCAGAGTACAATTTTTACTGTGGTCTTTAGCACTTAATTCCCTCTCTACCACAGCAGCGGTAAGTGACAGCGGAAGTTAGCCATCTGCATTTCCACCCCAGAAACCTGGGTCCTGAGGCTAAGGAGAGCCGAGAGAGGCCACGAATCTCACCACCGCCATGATAGGCCATCCTAAGAGTCCAACTGACTGGATCCCCTGGAACGGGGTTAGAAAAGACCTCAGGACGCAGCCCTGACCCCATTTTTAAGTCTACAAATGCTGAAAGCCAGTAAGTAGCGTGACCTCACTAGGATGACAGCAAAGGATACTTGAATTTAGATCGGGGGGTGAATCCGGAGATTAGACTCTCCAGCCCTGCCCACAGGGGTAGGATTTGGTATGTCTGAAATGTGACCTGAATTCTGAATATGGAAATGATGTTACCTGACGAGTCATATCTGTGACCAGCCTCGAGGAGCACCTAGTCAGCCCAACTGCCCTTCGTTTTCTTCCTTTTACCGTGAAAGTAGCTCCGGGCGAGGTACCATTACAACGGCCAAAGGGGTTGAGGCACAGCCCTACGCTGAGCCCCCAAAATAAGATTCCGTTGAACAGGGATCCACGTAAACGCCACCGGGTGCTTTCAATCAACGGCACATGAACAAATCGACTGTCACTCGGGTTTGGTCACCGGGGGGAAATAGTTTAAGACCTCTAGGCTTGCATGTCCTGTCTGTCAGTGAAGGCCTTGGTCACGCCACATGACCATGAAGACTCCTTCCAGCTCTGATCGTGTTTGGACCAGGAAGGAGAATGCGGACTATCCGGCTTGACAGTGGTCCACATGTGGAGGAAGGCCGTGTGCTCACCATGACCCGCCCCCCGGCCCTCAAGAGAATTGACTGCCGGAAGCTTAGCCATTAGCTCCATTAGCATCAGACAGAGCTCAAGACTCCACTTCCCTCACGGGAGCGAGATGTACAGGGGGCACCACCAAAGTGCAGACGCTGCCCCGCGGCGTGCGGGCCAGGAGCCAGGTCACGGGAGGAGCAGGTGAAAGAACCTGTTGGAACAATTAGGCTGTTGGAAGACTGGCAGGAGGCCGTCTTGAGACGTCGGGACAAACGGACTCGTGGAAGAGGAACACAGGGCCTCTGGGTTAGTGAGGTGCCCGACAGAGGAAGGAGAGCCCAACATCTCCGCTCAGGAGCCCTCTGTTAGACCTGCCACCCTGGATCAGTTATCCGGAGGGGCCAGGGGAGGGGGTGCAGCACGGGGTTGAGCCCTTCACCTTGAGCAGCCAGCCGAGCTACATGACTGCTGCGGCCCCACCCACTGGTTCTGCGAATTGATCTAATGTCCCTGAAGGGAAGAGGAGAGCGTTTGCCAGAAGCTCTCACCACCTCTTGCCTGGATGGTTAGGACCACCTCTCGGCGCGTCTCAGCTCCTCATCTCGCCCCGACCCACCCTGTGAGCCTCCCTTTTGCCAGAACCGTCTTTCTAATGTGGATGCTCTGACATTTCCCCGCTCAAACCCTACCCTGGACCTCCATTACCCGCGAGATAGAAGATAAACCTCTTAACACAGTTTACGCATCCCTGTGGTCCTTGGACTCTGTCTACCCGACCAGTCGCATCTCCCTCTGTCCCCCCGAGCAAACCTTGGGTTGAACAGCACTAAACTCATCCACTTCCTTCCTGTGTCCTTCCTGTTCCCTGTGTCCGGAGAGTTTTTGGCTGACCCACAACGCCCCCTGACCCTTCTCATCCAGTGCCGTCTGCTCAGGGAAGACGCCCGCTCTCCCCGGATTATAACTGCTCATGCACCTGCCTTCCGTGGCAGCCCGCAGGTCCCTTAAGGGCGGAGACTGCGTGCGTCCTTTGACTTTTGAAACCATCGTGACTGCCAGAAGCCTGCTACATGTAAATGTTCAAGGGTGGACTGCTTAATGGTGGAGGAAGAGAGGGATGAGAGTCAGAGCAAAGACCGTGAGCGTAACAACCCAAGTGGTCTAGCAGATGGGGCTGGATGGGGGGCAGAGGGACAGCGGTGTGCGAAAGCCAGCTGGGTGTGTGGGACCATGCCGCGTTCAGGACAGACCCTGGGGGAACTTCCTGAATGGAGGCATGCGTGCCAGACAGGAGGGGCCCGTGGGGGTCCTGGCAGGGAAGGCTGGGCCGGGGCAGAGGAGGGAGGGCAGTGGTGGGTTCCAGCTCTGAGGCAAAGGAGCAGGTGGGGGAAGGAGGAGGGAGCACAGCGCGGGCACGAGGAGACTCTCAGGGAGTCTCAACTGTGGAGCAGAGGGGAGTCACTCCCCCTGCAGCGAGCCCCCAGGGGCTCTGTCAGCCCCACCTGTCGGGGGCCTTCCCATCACAACCCTCTGTGGAATCAAATATGCCCAACAACCCTCGAGCGGCATTTCTCAAAGAGTGTCGCCTAGACCAGTGGTTTCCAAACTGTTTTGACTGTGATCCACGGTCACAGGATGACCCCATACTTGACACACACGCACACATACATAAAATTTAGATATAACTGAAGGAAAAGTTTCCCAAAGCCGGTCTTATCCTTGCTGCTCTGATACACTCTGATATTTTCTATTCTATTCCATTTCATCTTTGTAAAATTGCTTGTCATAACTCGCTTGATTGATTTCAAGACCCACCAGTGAGTCCCAGCCTGTATTTGTGAATCACTGGACCTTTCAAACCAGCAGCACTGGGGGAATTTGTTAAAATACAGGTTTCTGGGACTCACCCCAGAAAGACCCAAAAATCTATATTAAATATATGTCACAATGGGGGAGGTTTTTGTTTGTTTGCAAATGGATGCTTTGGGAATACTGAAGTCTTTGGAAACCCTCAATTCGCTTTAGTAGAATTTTTTTTTATTGATGATTGCCGTCTGACATCTCTTTGATAGATTCACCCTTACGGTGCTGTGAGGGTTAAAATAGTAAAGCATTACAAGAAGGCCTGGCAAAGAATAAATGCTCAATAAATGTTTGCTGCTGCCATCATCATCATCATCATCATGTTCCCTTCTAAATAACACGCATCTGCTCTCTCCAGAAGGTTCCCCATCTTCACGAATGGCACCACGTCCTCTCAGTTGCTCAAGACAAAAGCTAGGAGTCGTCCCCACCTCTCTTCCCTCACCTCCCTCTGCTGACTTCTTCACATCCAAACAGCCCATTGCCTACGGGTCCACAACTGCCACCAATGTCTCTTGCCCTGACTGTTGCAACAGCTTCCACTATTTCTTTCCTATGGTCCAGGATCACCTTTGATGAAGATACATCAGTTGTCACCTCTCATCTGCATTAGTTACTTATTACTGTACCCATTACCCCCCAACATTTAGTGGCTTAAGACAACCCCTGTTTATCCTCTCACAGTGGCTGTGGGTCAGGAACTCTGGAGCAACTTAAGGGGGTGGTTCTGGCTCACAGTCTCTGAGAGCTTTAAGGTCAAGTCGTTACCTGGGATTGTTGTCACCAGAAGTCTTGACTGGGGCTGGGAGATCCGTTTCCAGGATGGCGCCCTCACCTGGCTTCGCCACGTGGACTGGCCATTGGCTACTTGGGTGTCTTCAATACCATGGCAGCGTCTTTCCCAGGGAAGGTGATCCAAGAGAGAGGCTGAAGCTACAGTGTCGTTCATGACCTGGATTCAGAAGTCGCACGCCATCACTTACGCCTTATTCCCTTTGTTGGGAGTGGCTCACCAAGTCCACTCGAGAGGAGAAGTTGACTCCACCATTTGAAGGGACTTTGTAGACACGTTGTAAAGCACTACGCCCTACTCAGAAGTACCAAAGTCTGTGCTCACCTTCTGGCTCTAGACATTTTGGCTGATTCCCAAACATGCCAAGCTCACGGAGCCTTCCTACCCTCTGGTTACTCTGGAAGTTTCCCTCAGCAGAGCCAATTCTCCCTTGTTATTCATCACCATCTCCGTGTCCTTCTTTCTGCACGGCCTTTCCCGATGGTGAGCCGTAAAGGAGCTCATCTATGAGTGTCAGGAAGCAAGTTGCCTCCTGTTGCCAGTCAGCTGTGTGTCCACCTGGACGGAGAGCTCCTTGGGAGCAGGACGTTGGTGCCCCGCTTATCACGTAGTGAAAACCATAGGAGTTAGGATGGTGTGGCGCTGAGCCAGACCCCCAGGCGGTGGGAGTGAACACTGCCATTCCAAGAGTGGACTGGAGACACTCTTCCAGGATTGTCATGAGTCACCGTGCCAGGCTGAAATGCAAACACGGACAACTAATATCTCTGAAATTCGGCCCATTGTGTCTCATTAGAGATCTAGGGGAGGGGCGCCTGGGTGGCTCAGTCGGTTGAGCGTCTGACTGTTGATCTCAGCTCGTCGTGATCTCGAGGTTCGTGAGTTTGAGCCCCGCGTGGGGCTACACACGGTCATGTGGAGACTGCTTGGAATTCTCTCTCTCTCTCTCTCTCTCTCTCTGCCCCTCCCCTGCTCTCTCTCTCTCTCTCTCAAAATAAATAAGCTTAAAAAAAATAGAAATCTAGGGGAAATGACCTAGGAAGGTGTTCTCTAATTCAGAAGGCGAGTTAGGAAGCTCCCTGTTGCTTTCTGTCCTGACTCAGCATCACACCCTCCCAACAGTTCACACCCCACGATAAATGAACTCATTTACTTGAATCGCACAGAAGAAACTTGTGCACTTTGTCACTTATTAATTCGAATCCAAAGCCACGCTCTCTTGCTTTTCTCTAAACTTACCAAAACGTCGTTAGCGCGTTCCCCTTCCCCACAAAGAAATTAAACTCTGACGAAAGGTCCGGGCGTCGCCGAAAGTAAATCTGGGAGAACACGGAGGGTGGAGCAAATGATGACGTTTGTTTTTAAAATGAACCAAAAGCAGGTGGAAATAAATTCTCTTCCAGAGGAGCAGTGTTTGCTAAAAAGATTCACATTTCCTGGAGGGTTTTATCCCGAGCAGATCAATGCAACTAAAGGAGAACAACATGTAGTTTACGAAAACGCTGCGCCTCTCTCCTGTGAGGCCAGCGATCACGCTCTCTCTGTACGCGACTTCATCTCAGACGCTTCAGACAGCGCGCGCACTAAATTACTTTTATTACTGTCAGCTCAGCGCTGCTGCTGTTTCTCCTTTACCCAGTCTCTGTGATTTTGAGAACTTTCCTGCTAATCATTTTCCCTTTGCTAATGACCCTAACCTTCCACAAAATGACTTCTCCGTGTCGGCCTGCATTTTACATCTCCCTCCTTCCTCGTGCCCTCTTTTCCTCTTGGATTTCCCATTTTTCAAGCCTCAGTGCGGACTTGAGTCTGTTGAATTTCAGCTCCTTCTTCCTGTCTTGGATCGCCTATTACCTATTGCAAAGGTCATTTTAAGTGTAATTCAGCTTAAATTACTTAATTTGCTAATGGACAGTTTTTTTTTTCTCTCTCTCTCTCTAGGCCCCTCCCTCTGTCCCAGGCCTGCCTGTGCACCTGCCCCCCCCCCAAATCTAAATCCCAGTTTTCAAAGACTTCTGTGTTCTTAATCGCTCTCCATAGAATCGAAAAGCCAATGAAAGTGAATCCCCTAAATGTGCCGCTTTAAAGGATAAGATTGATATGTTCATAGCCTGGCCGTGGAGGTTGGGAAAGGGGTTGTTTCTAGGATAAGTGAAAACAACCACAAAAATCCCACACCGAGACTGGAAGACCCCACATATAAAATCCACTATCTTCTTGGAGTGTTAGGAATCCTGACAGCAACCCCAAATTCCAAAGTCACCAACGACTCTCAGAACAAAATGTACAATATTCGCAAAGGCTCATGGGGATGACGTCAACCCGTCCTGCCTTGGGGTGTACGTGTGTGTGTGCAGGTGTGTGTTGGGGGAAGAGGAGATCTGGGGGGCTTCCAGGCTTTGGTGGGTCTACCTGTTGGCTCCTGAGACGTCACTCATCCAGCTGGCACGTTCCAGAAGGTTCCATCCCCAGCTTCTTCCTGGAGCAGAGTGAGTGCTGTCCTGGGCCTGGAGAAGACTGGCCCCGGGTCAGTCTCCCGCAAGGGACAGCGTGTCCTGGGGCTTCTGAGCAGCCTCGGGTCTTCTCCGCCTTCGACTCCCATCAGATTTTCCAGAGGAAGTAAAGGCCTGACGCCAGGGGAGCCCTTCCTGTGTGTCCACACCCACCCTGGCCTGGCCGCCGAGACCCCCAACCCCAAATAGGCAAACAAACGCTGTTCCCCTTCGAGTGTCTGAGGCCAGGACAGCTGTGGGCAGGAAAACAGGGACCTCACGCAGGGGCTCTGAACTGCTTACCCAAGGCGTTTGTGCTTGGAATTCTGGAAGGTTCTCTCAGCACCTCGGCTCGCTCCTTGCTTGGAGGCGCACCTGTGGCCACACGGGGTGGCCTGACCGTGGGCTGAAGGAGAGCTCTAAATGGTTAAGTTGACCCCGCGGCAGGAAATGCCCCTGGGTGGGGAGGCCTGGGGTGGCCTCTGCCTCCCCCCTCCCCTCCCCTCCCCCTCAGCCTCCCTCCCCCGCACCGGGGCCTCCAACTGACAGTTTTTATTGACAAGTCATACCCGGGGCTTGCCTTTCTTTAAAGCAGGTGGCGACAATGCAGTCAGTGTGGCAGCGGGCCCTGCCCGGCCGAGAGGACGTGTCAGTGGCCGGCAGTCAGATAATAAGCCCCGAGTGTGAACAGAGAAGGCGGCCCTGCTCGGGGGGCAGTGGCGGGCGCGCCGCAGCCTTTAATGACAGGACAGCGTGTCCGCGCACCGTCTAATTAATCCCATATTTTCACACAGCATAATTACGGCGCCGGCCTGAGTTATTTGGCTGCTGGGGGAGGAGGCGCGCGCCCTGTCCTCTGCTCGGCTCCTCGCAATTTATTATGCTCCCCAGCGCGACACGGCGACACCTCGGCGCGGGCCTATCTGTCATCGCTGCGTTATCACGAAGCCACCCCCTTCCTCACCGGGCTGCGGGGCTGCAGCAAATTGCTATTTTTATGGGATATGATAAAGGAAATGCTACCTTATGTTCCCATTTTTAACTGTCTGGTGCGTGGCGCCTGCGCCCCCCGCCCCACGCGCCCCCCGCGCCCCCCGGACACCGACAAAGCACGCGCCTGCCTTTTCCGCTTCTTTGCGCGCAATTTGTGAATACGCCTTCTCGGCACGGGGTCATCTTTCCAAGAAAGACCGTCCCCCCACCATGCGTCCCTTGCCATTCCTGGCCTCTGGGTTTGGGGTACTTGCTGGGGCCTAGTTATTGTTCACCTGCGCCCTGGAAGCTGCTGGGCGCACCCCCCCCTTCCCCCTTCCCCAGGAGCTTCTGGAAGGCTGCAGCGGAAACACAGGCCAGAGGCCTGTGCTCCTGGGGCTTCAAAGCCAGCCTACTGCCGGGTGGAGAGGGGGCAGTCGGGGGTCAGGGGACTTTCAGAGAGAGCTCAGAACACAGGGACCCCTGGGCCTAGGAAGGCGCCAGAATTAGGAGATGCTTGTGCCCCTGTCCCAGGCTAAGGGACTCCTTGAGTCCCTGCCCCCGGAGAGCCGAGTGCACGTGTAAGCCCCTCACCTTCCCCAAACCTCAGTGTTTACAGGGTGCAAGGAAGGGAAGCCGAGGGTATCTCCAAGGCGCACAGGCAGGGGTGGGCACTCTCCTGCAGGTGCCGATGGGAACGGAACAGACCCCTAGCCTTGGAAAGAGAGACCCTGCCAGGAGGGTTTTTAGCCTCTGGGCACAGCGGGAAGGTCTGAGGTCAAGGATTAAGCAGGTTTAATGTTCAGATATAAAATCAAGAAATGAAAAGTATATGAATTCTGGACAGTTTCTGTGCCTTTCTTTGGGGCTGTTTGTATGTTGAGATGCACAATTAACCCTGTGTTTTTTAAAACCAGGGCCTGATACCTGTCTCTCTTACTCCTTTGTAAACGTAACTGGGTAATTTTGAGGATAAATAGGAAACGTGTTGAGTTCCTTGCAGGGGGTGGGGGCGGCAAATGTTCTACACAGTTTAATATATTTCATCATCTAACCACCAAGTGCGTTCCATCACCCAAGCCATGGAAGTTATAGTCACTACTCTCAATATTTCTTTTTCTTTTTAATTATTATTATTATTATTATTATTATTATTTTAATGATTATTTATTTTGAGAGGGAGAGAGAGAGAGAGAGAGCACGAGCCAGGCAGGGGCAGAGAGAATGGAAGAGAGAGAATCCCAAGCAGGTTCCATGCTGTCAGCATGGAGCCCGACTCAGGACCAGATCCCAGGAAGTGTGAGTGACATTATGACCTGAGCCGAAGTCGACCCAACAAGCCACCCAGGTGCCCCACTACTCTCAATATTTGAATATCAAAGGAAGACACCTCTCATAGGTCATTTGGACAGTTTAAACACCAAACCATCTGTAGCAAAATATTTGATTTAAAAAGTAGCCCATGGATTTCCTTCTTAATAATCTGGCGAAGGGAGCTCCGAGAATTTCACTCCCGACGCCTTCTCCAGCGCCTACACAACAAACTGTATGTGTTGCAGGTATATAGCTCGATGCATTTTCACACACTGACTCAGCTATGTAACCTGGAAACAGGACATGGCCTCTCTTGTCCCGTCAGCCACAATGCCAGAGTCCCCACCCCAACAGTAGGTTAATATTGCCTGTTTTGTATTCACGTGACAGAACCGTGTGGTGAGGGCAGATTAGATCGCCTCTAGGAGATTCATCCACACTGTGCATGGACCTCGCTCACATCTTTGTTATTCGTGTGTCTGAGAGTCTGAATATACAAGGGGACAATGGCCAGACCATATATAAGAGTAGAGCCTGACCCACACCCGCAGCTACCTGTCCAGAAAGCCAACCCCCTTGTCGGAAACAAACAGCCCCGGGAAGACAGCTGCCCACCCCCTTCTTGGCACTCGCAAGAAGCCAGACTGCTATCTCCAGGGATGATCCAGGAAGCCGCTTAGTGATTTCTGTAACTATTGGCCCCAAATGGCCTAGGCTTGATTAATAACTGACAGTTTCTCTAATTCTTGTCTTTACTTCCGACTTAGGACCGAGCAGAGAAAGCCAAACATGCACCCTAACCGATCACGTAGGACACCCCACTTCTGGGCGGCCTCCTTTGGCTCTGCCCAGCTGCCAGCCTCCATCAGGGAAGACCGGGATACAGAACCTTCCGGCTCTTCTGCCTGCCTTGAGTCTCTGCCAAACACACGGACGGCAGTCCACTTCTGCTGAGCGAGCTTTGCGTAACTAGCCTTCGCCCTCCTCATCTGCTTGGCCTTCGGTGATTCCCACCCTCATCCACCGGATCACACAGGTCATTATTCCCGGTGCGCCCGTGTTTTACTCTGTCATCTTCTGTCCATCCCATCGTGGGTGGGCATGTGGGCAGTTTCAGGTTCGGGGCTAGAAATAAAATCCAAAGAAGCGCAAAGAGTGCTTCTGTGAACATTCCTGCAGGTGCCTTCTGGTGCACGCATGTGCGCCTTTCTGTGGGGCGTGAATCCAGCAGACATCCGTTTCTGTGTTTGTGCCCCACCCGGGGCCAGCACGGAGCGCTGGGTATTTTGTGTCTTTTTCATTTTAGCCACTCCGGTAGCAGTACAGTTGGAGTGTGGCTTTAATTTGCATCTCTGTAGCGACTAATGCCACTGAACGGCTTTTTGTGTATTTGTTGACCACTTGGCTGGGCTATCCTCTTTTTTTTTTTTTTTTTAATATTGCTATCTTTTACATTTTTTTCTAGATTTTCGTTCCTTTTAGAGGATTTAGGTCTGCCACAAAACCGAGAGGAAGGTGCAGACATTTCCCATAGACTCCCACTCCCCCACGTGCATAACCTCCCTTGTTATCAATGTCACTCACCAGAACGGTACCTTTTTTACCAAGGATGAACCTATGTTGACATGTCAAAAATCACCTGGTTTACCTTAGGATTCACTCGTGGTGTTGTACATTCTGTGGGTGTAGACAAACATGTAGTGACATGTCTGCCATTAGAGTGTCATACAGAGCGTTTTCACTACCCTAAAAATTCTCCATGTGCCACGTACTCATTCATCCTCCCCACCCCCCAGCCCCTGGCAATCGCCGGTCTTTTTATCATCTCCATAGTTCCGCCTTTTCCAGAATGCCATATAGTTGGAATCATACAGTATGTAGCCTTTTCAGATCGGCTTCTTTCACTTAGTAATAGGCATTTAAACTTCCTCCGTGTCTTTTCATGGCTTGATAGCCCATTGCTTTTAATTGCTGAATAATATTCCATTGTCTGGAGGGACCATAGTGTACTCATTCACGTAGTGAAGGACATCTTGGTTGTTTCCAAGTTTTGGTAATTATGAATAAAGCTGCTATAAACACCCATGTGAGGGTTTTCATGTGGACATAAGTTTTCAGCAAGTTTGGGTAAATACCAGGGAGCATGATTGCTGGATCATATGGTAAGAGTATGTTTCGTTTTGCAAGAAACTGTCAAACTGTCTTCCAAATCGCCTATGAATTTTGCATTCCCGCTCCAACGTGTGAGAGTTCCTGTTGCTTCACATCCTTGCTAACATTTGGTGGTGTCAGTGTTCTGGATTTTTGCCATTGTAATAGGTGAGTAGTGGTATCTCACTGCTTGAATTTGTGTATCCCTGATAACGTGTGATATGGAGCACTCTTTTATATGCTTATTTTCTAGCTATGTGTATTAACATACACAACTAAAAAATTTTTTTTACGTTTTATTTATTTTTGATAGACAGAGACAGAGCACGAGTGGGGAAGGGGCAGAGAGAGACAGAGCCACAGAATCCGAAGCAGGCTCCAGGCTCCGAGCTGTCAGCACAGAGCCTGACGCAGGGCTCGAACTCACAAACCACGAGATCATGACCTGAGCCGAAGATGGACGCTTAACCGACTGAGCCACCCAGGAGCCCCAATATATACAATTTTATATTGATCTTGTATACTGCATCCTTTCTGAAATAATTTAGTAGGTCTAAAAGGTTTTCTGTGGATCCCTCGAGATTTTTATATAGAAGGTCATGTCATCTGAACATAGACAGGTTTACTTCTTCCTTTCCAATCACGAGGTCTTTTTCTTTCTCTTGGGTGATTGTCCTGCCTAGAACCTTCAGTACAATATTGATTACAGGTGGTGAGAGAGACATCTTGCCCAGTTGCTTGTTTTAGGAGTAAAGAATTCAGTCTTTCACCTTGAGTTTGATGTTAGCTCTGGGTTTTTCATAGATGCCCTTTCTCTGATTGAGAAGGATCCCACCCGACCAACTCTTAGGACTTCATTGAGTGTTGCTTTTTTAACCATGAAAGGGTATTTGATTTTGTCAAATGCTTCATCTGCTTCCACTGAGATAACCAGGTGGGGTTTTTTCTTTATTCTACTAATATAGTGTATTTCATTGATTTTTGGAGATAAAACCAATGTTGCATATCTAGGATAAGTCCCACCCGGTGATGGTGTATAATCTTTTTTATATGTTGTTGGATTCAGTTTGCTAAGATATTGTTGAGGATTTCTGCGTCCACACTCATAAGAGCTACTGGTCTGTAGATTTTTTTTCATGATGTGTTTGTCTGGTTTTGGTATCAGGGTAATTTTGACCTCATAATGAGTTGGCAAGTGTTCCTTTCTCATTTTTGGCAGAGTTTGTGAGGAATTGATATTAACTCCTTTTTAAATGATTGGTAGAACTCACCAGTGAAGCAACTATGGGCCTGGGCTTTCTTGGTGGAAAGTTTTAAAATTACTAATTCATCTCTTTTCTTCTTACATGTCTATTTAGATCTTCTATTTATTCTAGAGTCTGTTTCAGTGGTTTATCATCTTTCTAGGAAATTGTTCAGTTTATCTGTTGTCTACTTTCTTGGCATAGAGTTATTCACTGTGTTCCCTTATACTCTTTTTCATGTCCATAAGAGTGGGTGTAGTGTTTCTTCTCTCATTCCTGATTTTAGTAATTTGAATCTTTTTTCTTTTTTCTTAATCAGTTAAATATTTGTCATTTTATTGATCTTTTCAAAGGTCAACATAATTGGTTGATTTTCTTTATTGTTTTCCTATTGTGTTTCACTTTTTTCTGCTCTAACCTTTACTATTTCCTTCATTCTCTTTGAGTTGAGTTTAGTTTCTTCTTTCTAGTGTCTTCAGGCAGAAAATTAGGTCATTGATTTGAGATTTTTTCTTTTTTAGTATTGGCATTTACAGCCAAAGATTTCCCTGTGAGTACCGATTTAACATATCTCAAGGGTTTTTTATGTTATGTTTTCATTTCCATTAATCCAAAAGTATTTCCTAATTTTGTTCATGATTTATTCTTTAACCCACTGATTATTTAGGAGTATGTTGTTTAATTTGTACATCCTTGGGAATGTCCCAAATTTCTTTCTCTTATTGATTTCCAATTTTATTCCATTGTGCTTGGTGAACATACTTGTATGATTTCAATTCTCTAAATTTACTAAAGCTTCTTTCATGGGCTAACATATGGTCTATCCTGGACAATGTCCCATTCTCACTTGGGAAGAGTGAGTGTTCTGTTGGTGGTGGGTGTGTGCATATGTCCATTAAGTCTAGCTGAGTTGTAGTGTTGCTAAAGTCTTCTATCCCTTTATTGATCTCCTGTCTAGTTGTTCTGTCCATCATTAAAACCGGGCTATTTAAGTCTCCAACTGTTATTGTTCAAGTGTTTGTTTCTACCTTCAGCCCTGTCAGTTTCTTCATGTCTTTTAGGTTTCTGCTGCTAGGTGCATGCGTGTTGATAGTTGCTATATCTTCCAGGTGGTAGATCCTTTTTCACTATTAAATGTCCCTCTTTATCTCTAGTGACTTGTTTTGTCTTAAAGTTTATTTTGCCTGATGTCAGCATAGCACACTAGCTTTCTAAGAACTGTTTTTTGCTGGTATCTCTTATCATCCCTCTACTTTCAATGTATTTGTATCTTTGAGTATGAAATATATCTTCTGTAGACAGCATGTATCTGGATCTTGCTGTTTAAAATCCAATCTGGCAATCTTGCTTTTTTACTGGATTGTTTAATTCATTAATATTAATGTTTTTATTAATATGGTTGGTATAATGTTTTCTGTTTTCCTTTTTTCCCCCTATATGGCTCACATCTTTTATTTTTCTCTGTTTCTCCTCTTCTGACTTCTTTTGCATTAAATAGATATATTTTCTAGTGTTTTCTAGTGTAATCATTCCATTAATTATTTTTTTTAACTATATATGTTAAATTATGTTCTTACTGCTTGCTTTAGGACTTGTAATACATCTTAATTTATCAGAATCTACTTCAGGCATATACTACCTTAATTCCAGTAAGTCATGTAAAGTTTTCTCCTTTATAGCTTTATTTCCTCTACTCTGTTTTGTGCCATTATTATTAGACAAATTACATCTGTGAGTGTTACAAATCTAACAATACACTTTTATAATTATTAATGTGTATAATCGTATATCTTACAAAGAAGCTGAAAGGAAAAAGGAGAATAAACATGTATTTATAGAGTTTGTTATATTAATCTTTTAATTTACCATTTCTGGTTCTCTTCTTTTCTTTCTCTGGATTTGTGTTATTTGTGTCATTTCTTTATTACAATCCAGCATTGCAGTCCACTGGCACTCTTTGCGCTGTACTTGTCAACTATTTTACATTTCTGTATGTTACAGGTTGTACAGTACGATTGAACCCATATTGTTTTATGTCATTGCTTTTTAAATAGGTTGAGGAGAAAGAAAGAGAAATATGCAATTATACTGTTTATTTTACAATCACCTTGACTGGTGCTCTTTGTTTTTCTACAGACATTTATATTATCATCTGGTCTTGCTGGCTCTCAGCATTAAGAACTTTCTTTAGTATTTCTTATAAGTCAGGTCTGTTAGCAACAAATTCTGTTTTTGTTCATCTGAGAATGTCTTCATTTTACATTCACTTGTGAAAGATAGTTTTGCTGGATGTAGGAATCTTGGTTGACAGGTTTTTTTTTTCTTTTGTCACTTTGAATACATCTCACTGCCTCTGGCCTCCATTATTTCAAATGAGAAGTCATCTGTTAATATTATTGAGGTTCCCTTGTACATGGTGAGTAGTTTTTCTCACAGATTTACTTTTTTAATTTTTTAATATTTATTTATTTTTGAGAGAGAGAGAGAGAGAGAGAGCAAGTGGGGGAGGGGCAGAGAGAGGGAGACAAACGATCTGAAGAAGGCTCCAAGCTCCGAGCTGTTAGGACAGAGCCTGACACAGGGCTTGAACTCACGAACCATGAGGTCATGACCTGAGCTGAAGTCAAATGCTTAACTGACCGAGTCACCCAGGTGTCCCTCTCACAGCTTTCAAGATTTCCTCTTTATCTTTGGTTTTGAATACTTTGACTGTAATATGTGTCTCTCTGAGTGTGGATGTCTGTATTTTCCTACTTGGAGTTTAGATTTGTAGATTAGGTCACCTAAATGGTGTCCCACATTTCCCTGAAGCTCTGTTTATTTTTCCTAATTTGCTCTCCCTCTGTTATTCAGGTTGCTTAATCTTTATTAATCTATCTTCAAATTATGCAATTCTTTTTTCTGACAGCTCAAAAGAACTGTTAATAGATTTTAGTGACATTTTAATTTCTTTTTTTTTCTAAATTTTTAAAATGTTTATTCATTTTTGAAAGACAGAGAGAGACAGAGCATGAGTAGGGGAGGGGCAGATAGAGAGGGAGACACAGAATCCAAAGCAGGTTCCAGGATATGAGCCATCAGTGCAGAGCCTGACATGGGGCTCGAACCCATGAACCGTGAGATCATGACCCGAGCTAAAGTCAGAGGCTTAACCGACTGAGCCATGTGCCCCTGACATTTTCATTCCTATTGTAGTTCTAGACTTCAGGATTTTCATTTGGCTCTTTTATACATTCTCTATTGTGTCATGACATTTTCTTTCTGATGAGTCATTATTATCATACTTTCCTTTAATTCTTTGAAGATGGTCTCCCTCAGTTCTGAGAGCATGTTTATTGTGCTGCTTTGAGGTCTGTCTACTAAGTCCAGCATCTGGACTTGCTATGGGGCCAACCCGTAGCTTGAATGCCATGCTGTCTCATTGTTCTCACCAACTTTCCATAATTTCATTGAATGCATGGTTCTCAATTTGTTCAATCTCTAGAGACTTTGACAATGTCTTGGCTAATTTTGATAGATTTAATAGATGTCTTTTGATGGCGGGAGCTTCCTCAATCTCCTCTCGCTGCATTCTTGAGGACTTGCCTCTGGCTATTCTCTTTTTTGCCAAGTGTCTGTTTATTTCTTCCACACATATTTCTGTTGGGTTTTCTGTCTTTTTCTTATTGATTTGTAGCAGGTGATATATACATTCTGTAAATGCACTTTGTTGGAAACATGTTGCAAAATACTCTCCCACGTTGTGGGTTGCATTTTTAATATTTTAATGGTGTTTTTTTGATGACTAGAAGTTGTGGATTTTAATATTGTCAGCTTAGTAATGCTTTCTTTGATGGCGTTTTTTAAAGCTTGTTTATTTATTCTGAGAGAGAGAGAGAGAGAGAGTATGAGCGGGGGAGGGGCAAAGAGAGAGGGAGACAGAATCCCAAGCAAGTTCCACACTGTCAGTGTAGCTCAAACAGAGGGGCTCAAACTCACGAACTGTGAGATTGTGACCTGAGCTGAAATCAAGAGTCAGTTGCTTAACTGACTGAGCCACCCAGGTGCCCTTCTTTGATGGTATTTTTATAGTTACTACTCTGTTTAAGAAACCTTTACCATCCCAAAGGTCACAAAGATATTCTCTTGTGTTTTCTTCTAGAGTTTCTTTTATCTTCCATATTTGAATCTGCAACCCATCTCGAATTGACTTTTGCTTAGGAAACCAGGTTCTTTATTGTCTTATATGTATATCCAATTGACCTAATATTTTTCATTGAAAATGCCATCCTGGGGTGCCTGGGTGGCTCAGTCAGTTAAGTGTCCGACTTCAGCTCAGGTAATGATTTCATGGTCCATGGGTTTGAGCCCTGTGTCAGGCTCTGTGCTGACATCTAAGAGCCGGGAAACTCCTTTGGATTCTGTGTCTCCCTCTCTCTCTCTTCCCCTCCCCTGCTTACACTCTGTCTCTCTCTCTATCTCAAAAATAAATAAACATTTAAAATCTTTAAAAAAAAAAAATAAAATGCCATCCCTTCCTCACCACACTACCATATCACCTTTATCCTAAATCAGACTATATTTGTGTAGGCCTGTTTCTGGACTGCCTCTCCTGTTCCACTGAGGAGTTTATTTAACTTTGCCCCAGTACTACATTGTCTTTTTTTTTTTTTTCAACGTTTATTTATTTTTGGGACAGAGAGAGACAGAGCATGAACGGGGGAGGGGCAGAGAGAGAGGGAGACAAAGAATAGGAAACAGGCTCCAGGCTCTGAGTCATCAGCCCAGAGCCTGACGCGGGGCTCGAACTCACGGACCGTGAGATCGTGACCTGGCTGAAGTCGGACGCTTAACCGACTGCGCCACCCAGGCGCCCCCTACATTGTCTTATATACTACAGCTGCATGAAGCATCTTAATATCAAGTAGTTTAAGTCCTCTGGCTTACACTTCTTTAAGACTGCCTTGTTTATTCTTTGCCCCTTTTGTATATTCATGTGAAATTTGGAATTAGTTTGTCAATTTCCACAGGAGAAAAACAGCTGAGAGTTTTATATTGGGATTGTATTTAACTTATGAATCAATCTGAGGAGAATTGACATTATTAATATATTGAGTCTTCCAATCCATGAAGATGGTATGTCCCTTCAGTTACTTATATCTTTTATTTTTGTTCTCTTAAAAATGTTTTATGCCAGTTAATTCAAAGGTCCTGCATATGTTTTTAAACTACTTTTAGATATTTGATGTCCTTAATACTATTATAAATAGTGTATCTTAAAATTTAATTTAATTTTCTATTTGTTGCTGGTATATAGAAGTACAATTATTTCTTAATGTTCACCTGGTATCCAGAATCTTCCCCCCTCCTTCAATTTTTTAAAGTTATTTATTAGTCTACTTCTTTCCCTCAGGTGAAGAGGGTTGTGTTTTTATACTTTTCGGTTCATGGTACATTATTGTCACTGGTCACTGCAAAGCCCCTCTCTTGTATGGTTTCTTTTTTTGCTCACCCCTTTTGTCTCATTTCCTCCCACCCTCCCACTGACCACCATTTTCATGCATTTTGTGTCTATCTTCTTTTTTTATGTTATTTCCTTTTGAGAGAGAGAGAAAGAGAGAGTCAGAGAGAGAGGGAGACAGAGGATCCAAGGTAGTCTCTGTGCCGAGAGAAGAGAGCCCGATATGGGGCTCGAACTCACAAACCGTGAGATCGTGACCTGAGCCGAAATCAGACACCCAACCGACTGAGTCACCCAGGTGCCCCATCGTGTCTATCTTGTTTGCTCTCTGGTTACTCATGGGTCTGGGAATTTTTTCGTATTCTTTGGGACTTCAGAGTTCTCCACTTGGCAAAGTTACTCTTCATGTTCCTTGCCCCTCTTGATGTTGCTTTTTAGCTTGTTGGCTTTTAGGATTCGTGCATTTCTCTCCTTGTCTTTGTCTCAAAACATGATACCAGAACTGAGTGGCTTTTCCCCCCTCATCAGATAGTGGAGACTGAAACTGAGACGATGGGCTCACCAGCCACCCCTATACATGAGCAACAAAAGTCCCCAAGTTAAAATTTACAGTCACGTTTTCCTGCATGCAAATAACACGTGGTAGTGCTGTTGCTTCGTAGGCACAACACTCCAGCTGTGGCACAGGGCTTCCTAGGAATGATAATAATGATGCAGAAGCGCTATCAGCAAGGGCATTAGTGCTTTTCTGTGAGCCTTATTATGTGCCACTGTCACTAATATGAATATGGTAACTAGCATCGTGATGCCGACATATACTCGATTTATAAACTGTATTTAAAAATCTAATAACGTTCGGGGCGCCTGGAGGGCTCAGTCGGTTAAGCAACCGCCTCTTGATCTCGGCTCAGGTCGTGGTCTCACAGTTCGTGAGCTTGAGCTCTGCGTCGGGTTTTGCGCTGAAGGCACAGAGCCTGCTTGGGATTCTCCGTCTCCCTCTGTCTGCCCTCCCCCACTTGCACTGTCTCTGCTCTCTCAAAATAAATAAAGTTAAAAAGACCGAATAATGCTCATTATCATATTAAGCTTTCTACAATAAACGTAACATGGGCTTTGTCACAGTGCTCCAGTTCTGTGTTTTGTAAAGCCGACACATGCACAGGTATGTGTGTTCAGAATTTATGAGTCTTGGAGTAAGAATGTAAACCCAACACGCACATGCACGAGAGCAAGTGTAGACTGTGTGTCTGAGGGCATTAGGGGGTAAGCTCTGGTGGGGCTCACTGTCCGCATCCACGTCCTGTCTCATTCGCCTTATTACCTTGGGGTGTAGTGTATTCCTCCCGGGTCTCGCCCCATACATCTGCTTCAAATGCCTCTGAGTTTTCGTTTCCCAGTTAGAGGTTAAGACTTACGACGCAAATACTCCCAGCCTTTCATCCCAGTCACAAACGAGTGAGGAGGGGCTCCTGCGTCCCAGGCACAGTTCCGGAACGGGCAGGATTCAGTGGGGAGCACCGAGCCTGGCAGGGGCATCACGCGCCATCGAAGGACTGGTTCAGAAGCCTTTCTTAAGAGCGACTTCTGAGAGCAGGGATGAGGGGAAATGTAGGATGGCTGTGAACTCGAGAGAGTTCTGCCGAGTCACATTTATTTTTATGTCTGGTGTACCTGACATCAAATAAACAGTTACTTTAAAAATTGGGTGCATCACAACGCTGTGACATAGCCAACCTTTAAAAAAAATGAATGATTTATTTAAAAGGTTGGATGTGTCATACGAGCGTCTAAATCAGCAAGTGAAAAGTCAGACACCCCAGCAGCTGGCAGAACAGTGGAGATGGTGCAGATTGAACAAGGGTGTTTTTCCCCTAAGAAATTAGAAAGCGGTGTGTAAATGTGACATTACACGGCTGAAACTGAAATTACTGGCTGGTAGGTACTTTGCATCGTCCTGGAGAATACTTGTTTAAACCCGATTATGGTAACCCTTTTCGTTTTGGTTGTGATCGGGCTTTCTTTTGTTTGTTTTTTGGGTTTTTTCATTTGTTTTCACCTGGTAATGGGTTTCACACATGTGCCCGGTTCTGTTCTGCCCTCAGAAGTCTTGGGGCGCTCAGAGCCCTACCAACAAATGTGTGTGTTCTTCTATTCCTTGCGTCAAGACGCCTCCAGATGTCTAGTTTCGGTGAAACTGGGTGAAGAAACGCGCAGACCTCGAAGGCCCCATGATGAGCGGGTCTGTCTGTGTGCTCCCCGTCTTTCCAGCTCAGACATGCCCCCCAGGAGGGGAGGGCTGTACAACTGTGGGGAGGACCCTTGCTGGGGGGTGAGGGGGCTGGGGCCACATTCTGAGCTGTGTGCTCTGGAGCAATCCCTTGACTCTCTCTGGGCCTTCTCTTGTTCCGGGATGAAATAAGAGGTTGGATTCCAGATGCTCTTAAAGGTCCAGCCTGTCTCTAACATCCAATTATGTGGGGTCTCTAATGTCTTTAATTGCAGGATCCGTGCCCGATGTGTCTTACCCCAGCAGCACAGTGTGTAGGGCACTCAGTGAAAGATTGTTGGGTTGAACTGAACTGAGGGAGGGGTCCAAGGTGAGCCGAGGGTCGGGCTGGCAGGGAAGCACTGGAATTCATAATAAACACGTGCGGCCAAGGGAGAGCTGTGTCGGGGTGCGCGTGACTGTTGTCGATGCGCTTGAGCTCGAGATTTTGAGCCCCGCCCCCCCCCCCCCCCACCCAGGGGAAGGTGGGCAGGAAGCCTGGATAAAGGCCGAGAGAAGAGCTCAGACTGGGAACCGAGCATGTAAAGGAGATGACGGGGGCTTCGGTGGGGAGACCCCCAGGGGACCCTACCCTGGAGGACAGGTAATGGGCAGGAGGGGAGCGAGGAGAGGGGAGAGCCCGAGACGTGCAGCCGCCTGGCTCGCAGATCCCTCATGCCCTTCCTGCTGGGCCGGCCAGGCCCTGACACCGTGGGCGCCCCTCACGCCGGCCAGGCCTGGCTCACACAGGCTGCGAGAGAAGGTGCGGAGGGAGGCTCTGGCCTTCCTGGGGGCCGGCTCCCGCTCTGGAAGGATCCACAGAGGTGATTCCAGCACAGTGCCCGGGCGTAAGCCTCCACGGCTAGACGTTCCTCATCCAAGGACTGGTGGGGGGACAGCCAAGCAGGATGGGCAGGGGCTCCGGGGCTCTCCAGGCCAGGAGCACCTGCCTTCCAGGGCGCAGCCTGGGACCCGGGCCTGGCGACGAGCTGTCTTGGCAGTGTGGGCTCCGATGGCGTCAGGCCAGGGGCCCTCCCTGTGACCGCCCATCCCCCCCTTGCTCCCCGCCCTTCTTGTCTCTGGGCCGCCTTCATTCTCCCTCCCCCACGGGTGTCTCCTGCCTGCTGTCGGAGTCCCGCCTGCCTATGAAATGTTTTGGGTCTGAGATAAGAGGTACTCCCAAATACCTGGAAATATTTTGAAAGTAAAAATAGCATTTACATGCAGGATGTTATCATAGCATCATATTATGTGGGTCCCAGCCAGTCCCCCGCCCATGACACCGGGACATTGGCCCAGGCACCCGCCGCGTCTGATGCTGCTGGGCCAACGGCGCCACTGGCCCCGGGCGGCCCTTGAGTGCCTGGCTGGCCGCCACGAGCACCTTCCTGTCCCGCCGTAGCACGCTCTCCTTGTGACATGCTCCCAACTGTCTCTGGCCATATCACCATGGGCTCTCCTGGGGCTCTGCCTGTATGGCTGGCACGATGCCTGGGTAAGACGGGCTGAAGCGGCAAAGACGTTTGCTCAGATAACACACAGCTGCTTAGGAAGTGGTGGGATGGGCGCTGCTGCTCAGTGTGATCTGATCCGTTCCGCGTCACCTTCCCCACTTTGTGTCCTCCTGATTATCATCCCAGGACCTCAAAGTGGTGGCTGTGGCTCCAGACATCACGCCCTCATGGGAAGACCTTCCTCTCCACCTTATCCACCTTCCTCTCTCCCCGCCACTGCGTCTCTAACGGCGCCCGACGCAGGCCGGGGGGCGCTCGCATGGCCTGTGTGTGCGGGGCTCTTCATCGCCTTCTGGCCCGAGTCAGCGTCAGCGGCGGCTGGCCAGTCCCCCGCCAGGCCACCCGCCAGCTGGCGAGCTGTGAGTGACGATGGTGCCCCTGTCACTGAAAATGTGTCCCAGGTTCTGGGTTGCCAGGCTGGCTGTTTTGTCCCTCTCATTTAGAGACGGAGGAGGGAGGCCCCGTTTCGGTATTCCCCGCACAGTGGGCGCTCCCGTGGCCCGTGGCCCTTGCTGGGTGCACGGTGACGGAGAGGGGTCGGAATCACGAGATTTCCCCTTCCGCTCTGGTACAGAATGTTCTGGTGTTTCTCGTGCTGGCACGTGGTCGGTTCTTAATAAACTTCTGAGGAACGAGAGGGGAGAAGGTTGGAGGTTTCCTGGGTGGGGTGGCGAATGCACGGCAGTCCCATCGCGAGCCAGTACGTACGATTCTTGGGAACACGGCCGGGTCCCTGGCTCGCTCTCTCCGGAGTTTACGAGACACTCCCCGACACCTCCACGTGCTGTGTGTACGTCCATTGTTGTTACAGACGCCTCACCGCCGAGATCTCCTTCTCCCCCACCTTGTGCTGGAACCAGCGACCCTGGCAGGGCCTCTCCCGCCTCCGTCGAGGGCCTGGAATCTTCCGTGCCTTCTCTTCGGCTGTCCGCCGCCGTGGAGGGGAACACGCTCCTCGGTCCCCGCCGGCTTTGTGGTGCCGGGAGGTGGAAAATACGTGTTTTATTTGGTGATGCCTGATGATACCAGAAATACGAGATGTCTTATTTGTTCTGCACTCTCAGAAACGATCTCGGGGCGGGACCCAGCTCTGCAGGAACAAGGGGCTCACGAGACCCTCCGTGCTGCTCATAATTCTGTTTACTGGGGAATTGAGCACAGGTCGCGGGGCAGGGAGATTTCTCCCTCCTCGCGGGAAGATTTGGCATCATGCTGAAAGACCGTAAATTTAAGTTTGCAGCAGGGCCTTGGGGAGCCGGCGTTTCCGCTCGAGTCGTGACGCCTCAGCTTAGCCACGGGGGTCCAGGGAACGGCCTTTCGTCCGAGGTGACCCCGGCCCTTGGCGCTGGCCCTGCCCACCCGTCCACGTGCCTGCCCTCGGGACCCCGGCGCCGGCCCGGGTGGGGGGCGGCCGTTCAGGGCACAGGCTTGTCCCACCCGCTCCCAGCCTCTCCCCTTTCTGCACTGGGCTGGATTCAGAGGAGACCCGACAGACGCAATGCTCACGTGTCTGAAATACCGTTTCTCCTTCCCGGCCCAGTGCTGCATCCTTTTGGCTAACGGAGTCACTGGCTTATGTTCAGGGAGGCAGGGAGGACGTTGGCGGCTGGCTGTAAATCACGTGTGGGGGCTTGCGGCCCGTCCCCATGACGGGAGCCCTACTGATTTATCCTCTGCAGCTGGCGACTGACCTTTCCCCTTTCACTCCTTCTCTTCTCCCCTTGGACTCCCGAAGCATCGGACGTCTTTCCATCCTGAACTGAGTGCGAGGAGGCAGGCCCCGGGCCTGCGCGTCCTGGAAGCTTCTTTCTTGCCTGCGATGTCGGAGAGCGCTGTCGTCCCAAAGCCCTCTGCCTCTTAGGAGCTCTTGGGATGGCTTCATCTTCCATATTTCAATCTGGAGAGTGTTGGGGATTGAGGCTCCGACTCGCTGTCGGGCTCCCGGAAATAAAAACCGAGGGACAGGTCGGCAGATGGCGACGGGCCCCACACGGCCGGAGCGAAGAGGTTGGTTGTGCGTGCGTGGATTTATGGCCGTTAGAAGGACGCGCTCCACGTTCTCTCGGCTCCCTCCCTTTATGACTTGCAGCTCTTGGGTCACAGACTGCGGGTCCCTGGCGTGGCGCTCCTTCCCAGCCAGCCCCACAAACGTCGGAAACCCCACAGCGCAGCGTCCACACTGGCCCAGGACGGCAACGGAAGGAGGCAGAGAGCCGGGGGGGGGGATTTGGGGGGGTTGGGGGGCAGGGGAGGGGGAGGGGGGGCAGGACAGCCCCGATGGATGGCCGCTCACAGCAGCAGAGGCGACCCTGTGCCTGCTGTGGGACTGCCACTGTGCTTGGGTGCCAGCCCCGCCCCAGCTGCCCTCCCCCAGGCTGGTTCTCACGAGGGTGCTGGCGGGTACCCCGTCTGGGCTCTCTGGCTTCTCACTCTGTTGGAGCCTCTTTTCTGGGGATGCTGATGGTTTCTTAAGGACCAGGACAGTTTCCCTTCACTCCCAGGCGTCTGCTGGCAGGCTGCCCGTAGGGACCCAGCCACCCACTGTGCCTGTCCTCGCCCAAATTTACCAGAGCCAGACGGATTAGGAACGAAGTCATTATAATAAAAAGAATAAATATGCCGGGTGAAAAATGGATTATTAATTCAAGCTGTGCCCCCCGTCCCAATAATAAATGACCTAGCATTAGGGAAAGCCGGTCGCTAAATTAAAACGAATGTGGGAAGGTGCCCCCCAGCGCGGGAGCCCACGGCCGGCCGGTCCCCTCCCTCCCCGAGCCCCAGCCGCTCCCGATGACAGATCCTGAAGCCCAAACTGACAGGTCTTCAAAACCTGCCGAGGAAAGCCAGCATTAATTAAGTCATTGCTGGACTGTAATTTCCTTGAGAAGTAAAAAATTCTCACACGAGAAAAGGTTACGGAGACCTTTTCTGTGTCAAAATTACCATGCCGCATGAATATTAACGCTCTTAATGAAGACAACCTTTTTTTCATCAAGAAGGTTCTGGAGCAGGTGCCAAACCTGAAGTCTCACTCTGTGGGCTTCCCAGTCTGGGGAAAAGTCGGCACAACGCGGTTTTCCCGTTAGAGCCAACATTCCCCCCGCGGTCACACCTGCCAGGCCACGGCCCCTGGGCGCGCGGTTACAGGCGCGGCCGGGCCGGAGCAGGCGCCTGGGAAGAGAGGCACTCAGCTCCGACCCCGAGCTGGCCCGTGGGGGGCGCGGGCCCCGGCGGCCTCTGGAAGACGCTGGTGGGCATCGCCGGCCCCCGGGCACCTGCAGGGGGGCCTGGGCGGAGCGGGGTCCGGATGGGGCACCAGCAGCTCTTCCTGAGTTTCCTTTCCGAGGTGCGGCCTTGAGGGGTTTCTCAGGGTGGTCAGGCTTTGGTTTTTCTCCTGGAAACCACGATGTCCCTTCCCCTTGCCCCAAGCCCGTGGCATCGGGGCAGAATATTAGGGGTGATGTGGAGGTTGGAGGTTATCGGCGGAGCATCTTAGCACCTATAATAAGAGCCCCCAAATGTCAACAGGGTTATTAATAATTATTATTAATAATAATCCCATGAAATATCTTGACTCAATTGTTTTGGCCCTCACCTTTTCTCTCCCCATTCTTTCGGCCCTTCTCACGAAAATGCTGGAGACAGAGACACGGGCACAGGTGTGGCGTGGAGGGGCGTCTGCGCGGAGGGGTCTCAGCACAGGCGGGAGGGTCGGAGCTTCTCCAAGGCCCCCGCCCAGGAAGCAGTGACTTGTGGAAGCAAACTTAGGAGCTGAACGGTTGTGTAGAATGTGTTTATTCCGCATCAGGAGCGCGCAGTGTGACAGCTGCCCTCAGGACACATTGGGTGAGCCTCCGGCAGCCTCCAGAAACATCTCCGACTGAGACAGCAAACGTGGCCCGAGGGGCCGCGAGGGCCGGTGAGGTGGCTGCCGTCCGGGTCTCTCCCTCCCTCCCCCGAGCCCTGGGTCAGATCATCTCTGCAATTACATTTCTCTTCGTTTTTCACTGATTAGTCATTTGTGACGTAATAAAGGTTGTGGCTAACCAGTAATAATAAATCTGGCGGTTTCGGTCGGGCCATATAATACCCTGTGTATATTTAAAAGGTAAGCCGTGATATACAGTTATGGGTGCTGATGTAATAGCTATTAGATTTATAATATGTCGAAGGAGCATAATTTTATCATAAAGAGCAGTAGTTTACAATCTTATTATTGTTTATTACTGACGTCAGGACAGGCCCCTAATAAGAGCCAGGTTGCAACGGAAGGAGGAAGATCTATAAATGTCCTCAGCGCTGCCAGGACGGGTCCTCCTGTGAGTGGACACCACTTTGAAAGCGGGGTCCCCACGGCCCAGGCGTGCTGCCCGCGCCTGCCCCTGGTGACCCCCCCACCTTGGCGCTGTCCCCGTTATTGGGAAAACCCAGCCGAGCACCTGCCGTGTGCATGCGGAGACCCAAGCCCACAGTCCTGCTCTGAGGAGGTGACCACAGGGGACAAAGTACGTGTGGGAGGTCGAATGGAATCCAAGTGTCATTTCCTCTGTGATGCCGGGCAGAGGAGGCCAGGAGAGCGGGTCAGATGTGAATCCTGGGGGCGCCCGGGGGGCTCGGTCGGTTAAGTGTCCGACCTCGGCTCAGGTCATGATCTTGCAATTTGTGGGTTCGAGCCCCGTGTCGGGCTCTGTGCTGACAGCTCAGAGAGTCTGCTTCGGATTCTGGGTCTCCCTCACTCTGTGCCCCTCCCCCACTCACATTCTGTCTCTCAAAAGTGAAAAAACGTTAAAAAAAAAAAAAAAGTGAATCTTGTCTCTCCCAGTTGGCCTACAGGGTGGTTTTTCACCAAACTTCCCCCAGGACATTCTCTGTTTCCCCTGGGAAAGGATGACAGAATTGTGACCTTCTCCACTGGGGCACATCAGGTGGAAAAATTAATCCACGGCACCAGACACGAGCCTGTGAGCACCCCCTCTGCTTTGTGACCGAGGGCCTCTGTTGCTCAATGTCACCTGAATAGGCCGGTGGCATCGCAGCTTCCTCAGGAAAGCAGTGTGCGGCCCCTGGGGGGGGTCCCGTGTGGGCGGCCATGCCCAGGGGCCCGGGGGGCACGGCGCCCATCAGGGAGGAGGGACTACTCAGGGCCGGCCACTCTGGAAAAACCAGCGTCTTATTTGCAAGAGACACTCATATTTTACACAACTCTCCACCTGCCCCGTCGTGTCTAAAGCCTGACCGAAAGGGGTAAAAATAACAGATTATCCAAAATACACTCAAAACCCGCAGAGCCTTTCTGAAATGTGGGACGGCCAGGTTAGAACACAGCTGAGAGTCGTGGCCCAAGCCTTTCAGTCACCTTGGCTGCTTGGGACTCATCCGGGGGTCTTCTGACGCAGGGAGGACGAGGCCCGTGTGGTCTCAGCCAGAAGTCACGGCACGTTTCTCCTCTTGTGTCTCGGGGGAAGAGGGGGACCTCCTATTCTCCCCGAGGTGATGAGCTGCCCGAGGTCAGTGTTCCTCTGCAGCGACTGCCTTGCACACGGAGAGCGTGAAGTGAACAAGGGCTGTCTCATGGCGGGCATCCCCCTGCCCCTGTCGGAAACCACGTCTTCTTGGGCGCGGACCGGCTTCCACCTTCCTTCTGAAGGCTCCGTGGACCCAGCTGGCCTGCGGACCGCTCCGTTCCTGCTGAAGAGACCGTACTCGTCTCTGACTCTGGCAGCCGGGGTCGCTCCCTCTCAGCGCCCACTTACGCGCACAAGGCCCCCCTCCCGAGCGGCCGAGTGCACATTGCATGAAACTTCTGTGGCCGATGCTTTCCGCCACTTACGCACCGTCGCGACCACTGGGGCCTTGGTCTATACTTGTGAAAAACAGAAGCATCACATTCCAATCTACTGAGTCTGTTTTCTATCTTCGCGGCTTCCCGCTGGGAAATACTGGGTGACGGTGACCAAATACAGCCTCCACAATGGGAGGCACTCAATAAATGCTTGTCAGAACACAGGGGCACGAATTAGCCTGTTCCATTTATTCGGAAAGAACGAACCCCGTGGTTGGCTCGGGGGCGGGCACCGTGCCATCGGAGGTTGGCCCGACCCTCCAGGCAGAAAACGCAGCATTCTGCCGGCTCCAGAGGGGCGTCCGGTCTTCGATTCTCCCTCGAGAGAGCAGCTCCTAGAAGGCGGGCTGGTGCTCTTTGTGGGCTTTTCCCACCCGGCGAGGGCCCTGGCCCACCGAACCCCTGGACGGGAGGGGAGTGAGCCTGCCTGGGTGACGCATCCACACGGTCCCACACAGGAATCTCACATTCCGAACGTGTTGACCGGTGCTATCCGAGATTTAATAATCATGAACTCCACCCACACGACGCGTGCTATAAAATGGCAATTTTAATATCACGGACCCGGTGACATTTACACACCACTTGAACTTTACTTCAGTGGTTTATATATTACCATCTGCGCACGTTTAGAAATGTGGCTTCCAACTCAGTTTATTCCCCATCTTAGAATTATCTCTGGGCTCTGATATGATCGCGTTTCGCTGGCCTGCAACAGTCTGAAACTCCTTATCGCGGTGGCCGTGGAATATTCTATTTCAAGGCAATGCTATTGCACGTGGTTATTTTCGATAGAAATAAGACCATGGAATAATGCTTCCATACACTGAAGGGATGTGGGAAATAAATACTCGGGTCTACAGAGCGAGACCCAGACAACTACCCCAACCACGCAGTAGCAGACGGGGGCTTCCTTCCGGCCACAGCCCAGAGGCTAAGCCGAGGAGAGGGCGTCTTCCCCCGAAGTCCAAGGTTGGGAACCAGAATGACGAGCCGCTCCCACGTGGCGAACCGGGGACCCCCCCCCCCCCGCTGTGGTCTCTCAGCCACGTCTTTCACTTGGGCAGTGGAGAAGCGGCAGGACAGGACAGGTTTGGGATGGGGGCATCTGTGCAGCCTCCTTTCTACCCTTGAGGGTAAACTATTCACCGATGGTGCCCCTGCCGCACCCCTGCCCGCGCCATAAACCACGTCTGTCCTGCCTCTACGGTGACTGGAGGGATAAAAATACAGACGGTGACCCCGTGAGGAAAGACAAGCTGTGTGCACAACCTCAGGCGCCGCTCTGTGCCCCATGTAAGGGATCTGTAGCTGGCCTCGTCCACGGTCACACGCAAAGCCACCGGCCCCGCCCTGCGTGCAGGACAGAAAGAAGCCACCAGCTTCCTAGTGACGCGGGCAGATGGCATGCTGTGTGTGCCGCTCCCACAGGCGAGTATCCAGGACAAGACAGCATAACTCACCTCCTCGACGCCGGCCAGAAGACGCTGGTCAGAAGCCACCAGGTCCCATCTTGCTTTTCGGATTCCTGGGCCGCCCTGTGCCCCGGCTGCCTGGGTGCCCCTCTGCCCCCGGCGGGACGTGCCTCCACGGATGTGTCTGAGACTTTCCCGCTGGTCGTCTGCTTGTGTTGCTCACTTACTGGTGTGGAAGGGAGATCCCTGAACTACCATGAAAGTCCGGTCCTCCTGACATGCAGCCTCCGGGTCTTCGGACAAACCACCCCACCCGTTAGTTCCCCCGTCCGTCAGTCCGTCAAATGACGAGTGCCCGGCTCACAGCCCAGGGCTACGGCCGTTCCTCAGGCTCTGCATCTGGTTCCAGGATCACCTCCTTCTTCTCACGGTTAGAGCCCACTCACACCCACACACAAGATCACGTTCACGTTCACTGCCGTGCCCCCCACTGCTTGGCCTGGAGGACCCGGGGGTTGGACCTGGGACACAGCAGCAGGCCCTGTCGGGAGGCATCTGGCGCTGCAGAGACGGGGGACTGGGCATGATTTTGGCCCAGAAGCCTGTGCGTCCCCAGTGTGGCCCCATGTGTCACAGCATGGGAGGATACGTTGCTGGTTTCACCCACAGAGGCTGCCCTGGGAGCGACACTGGGCTCCCTATGCAGTTTGGCCAGCTGGGGTTGGTGGCTGACTGGGGCTGGGGGTGGGGATGTTGCACCCCCAGACCTGTCCGGCTGCTTCACTTCCCTCTCTCACACGATCTGTCAAAGACGGGATTCCAGCACGGCACGAGTCGCCACGTCCCACATTGTTTAACTCGGGGCCGCCCGCCTCCGTGCTTTCAGTGGGCACCTGTTTCACGGTGCCTCACGGCCAGGGAGCGGGGCAGAGAAATGCCCAGGGGGACCCTTCTAGCTGCTGACCCGGGAGGTCGGCGCAGGAAAGCAGGGTGAGGAGGCCCTGCAGGGTGGAGGGGCCGGGAGCTGCGGGTGGAGGGGCCAGTGCAGGCTCCAGTCATCTTAGAGCGGCCACGGGGTGACCAGTGTCTGCCCTGGACCGGCCCACGTGCTGTCTTCTCGTCCTTGGGCCTTCAAGTGGCTGCTTGAGCAGCTCATGTGGAACTAGAAGCATCTCTGATTCAACCAGAGGCAGAGGTTTGATTGGAACGTCGGGCGAAAAGCATCTCCTTTGAACGTTAAGGGCCGTTCCTCAGGAGCGAGCCGAGGTCCCGCACGCGTGACTGTTGAGCCTTATTGTTGCAAGAGCAACGCACAGCCCGTTGACCCTGTGCGCGTTGGTCCTTCGCGCATCAGGGAGGAAGCAGTGTGGATTACAGCCGGAATTTCCCGAGCACAGCAAGACTCGGTTCCGGGCCTGGCTGTGAAATGCTTTCTGCGACCCCGAGCTGGCCATTCTGAGCCGAGCCATTGCCAAGCCCTCCCCATCGATGCCACTCCCAGGCTGCGACAGGGACTCTGAAAGAAGAACTCTGATGTGAGGCGGCTAAAACCCCCGTGATGCAGCAGAGGACCCAGGACAGCAGGCCAGAATCAGAGCTGCGTGAAAGCTCCGAGTTCATCGACGGGATGATTCCGAGACGAACGGACATCCGTTTGGAAATGTGAAGCGAGAGTCTTTGCTTCCTCTTCACACGGAAGCAAACTGAACCTAACAATAAATCATAGAAGGACGCAAAAACGAGAAGAATTACATGTAACGCAAGAAAGAGGTCCTTTCCCAGCAAAATAAAAAATCGAGGAGTCAAGGAGAACAAGCCTGAGGGGTCTGACTACAGAAGGAGTTTGTCTCTACAGGAAGGAGCACCGTGAAAACAGTGAAAAGGAAAACAACAACAAGAAAGTATCTGCAGGGGCGCCCGGGTGGCGCAGTCGGTTGAGCGTCCGACTTCAGCCGGGTCACGATCTCGCGGTCCGGGAGTTCGAGCCCCGCGTCGGGCTCTGGGCTGATGGCTCGGAGCCTGGAGCCTGCTTCCGATTCTGTGTCTCCCTCTGTCTCTGCCCCTCCCCCATTCATGCTCTGTCTCTGTCTCAAAAATAATAAAATAGGGGCACCTGGGTGGCGCAGTCGGTTAAGCGTCCGACTTCAGCCGGGTCACGATCTCGCGGTCCGGGAGTTCGAGCCCCGCGTCGGGCTCTGGGCTGACGGCTCGGAGCCTGGAGCCTGGAGCCTGTTTCCGATTCTGTGTCTCCCTCTCTCTCTGCCCCTCCCCCGTTCATGCTCTGTCTCTCTCTGTCCCAAAAATAAATAAACGTTGAAAAAAAGAAAATTAAAAAAAAAAAAAAGAAAGTATCTGCAACATGTGTTACAAAGAGTTAACTATAGAAAGAGCTTCTAAAATTTATTAAAAATACAAAGAACTCTGGAAAAATGAACAGAATATTAAAGCTGGCCAACGAACACGTAAAGTGTGTGCAACCTCACGTAATATTTTAGAAATGCTTTCTCAGATATCGGTGTTTTACATGTCTGTGTGTATATATGTATTATATATAGTCCCATTACATATACTGGTATTTTTCGAAAGACTTTATTTTTTAGAGCATTATATATGATGTATGTAACATCCAATATTTTAGAAATGCCATCTCAAACATTAATGTTTTATATATGTGTGTGTATATATTACCATATATACACTATATATGTGGTCATATTATGTTTACTGTCTTTTTTTCAAATGACTTTACTTTTTAGAGCATTATATATAATGTATATAGCATCTAGTATTTTTAAAATATAATCTCAAACATTCATGTTTTATATATGTGTGTATATAATAAATATATATAGTAATAGTATATATACTGTTTTTAATCACTTTATTTTTTAGAGCATTATATATGATGTATATAACATCTAATATTTTAGAAATGCTATCTCAAACATTCATGTTATATATGTGTGTGTGTATGTATATATATTACTAAATATATACCCTATATATATGTATATATACTCATATATACTATTTTTTTCAAATGAATGTATTTTTAGGCATCATATATAATGTATATAACATCTAATATTTCAGAAATGCTATCTCATTCATGTTATATATGTGTGTGTGTATATGTATATATATTACTAAATATATACCCTATATATATATATATATACTCATATATACTATTTTTTCAAATGAATGCATTTTTTAGAGCATCATATATAATGTATATAACATCTAATATTTTAGAAATGCTGTCTCAAGAGTTAATGTTTTATATATATGTGATATATTAGTATATATACAGTATAATAGGTAGTCATATTATGTATACTGGTTTTTCTCCAAATGACTTTACTTTTTAGAGCATTATACATAATGTATATAACACCTAATATTTTAGGAATGTCATCTCAAACATTGATGTCATATATTTGTATATATATTACTGTGTATATACTATATATATTGTCATATATAATGTTTTCAAATGACTATTTTTTAGAGCATTACATATAATGTATATAAGTACTGTAGAGTTTAGAGCACTATATATAATGTATATGACTACTGTAAACAGTGTAACTAACAGGTTACCCTGTTCACAAGGATAAGAGAAAGGGTTACATTTATTGGCTGTTGGTGGGATGCTTGTGCAACTTGTTTTGGAAAGTGACTATCTGCTTCCATTTAAAAGATACATGCTTTTTTGTTTCTAAATGGTAAAAAAAAAGTTTCATTTTCCTTATAAATCCTAGTTCTGCAATTAAAAAAAGTAGAAGGAATATTTTAAGTTCACTCGATAGAAGACAGGTTTTTCTGTTTGGGTTGCCATACAGGACTCATTTTAAGAACTCACGTGGGTGAAACTCATTTTAAGAAAACTCAGTGTATGAAACATCAAACTTTAAAGCCACAATCGAATGGGGACCATTTACTTGGTGACCTGTAGGACCTACAGGAAAGTCCTCAAATAACACCTCCAAGATGTCTTGAAATCATTTGGTTTTGGATCACTGACACCTTTTCGTGCTAAAATAGTAAAAGTTACTGCCCACGAACGATCAATCAGACATAAAGACAAAGCTTCGTTTGAATCTTTGTGCAAGTCAATCAGAAAATAACTATTTTACCAAAACTCAGCTGATCCCTGATTATGAAAGCACATGGACATACATCTGTCACCTCTCCCGAGTACCGCGCGGAATCCTATCGCTCTGTCTCCATCAACAGCGCCATGTCGTGTAAAAAGTTGAGACCAGCTTCTGGTGGTTTTTCCAAACAACTCTCCTTCCGTGCTGCAGGGAAGGGTTTAGGCAGTTACGCTTTCCTGCTTTCCGCACGGACGCATCCACCCACCCCCCCGTCCATCCAGCGTGTCCTGGCGTGTGTGGGGGAGGTTAGGCTGGTGCTTGGTGTGGGGAGACAGAAGAGAACAGGACAGGCCCTGGGCTCAAAAGACGTTGCAGTCTCCTGAAGAGGCAGTATGTCCCTGACTGACGACGTGGTACAGGTTTCAGGCGGTGTGGGTGCCGCAGTGCTTTAGGACAGGGTCAGCTTTTTGTACAAAGTACCAGATAGTAAATATTTTAGGCTTTGTGGGCCAGATGGTCTCTGTCACAACGACTCAGTGTTGCCGTGTGTCACAAAAGCAGCCGTAGACAATACGTAAACATCACGTATTCCAGCAGAGCTGAAAGCCTTCCCTCGGAGATGAGGACAAGACAAGGTGCCTGCTCTCACGGCTTGTAGTCAACATTGCACTGGAAGGCCTGGCCGGAGCGACTCGGGCAGGAAAAAGAACAGACAGGCTTCCGGAGCAGAGAGAAGGAAGTAACACGGTCTGCTTGCAGATGACACGATCTCACACATGGAAAACTCCGGAGACACCACAGAAAGCTGTTGGAGCCACTACGTGAATCTTGTAAGGTTGCAGGATACAAGATCAGCATACAAAAATCAGCCGCATTTCTATACACGACTGATCTGAAAAAGAAGTTAAGAAAATCCCATTTACGATAACATCAAAAAGACTAAAATACCTAGGGATACAGTCAGCCGGAGAGGCAGGGGGCCTGCACCCTGACTCGCCGTTCTCAGTGCACTATGATGGCGTTGACCCCGGGACCCCACCTCAGCAGCCTGATTTCCTGCAGCCCTTGCCCCGCCGTTGCTCTAATCGCGGGCGCTCAGGGAGCCTCCTCTCGCGCGAACGACAGCAATTCCGCTCGGCACCCGTGTTGACGCACAGAGAGCAGAGAGAGGGTGCCTAGGTGGTCCGTGAGCTACAGTTTCAAAGCTCACAGAGCAAAGGTTCCCTCACGCTGACGCCTCAGTGGACAAAGAGGTGAAGAGGCTCCTGTTTCGTATCTTTGTGGTCTGTCTGGGTATCACTTGCCTCCCATGTAAATGGAAGAAATTGTCTAGCTCAGTGGCTTCAAACACGGATCCCTTTATTTAAGCCAAACGTTGTTGGGGGTATTAATTTGCCGGGGCTGCCGTAACCAAGTGCCGCACGGCAGGTGGAATCGCCAACAGAAGCGTGTCGTCTCCAGTTTCCGAGGCTGCAAGTCAGAGGCCGAGGTCCGGGCGGGGCGGGTCCTTCCAAGTGTGGGAGGGAGAAAGGGCTGAAGGCTTTACCGGAGCTTCTGTCTCCTGGGTCCTTGGCTTGTGGAGGCATCACCCTGACTCCTGCCTTCACCTTTACATGGTGTTCTCCCTATGCGCCTCTGTGTCACATCTCTCTTCTGAGCAGGACACCAGTCCCGCTGGATCAGGGGCCATCCTAATGACCTCGTCTTCCCCAGCGGCATCTGTAAAGACCCTGTTTCCGTATAAGGTCTCACACTGAGGTCCACATTCCGCTTGTGAATTTGTGGGGGACCTAATTCAACCCACAACATTTGGAAACATATAACATTTGCTTTGAAACACAGATTAAAAATCTGCTTCAATTGTAATGGCGCATACGAGCAAGAAGGCCTGACCTCTCCCCTCTCACCGTTCCCCCCAATCCCACTTAAGGACCTTCAGGCATCTCTGCTGGGGTGTAGTTCAAACCTACAGCTGAAAGCTTGGACCTTTAACCAGGCTCTTCCCATTTCCCTCAGCAACGACTTTTGAGGTCTTTCTTTTTCTTTCTTTTTCTTAAACCTTAACCCCCTGCCTCCCCACTCCTTCATCAGTGGCATCCCATCTAAAAAGAAACGGCATTCCGCCCATCCTAAACCTGTGTTGGGGGGCGGGGTGGCACCTGGGTGGCTCAGTCGGTTGAGCACCTGACTCTTGATTTTGGCTCAGGTCATGATCTCGCAGTTCATGGATTCGAGCCCCAGATCGGGCTCGCTGCTGAGAGCTCAGAGCCTGCTTGGGATTCTCTCTCTCTCTCTCTCTGTCTCTCTGCCCCTCCCCTGCTCACACTCTCCCTCTCAAAATAAGTATTAAAAAAAACAAACCCAAAAACTCTAGGGTAGAGGGCCATCCTAGAAGGTGGATGGTCGGCGTCGTGGTGCAGCAGGCTCCATCAGGTGAACGTTCGGTGTTCAGACAGGTCAGCCCTGGGATCGGAATCCCTAAACGACACTGCCGGGGAGTTGGGTGTATTTGGGAAACACTTCAATTTTGCACCAAACTCTTTGTTTTACAAGGTTCGGTGGGATTGCCAACTCTTTTGAAAAATGGCATCAGCGGTTCCATGATCAGAGCTAAGTTCCGTAGTGAGAAGTCAAGGTCGAAGAAAAGCAAGTTTTGAAAATATTTATCACGAAGGCAGGACGATTTACCACCTGCTGAGTGTTTGGATTAGCGCTTTGTGAGCATGGTTGCCTTTGCTCCTGTCGCTCGCCCTCTGTGACGGGTCATCAAGGCGCAGAAGTAACCCCTGAGCTCGCGGACGGCAGACCCTGAGTCTGGTTCATCACGTGACGTGGGTGTGGCCCACCCGACCAGTGCGGGTTTGGGAAACTCACGTGATTCCTCCTGGGAATCCGGGGTCCGTTCCCTCCGCCCCAGGGACCCGGTCCGTTCTTAGCGCACAAGGGGCCCTTCGGCCTTCCCTGCATCTCAAGATGCACTGAGACAAGTGGGGGACAAGGACAGAGACGGTTCTGAAAACCACGATGACGGGAGGGGACCACGGACCGCGCTCAGCCCAGGCAGCACAGCGTGGCCAAAGGTGTGAGCCGGGTGTCTCCCGAAACAAAGTGCAGACAGAACGTGAAAGGCCACGCTTCTGCTATTTTGCTGCCTGGCATTTATCACGCAAAGGCTTTTCCTGCACCTGCCTCCTGCCTCGTCCCCACAACCCTGGGAGGCGCTGTTGTCACCCCCCATTTCGTAGAGCACCCCGAGAAAGAGCAGGGAGGTGGAGGCTGAGATGGAGGCTGCCGGCGGGGAGGGGGCCTCCGTCCTGCGTGGGCCTGCAGCCCGCCCCTCATGCTCACACACCCCCACCTCCGCCGCCCCCGCCGCCCCCCCTAGCGGCTGTGGTAGGGAAAGGCCACCTGGGGACAGACCTGCCCAAGTGTGACCCCCTGTGGCCCAGCGGCCTCCCCGCCAGCCCAGGCCTCCGCCACAGCCTCGGGCTGGGGTTTATTTCCTGCCCACCGCTTGCGGGCTCCCGGGTGGCTTATGTTATGTGAGCGGAAGAAATGGCCATCAAACGCCTGCTCTGGTTTGGCCATTCAAGCAGGTCGCCGGGGAGTCACAAAGGCCTCAAGGAGGCCCAGCTGCAAGCTGACGCTGAGTGTAAATCACCACGTGGTTTGTAGGGGAGGCCAGGTCCTGTCCTGCTTCCAGGCTCCCCAGGGCTGGCGGCCAGACCCCCCACCGTGGGCTGCCCTGGGCCTCCGTGGGACCCCGTGCCCCCACCTGACCCCAGATCCCCGGCCTCTGGCCACACCCACAGCCCCCCCCCGCCCCCCCATTTCAGGCCTCGCGGGGCCCGCCAGGCAGATGTTCCTTGCAGGGACCTTCAGCCCACGAGGCAGGCAGCACCCTTCACAGCTGGCAGAAGCCGGAAGCCTGCTGACCAAGTCCGCGGGCAACGGGGGGCCGGAGGGTCGGTCCCCCGTTGGGGACAGATGCACAGATGTACAGGCCGCACTGTCAGGCAATAGAGGAGGTGATTTAGCAGAGGCTCTCCGGGAGCCGAGGCCAGCACACAACTGCTTCTAGAATGGGGGGAGTGGGGGGCCGAGCCCTACATCAAACCAAGAGGGCTCAGGCCAGAGGCAAACCAAAACACCACCCGGGAGCCCCCAGAGCTCCACCCACAGAGCTGTATCTGCTCGTTCCTCTGGTGGGAAAAACTTTGTTTCTTCTTACTGGGGTGACGGCGATAAAAACCAGACTAACGGTCACATTCTGCTCCCTTCCACTTGGGTTTTTGCAGAGAACGGGGCAGTGTTTGTTGAACAGGAGTTTCTATGGTGACTGTGTGTATCGTTCCATATCGGCCTATTAACATGGTACCTAAGATGCTACACGAAGGAGGGAGGATGCAATTATGTAATGATGTCTCATTATTTCAGATTCTACAATGAACAGCGTGCCCTCATCAATGAACATACAACCGATAACATGGGCCCCCTGGGGCTTGAATGGGCAGACGTCCTGCCATTATTTTCCAGGTGCTTCTCAGGAAATGGCTGACCAGAGATCAGAGGGCAGGACAGGCTGCTGCCGAGGTCGTCTGCGTTTGCGCTTCAATCCCGAACTGCGTCTGGTGTCTCCCTCCTCGCCCTCCCCACTGTTGGGGCGGAGGCCGCCAAATCCAGAGCACAGACCTCCCTCCCAGTCACCACAACTGGGCCAGCAAAGATGGCGGCACTCTGGCCAGCCGGTTCCTCACGCACACACAGTGCGGGCGTAGACGTCACGTTCCGTTTTTACTTGGAGTCCACTTTGTTACTGGCGGGCAGGCTAGAAACGAGGGGTGTGAGGACGAATTCTCCGCTAGAATTGGTTTGTAGTCTTTTGATGTTTATAGTCTGTCTCTCAATAGATGTAAGCTCTGGGGGCAGAGTCCCCATGTCTCCTGTCTGCCGTGTTTCCAGCCCGGTACTGGGGCCTGGCACTTGGTAGGAGCTCAATAAACACATCACTGAATGGAGAAAAGATATGTCCCCTGCCCTCCAGCCCGCTGGAATCTGAACTATTGTATCGCCTGGGCATTTAGATACGTGTGTGTGTGTGTGTGTGTGTGTGTGCAGGCTTGTGTGGGTATGAATTGTAGGAGTGTGAATTGAGTGTGGTGTGTGAGTATACATTGCATATGTGAGAATAAATGATGTGTGAGTGGTTTTGTGAGTGTGAATCATGTCTGTGTGCGTGGTTTTGTGAGTGTGAGTAGCATGTATGGCTTTGGGGGGGAGGGGGGGGTTGTGTGTGAATTGCTCACACCTGCATGAGGTGCCGTGATGGACCGGGATGAAGCGTGCTGCCGTGTGGAATATTTAGAGTACAAGCGGTTTAACTGTCGACTGTCCATTTTCAGTGAGATTCGTCCACATCGCGTCCCGCCGGGGAACATGCCAGACCCCGCCCTGCGGGGGATGGCTGCCGTACGTCCCCTCACGTTGTCCGGAGATGAGCTGGCCTCCGATGCTCCTGGCTCCCCCTGGGACGGGGGCCCGGGCCCCATCTCCGCTGGCAGTGCTGCTGAGCCCCGGGACCAGCCTGCGGGGGGATCTGGGGACGGAGGGCCTGTGGGTGCTGGCCTCGGGCCACTCGCCCACCCCCTGCCGGAACGGGGAGCCGGCACGCCCCTGGAGCTGAGCACCTCTGGGCTGGAGGGGGGAGCCTGGGCCCAGCAACCCCTAGACCCGGGACGGGACGGAGAAGTAAAATTCTAGATCTAGACTCTTCCTTGTGACTCTCAAGGGTATCACAGATACAACAATATAAAACTGACACGTGTCCACGTGAAGTCATCATGAGCGGATTGGAAACCGGCCGTGGTGGGGACTCGGGGACAGGACTAATGAACGTCCCAGGCTGCGAGGACGCGGGGCGGGGAGCACGCGAGGGGCCTTCTGCCTCGGAAACGTGATTCGGGTAAACGGAGAGCTGGAGACGGAGGCGCTCGGGCCCCTGGGGGTGAAAAGCTGGCATTCCAGAAGCAAACGGAAGCCTTGCCGCCCGCGAGCTTTGCCTGTGCTCCGACAGCTTCTCGTGGCTCTTACCCTCCGCCTCCGGCCGGCGGGAGGCTCCAGGTGGTTCCACACCTCGCCAAGGCCGCCACGAGGCCAGGCCCTGCAAGTCCACGGCGACTTCTGTAGTTATTCCAACCCTCTAGGACATACTTGAGTGAGGGAAAAGGATTCGTGTCCTACGTCACAGGACTACCGTTAGTTGCACGAAAATACAGTTTTCTGGCCAAAGGGAAGTAAGAGCTGAGACGAATCACTAAACGTCCTTTAACAGGAACATGTCCGGGGGGGGGGGGGGGGGTCCAGCTTCACTCCTTCCCTAGCGATACGGGAAGCCTGGCTCTGATGGGAGCTCATGGCAACTGATATTAGTTAAGGTGACACCGGAGGGTGGGTTGCGTGACAATCCGGGAGGCCCGGATCCGCGTGCATTCACGGCGGGAGCAGGGCCCGGCCCTGGACGCGCTCCGCATGGTGCGCAGAGGCCGCGGGAGGCGCCCCACACGTCCAGACCCGAGGCAAGTCTGCGGTGTGTGGGGAGCAGGTTACACGTCGCGGGTGCCCACGTGGCAGAAGGAGAAGGGCCCTGCGCTCACACCCACCGTCTCGTGGGCCTCGTGTCCCGGAGGAGTGCTTGGGGACTCGGGATTGCCCCCATGGGGTCAAGGCGGGGAGGAAGGTGCTGGAGAGGGCCGGGGGGGGGGGGGGGGGGGGGGGGGGGGGGGAGGCTGGTTGTGCTCGAGCCCCGAACACACAAGCGTGTGGGCTCCGCGCGGGTCTGCACGCGGACGTGGGCGTGTGAGCACGTGCGCGCACGTGTACACGTGTGTGCACTCTGTGGGGTCGCTCCGCAAACGTGCTCTCTGACCCTTGGTCTCGTCTTCCTCAACGAGAACTAGAGGTCGCTGATGGTGCCGGAGACGGCCGAGGAAGTGTCCTGCGTGTCCCCGCCCTCCTCGGGCCCCGCCCCCGCGAGCGAAGGGCCCGCCCCTTCTTGGTGCAGAGGCTGCTCTGCCAGGCCCTGCTCCCCAGGGTCCTTGTACAGCCCCGGCCCCCCCCCCCCCCCGGCCTCCGAGCAGGGCTGGGGGGGACCTCGAGCCAGGCTGGGGGACCTCGGAGGCTCAGCCCACGCGGCCGCGGGATCGCCGTGGATTCTGCCCGCCCAGCCTCGGGGAATCAGCTTCCCTCTGCCGTCACACCGCCAACCTGCCACCTCGCAAGAACCACAGTGCGCGGAAAGTGCTGGAACAGTAAGATGATGGATTTCAAATCATTATGTTTTTGTCGTATGTTTGAATGAGCATTAAAATTCATCTCTGGGAAATGTTGAACAGCGTATGAACAAAGCCCCGTAACAGCCCTAATCTTTCTCCTTAATATGTGCACCAGAGGGTGCTGTGCGCGGGTCTGACCGGGAACAGTGCTGTTCCAAAATGCATTTAGGGTTCATTAAAAAAAAAAAAAAAAAAGAGGCAAAATGCCTTACTGTAGATTTCTGCTTCCCTCTAGAAGAAAAAACACGATTCTGTTTTAAACTGCAGCAGTGGAAAAAAAAAAAAAACATGTGAAATATGTGATGTGGTGTTTTTACCAACTGTCTAAATAAAGGTTTAGTGAGTCACTATGGAAAACAGAAAATCTTTCTTTATTTTAAGAGCCGCAGTTTAAGAGGGTTTTTTTTTTTTTAATGCAAAAGCTTCCCTTAGGTTTGTAACTTAAACATTGCCCATCTGCTAGATACTCCCTGGCCTGAATTTATAGCAAATCTGAGATTTTATTTTTCAAAAAATGCACTTTAAAAATGTGCTGGTTTGGCCGGCAGCATCTATGTGGGTGCGCGCTCAGAGGGGGCGTTCGTGTCCTCCCTGATGGTGGCTGTGGGACCACCTCCCCTCCTCCCCCCTCCCCCCACCGAGCTGAACACTGAGACTTCTACCTGGGACCAGACCCGTCTCCCCAGGTCATATAGTAAGAACCAGGAGACCACATCACCTTCAGAGCATCCCACCTGGTCACCCCATGTTCATGGAGTGGCTCTGGGGAGAGACAGCTGTCCCCAATCTCGCCAGCAAGAGCCACCCATCACCACGGCCACCAACGGGTCCCAGCCCGCAGGCAGGCTCTCACCTGTGTATTTCTTCACGTTCAAAGAAAACCCTCCGCCTTCCTCTCTCACCCAAAGGTTTCAGTCAACATGTCACTGGCACGTTATGCCAATTTTTTTTTTTTTTAATGAAGTAGAAACTTCAAAATTTAGGTCCGAGTATGAGTTTTGGAAATAGTGTCTAGAGCTCTCAAGTGTGTTTTATCTTGGTCCCACTACTAACGAACTCACTGGCTTCCGTAAACGAGGCACCTTAGAGCCGCAGTAATGGCAGTGTTACTGGACCCTTGAATGAGAAGCGGCCACTTAACCCAGTTTCGATCCAGGGATCTGAATGGACACATTAAACACGGAGGCGCGGTGGACGGGGCCGCCTGCCCACGTGTGCCAGCCACGACAGCACATCCTGCTTAGGTACACGGCCCTATGCCACGCACAGGTTGCAAGTAGTAAAGAGAAAAATGCTGGATTTTACAGGAAAATCATATTCATAAATCTCCCGCAGTGAATTACAGTATAACTCAGAGCTGTCTTTGTTTTTCTGCTGTGAAGAATTCAATTCTGTTTCCAGCGTAGAAGCGATAAACACAAAACCCAACGTGGAAACCACTCCCCTTGCACTTGGCAAGTGTTTATAGCCGATTTACAGCTGGACCTCCAGAGCGGCTTCCGAAGCACTGTGCCGTGCCGCCCCTGGGATTTTTATTTTATTTTCTGTGACTACAGCTGCCCGAGGCCACGAGGGGAACTCCTCGGGCCCCTGGGTAGCTGTGCCCCCATCCTGGGCCACCTGTGTCCTGTCCACATGGGGAGTACCACCTCACACGGGGTGCCCTGAGGGACAGCGGTCCAAGGAACCTGTCCTGACCTGAGCTGGCCACAGGGAACACGGGTCCCTTTCTTGATTCTGACTTCACTGGGGAGGCAGTTTGTTTTCAGAGAGGGGGGTGCATGTTTTCGTAGTTTAGACATCTTGTGGTCTACCTAAATGATACCGAGACGTGAATTTCTTTTCCAAGTTTTTTTTAATGTTTATTTATTTTTGAGAGAGAGAGAGCGCAGGGGAGGGGCAGAGAGAGAGGGCGATACAGAATCCCAAGCAGTCTCCAGGCTCCGCTGGGAGCCCTCTGTGTCAGCACAGAGCCCAACGCAGGGCTCAAACCCACCAACCATGAGATCATGACCTGAGCCGAGATCAGGTGCTTAATCGACTGAGCCCCCCAAGTGTCCCCTTGAGATGTGAATTTCTTAAATGTGTATTGCCCCTAAAAAGGTTCATTTCCTCTAGAAGAGTCCACTGGGGGCAGACCCCCAATGCTGCCACTTAGCAGCGGTCTGGCCTCGGGACCGCCCAGTCTCTGAGAGTCGGCTGGTTCGCCCGTGAGCCGGAAGAGCAGCGCCCCACACGGGGTCTCCAGGAGGCCGACACGCCCAGTGACATGACCCCGGGCCCGGCTCTCCCGTAGGGGTGCGTGCTCCTGGACCTGCGAGGCGCCTGCGTCCCCTTGTCGTGTACCCGCCGTCCTCCAAGCCATCCCCTCCTGGACATTCCCCTGGAGAGGTGGTCCCGTCATGCCCTCGTGCCCAGCGCCTCTCCACTGTCGCCGCCCGCTTCCAGCCTGAACCCTCCCTTAAGCGTGAGGCTGACGGGCTCCTGCCATCTTCGTTTACTTCACGCCCTTATTCTCTCGAGCTTCGCTTTACCTGGGAACATCCCAGGCCACGCTCCCCCCGTCGTTCAGGTGCTCGAGGACACAGCACCTTGTCTCACGGCTCTCCGCCGAACCCTGCAAACAGCTCAGCAACTTGCAAGTTTTGATAACAACTCGTGGGGATCGGATCATCATTCCCCACCCATCATCCACCTGGGGCTCAAGTTCACGACTACTGTCCGTGAACTCTTCACGCAGGGCCCTGGGAACGAGCTTCCCTGTGGGAGCCCCGTGTTGGTGTAGCTGTGCTCAAAGTTGTCTGGGGCTCCATGGAGGGGGCAGTGGGCACAGGGGCGCCCGGGGAGGGCCATGACCCCGGGGGCGGGGGGGTGGCTGTGCAGAAGGCAGGCACGTGTCCTTTGAAGCCATGCAAGTAAGAGCAACGACATCCACCTAAAGAGAAACAGTCCCCCGGCCACTCGGCTCAGCGGGGAGGTGCTGGTGCTCCCGGGGCACAGCAGGTCCCACCGTGGGATGGCGGGGGGGGTGGCACAGGGCCCCACACAGGAGGGTCGGCCACCGTGGAGGAGCGGGGCAGAGCACCGACTGCACAGAGGCAGAGGGGGTCAGTCTGTGTTTGGGGTCTGCACGCGCTTCTGGAACCTGGGCCGCCCCCGGGGGGGACAAGCCCAGCGTCGCGGCGTGTGTTTCCGGGCACGTTGCCGCGCCCCTCATGCTGGGAGCGGGGGGTCCAGAACCCGCACCGACTGCACATCGGGCCGCAGCCTGGGGCCAGCAGCGGAAGGACCCAGCCTGCGAAGAGTGCCGGGGTCTCTGTCGGGGGCCTGTCAGGGCCCCGTGTCCTGGAGGCATGACTGGACGGCCTCCTGCACAGCTCCCGGCGAGGACACCCAGGGAGGGGGGCGTTCTAGATGCAGAAGCACCCAGTGTGCCCAGCGCGCGAGTGTGTACGTGTATGTGGGCGTACACGGATGTGAGGGTGTGCGTGTGACAGTGTGGATGCACAGCATGCGTCCGAGTTTATGAGTGTGTGTATACGTGCAGGTGTAAATGTGTGAGTATGTTTGTGTCTGGATGTGTGCATGCGTACGTGTACGTGCACGTACATGCGAGTGTGTATATACGTATCGTGAATGTGTGCGCATGTGTGTATATACATGTATGTGGGTGTGTGTGCACAGATGGGTGTGTGTGTGCGCGTGTAGTGTGTGTGGTGTGAATGGGGCACGTGTCAGAAAGGAGGAGGTGTGGTTTGTGCGGGTAAGTGCGTGTGTGTGCGCACGCACGCGTATGAAAGGGAGCAGCACGGCATCCTTCACCGCTGAATCCTTCAGCGAAGGACAGATTAGAGCACGGGCCCCGCGTGTAGGCCCCAGCCCCCCTCCTCAGGTGTCGTCCCTCTGCCGGGGGCTGCGCGCTGTGCTCCGCCGCGCAGGGGAGCCCGGGGTCCCCGCCCTGGCCTGGGAAGTAGAATCGGAGGGCCTGCCGTCTTGGAGCCCACAGATCCACCTTTTCCGCCCGCCAAAGCCATCTTTTTTTTTTAAGTTTTTTTTCTTAATGTTTTTATTTATTTTTGAGACAGAGAGAGACAGAGCATGAGCAGGGAAGGGGCAGAGAGAGAGGGAGACACAGAATCGGAAGCAGGCTCCGGGCTCTGAGCCATCAGCACAGAGCCTGACGCGGGGCTCGAACTCACAGACTGTGAGATCATGACCTGAGCCGAAGTCGGACACTCAACCGACTGAGCCACCCAGGCGCCCCAGCCATCTTTTATTTGAGCGTTTTTCTCATTAGCGGGAGGCATTCCTGACTCCGTGGGGCAGAGTCCGCACATGGCACGCTGGCCGTGTGTCTGTCCGGACAGACCTGTAGGCCCCACGGCCAGTTCCAGGCACTGCCCGCTCCGGGCGTACTCCCTAACCGGCCCCCCAGGTCGGGCCTCTCGGGGCCTCCCCCCAGACCCCCCAGGACACGTCCCGACGGGGGATTCCACCCCGTCTGTCTGGGATGGGGTCTCCAGCTCAAGACAAGCACATCAGCCGTCACCTGGGTCTCCAGCCTGCCAGCCACCTGTTCCCTTCCACGGTCACATGAACCAGTCCGTGAAAGCCGTCTCTCCCCCACCTCTCTCTCCTTCCATCTCTCCCCCTCTCTTGCTCTCTCTCTGTCTCTGTCTCTCCGGAGAACCTTTGTTAACACGGCATCCAAAGCCAGAGAAATCTATTTAGTTGGCTGCTATTGTTTAATTCAAGAGGGTCGCACTAGGTTTGCCTGGTGGAGGGGTGGGGGCAGGGAACCTGAGGATTTGAACGCGTACCTTTCAAATTTCCCTCTGGTCTGGACTGTTTCAATCATGTTGCTAAACCACTGACAGCCAACGATTACTTCGGAAGTGACGCTCGAGTGTGAAGGAAAGAAACAACTTTGAAAGCTAATTCGCTCTCACACACGTACGCACGCTCATGTGCACACTGGTGGCACACAGCTGAATTTAGATTGGAGAAATATTTTCTGATAGAAGTCAAGCTTGGGAAAAGGAACGCACCCGGCCATGTGTGGAGGCATGGTATTAATAATTAAGCCACGCGATCATTACCTCAGGATATTATTTCTTAAATATCTCTTGCAAAGGCAATATGATTACATATGAATGATATCAATTTTCCACCAACAAAAAAATCTGCAGAAATAGGAATTGAATTACACTGTCCAATTTGCTGTAAAGTTCACTGTATGTGAAGAAATTAATCAAAGGTACCACCACCCATTTTTATGGGAACATAAAATGATGTGAACTTCCATTTTTAATAAAGATGCATAGCACTTTTATGAAGACTCACTAATAACACTGTGATGAACTGAAAAGCTACTGATATATTAAGAATGAAAATTTTGAGGAGTGTATTTACCGAGACTTTTTCGCGGCAGGCGGTATTTCTCCGAAGTCTCTATCGGAATCGTTGTAGAACAGAGGCAAAATTTCCAGGCGGAGCACGGCGTGTGCCCTGTGCAAGTCTATCTTCAAGGTGAGGACACGATCCTGGCATCCGGGAGTCTGGAGAGCGCCGTTCGGACGCCGTGGACGCCGATGCGAGGTGTCCAGGCGTGGGGGGGGGGCGGTGCAGGAGCAGGTGTGGACATACCTGCTTTCCCCTTCACCTCTTCAGCCTTCAGAGAATCAGCAACCCACCATGACTTTCTCAGGGAGCCCTTTTCTGGAACAGAACCCCCGGGAGACCGGGGGCGGGAGCGTGTGGGTTTAAGCCTCCCATCCTGGTGTCTCACTGCTTCAGCCCCAGGTAGGATGGGCTCACCTCTGTCCCCGAGCCCAGAGCTGTGGCTGCAGACACAGTAACTGCAAGGCGCCTGGCCACCTGCACTTCTTCGCCGTGGTTAGTGAATTCCCTAGTACTCACCAACTCTGGGCAGATCCACACGGCCTGCATTTGCCGTTAATGGACACTCATGGTTCAAACACTAGGAAACAGACGCTGGTATTCGCCCTAACACTTTGTTGTGAGCATCTTTCCAGGCCGTTGACATTTCACAAACGTGTTTTTTCCACGCGCTTAAACGTAGCGCGTACAGGTTCGCGTAGGCTGGTGAGCCCCTCTGTGGATAGGTATTCAGGTCGTTTCCGGTTGCTCACGTTTGTAACTGCTACGCAGTGAGCGCCCCAGGCGAAGAGCCTTCCTCCGACCGGATTATGCAATAGTCTTTTCGAGACCAGAGCGGGTTGGGGCGAGCGGGGAGGAGCCTGCCTGGGGAGCAGCCCGCTGTCCACATCTGGAGACGCTCCTGTTCCCAGCTGCCCGCCTCGGCTGCCAGCCCCTGGGGCTTGGTGGCATGGCGGGGCGGGGGGCAGAGGGGGTCTGTCTGGGTTCGATGGCCCGGGGAATCTGGCGCCTCCCTGACTCTCGTGTCACCGGTTCCGGTGCACAAGAGTAACATCTGCTCCCGGGGCCATCCTGAGGGGCGGTCACCCCATCTACCAGGCACGTCTGCATCCCGGGACAGCGTCGAGGCAGGTAGAGCCAGGCCACGTGGGACTCGGGAGACCTCGCAACACTGGCTGCACGCCCTCGTTACAGATGGGGAGAGTGAGGCACAGAGAGGCCGGTTAGTGGCGGCAGCAGGGCTCAGACCAGGTCTTGTCCCCTGTCGCCGTTTGCTCCCATGGGCTTGCTCACCTGCTTGTGCTCTGTATTTCCCGGGCACCAGCTCAGTGCACCCCAGCTTCCTCGAAGGCAGCTCTTCGCCGGAGGTTCCCCTGGGTCCAGACTCTCTTCCTCTTTCCTCGTCCCCCGTCCGGACCCTGCCTTTGCTTTCTTCCATCTCTGGACACGTGGTTTCCCTTCCCTCCTGAGCATGTGTGCACTCTCTCTGTGTCTCTGTCTCTGTGTGTGTGTGTGTCTCTCTCCACTTCTATCTCTCTGTCTCTGTATAGCTCTGCGTGTCTCTGTCTGTCTGTTTCTGTCTCTGTGTGTCCCTGTCAGTCTGTCCCTATTTGTCTCTGTCTCTCTGTCCCCCCCCCCACCTCGGTCTGTCTGTCTCCGTCTGTTTCTCTGTCCTCTGTTTCTATCTCTCTGTCTCTGTCTCTCACCCACACATTTCTTGCCTAGGAAATTGCCTCCGCCTGAAGGCGTCTTCCTCCCACGGTGCCCCAGGCCTCGTGCACACGACAAACTCCTCCTCACTTCACCTTCAAATGTCTCCCCCTCTGGGAATCTTCCCTAACCTTTCCAGACAGAGGTAAATGCTGTCTCCTTGGGGCCCGTGGTGCACACGGGCCGTCTGTCTCCCGCACCAACCAGGCCGTGGGACCCCACAGGATCCGGGCTCGGCGCTGTCTCCGGGGTTAGCACAGGGTCTGGCACAAAACAGCGTCAAGTGCGGGCTTGGTGAACAATGGGCTTAAACAAAGACATTCTCAAAAGGAGGCTGACTGCTCCAGGCTGAGTCACGAGCAGCCACGTAGACCACAACCGAGGCCACGGCATACCTCCAAGTTCTTTGGGATGTTTGGGCGCCAGTATGGGTCCTATGAGGTAGGAGACCTTGAACAGGACGCTTGCCTCCGACTCACAGTCTGCCTTTCTGTGAAATGGGAATAATGCCCACCGTGGAGCAGTGGTTCGATAGAATGGCGAGTAAGTATCTATACAGGATAGAGCTCACTGCACTCTCCTTACTACTACTGTTGCTAGCATTTACTAGATCATTCTTGTGATGTGCAGAATAATGTGGCCCCAAAGATGCCACATCTGAATGCCCAGCACCCGTGAATATGTTACCTGATGCGCAAAGAGGATTTTGAGGTTGTGGTTGGGATCCTGTGATGGAGAGAGAAGCCTGAAGACTTGATGTGATCACAGGGGCTTTCAAAGGAGGGAGGGAGGTCGAAGACAGCGGACATGACCACAGAAGCAAAATCAAGAAGAGAGAACACGGGGGTGGGAGTCACCGACCAGCGAGTGCAGGAAGCCTCCGGAAGCTGGAAAGGCAAGGAACCGGATTCTCCGCTGAACCTCCAGAACAAACACTGCTGTGCAAGCCAGTCTGGGGCCTCTGACCTCTGGAAGTAGAAAACAATAAGTCTGTGTTATTTCAGCCACTTAGTTTGGGGCAATTTGTTACAACAGCCCCAGGAAAGTTCCGTGGCTCTCCGGACCAAAGATGGTGGATGGATCTCCAGGGCCCATGGGCGGAGCTCCAATCTGCTTAACGGAGCGTGAGGAAGTCCCACCCGCCTCCGGAGGGCCTGGCCTTCCCCAAACCACCAGCATCTCTCCGGTGCGATGGGAAGGAAGGCCTAGTCTGACAAGCTGTGTGACTTCGGGGAAAGAATGTCTGCAGTCGGGGCCCCCAGAAATCCAGAAGAGTGAGGCCCGCTCTACCAGCAGCCAGTGGTCAGTGGCTCACCCGCCCTGATGACACCAGGCCACTCCCTGCACCTGGGCCCAGGTGAGCCGCCCGGCAGGTGCCTGCAGTCTCCCCACCAGCCTCCCTGCACGCGGGGCCTCCCCCGGCGCGGGCCCCCGGGGGACCCTCCTGCCACAGCACCGACGGGGACCGTCACGCCGAGCCCTGCTTCCCAGGGTCACACGCCCGGGGGGACATCAGCCCTGCCTCCTCCCACGTCCGGGCGACCCCTAGTACCCAGCAGGGCCCGTCCACGCTTTTCGTGGGAACAAATGACCTCGCGTAGACGTGGTGAGTGGTTAGCTGGGTGGGTGAATGATTTACCTCCTCCAGGGGTGAACACACTTTGCCTTCCCACATTTCTGGAATTACCACAGTTTCCCACAGGCGCATACTAATTTCACAATATCCATGATCAAAATAAGAACTTTCTTTAAAACGACCAGGTAAACAGCAAGCCTTCGATGACTCATCAACAATGGCCTTTAAAAAAAAAAAAAAAGAAAGAAAGAAAGAAATAGCTTGAATCCCTAGGCCCACGCACCCACAAGTCAGTCAGTTTCTTCCCAAACGGGAGAAAATGGTTAAAAAGCTCACAGCTACGCTATAAATGGAAGAAACCTGCACAATTTAAATTAATGATTTATTCCTTTAAAGACAGTGTGGGATCTATCACCGGCGTGATAAGCGGCCGAGTGTCCCCTATCTGCATATAGCCGCGCGTCGCAACAATATCTGGCAGGGAATATGGGGGGGGGAATCAATTTTTTTTTTTCTACTTTCAGGCATATCTCCTGAGTCTGAGATATGTCTGCCTTGTTTTTCAAATATTGCCGCAAGTGATTCAGCCCCCCTCTCGGGGAGGTCTGTGCACGGGAGCAGGTTACCTGCGGCGAGCCCGAGCCCGCGCGCTCTGGCGGATCCTGGCCTGGGAGGCAGGTAGGCCTGGCCAAAAGGCAGCGCCCCCCCTCGGCGGCACAGGGCCCGGCTTCGGGGGTGTGATGGTAATTACCATCGATTACCACAACAATCACATTTTTATAAAAACACCTCCCCACCAACAGATGATTTTGCTCCTTGCTTTTCTGTTCCTTCTGGCGGTCGCACGCTGCTCCCCCACTCAGGATGTGCCGGGGAGCTGCGGGGAGGGGTGGGGGGGGGATGGGGGGGAGGCGGGGAGGGGGGCGGGGGCAGGTGCTCCTGCAGGGAGGTGCTGCTGCTTCTCCTGGTCCTTTTGGCTGAATCAATGGCACAGCTTTTACATTTTTTTTTCTTCTTTCCTTTTTTTAAACAATTTTTTTTTTATTTTTTTTGCAAAGCCTTATGTTCATTGGTGAAATGAGCAAAATTTGTCCACCGGTATGGGCTTCAGGAAATCCAAAGCCCCTTCCCTTCCTCGCTTGCCTTTTTTACCAAGTGCCAACGTCAGGTGGGTGGGCGACTCAGACCTTGAAGGGTGGGGCCTCTTCAGGGAGAAACGAAGGATACCGGAGGGGAATTGGGTTCATCCCTCCACTTCTCGCGTGGAGCAGGCTTACCTCTCGGGCACCCTTTTATTCGCCGTTTAGCAGGCCAAAGGCTTGTGACTTCAGCCCTGACAGTGACCAAGACATTGAGACGTGCTTCGTGCTTCTGCTAAAGTCACCGGTGGCACACGGGGCCCCCGCCGCGATGGCGCAGGTGCACCTGCTGTGGGCGGGGCATCAACGGCGCGCGGGGCCTGGAGCCGCCGCGATTTGGCTCTTGGCCTCAGCCTTCCTGGCAGGTAGGCGGGTCCGGCAGCAAGGGGGTGGGTGGCTGGAGGTGAGGGTTACACCAAAGCCCCCTTCCCACATATTCTCAGCGCCTGAATTCCAGCATCAGAGGTTCACTGATGGGTCCTCTGCAGGCAGGAGGGCAACATTATGACCTCTCGGCCAGGAACAGGTTCAGGGAATGAATGTCCCCCTGACAAACACCCAGGGAGAGGGCCTTCCCCACCCTGCTCTCCTCATCCCCCCTGCACCAGCACCCAGGGCAGGCTGACATCTGCTGTCCTTGGGAAGCCACTCATAGGACACCCCCTCCGAGCACCCACCCACCACTGCCCCAGGATTGGTGGGCCTCCCCACCCCCCTAAGTGCCCTCCGCTTCCTGCTGTCCCCACACAGCACACACAGGTCACTCTGGGTCGCTCCTCTGCTCACAAGGTGCAGGCTCCTCCCCAGAGGCTCCTGGAAGGCACGACTGGGCCTCATGTCTCACTCATTCATTCGCACATTCATTCCCACACACTCACCATCTGTCCTTAGTGCCTAGTACTGGGCAGACACTCAGCCAGGTTTGCGGAATTAATACGTGGGAGAAAGAGAACTGTAGAATTTCAGAACTGCCAGAGGCCTTACAATCTAATCCTAATCTAACCCAACACCGGCAATTTAAAGATGAGCAAACGGGAATGGAGGGACGGAATGATGTGATATAACCCTACAGCGGTGGGCGTTCCTGGGCATTAGCCCTTGGGTGTTTGTACACCGACAAAAGAGGGATATAAAGCCACTCCTAACAGCGGTTGTCTCTGGGGGTGGGATCCATGGTACCAAGGATTTCTATTGGGTGTGAAGGTAGAACACACACATTTTTCTACCTACGACACTTAAAAAAGGTGGGGGCGCCTGGGTGGCTCAGCTGGTTAAGCCCCCAACTCTGGATTTCAGCTCAGGTCATGATCCCAGAGGATTCTCTCTCCCTGTGACCCTTCACCCACTCTCTCTCTCTCTCTCTCAAAAATAAAAAAATAAATAAAAAGTAAAATACTTAAATATGCTTCTCTTTAAGAAACAAGTATGACATTCTTTTTGTTTTAATGCAGTACACAATTTTAAATATACTTCATTTTTTTTAGAGCAGTTTTAAGTTAACATCAACATTGAGCAGAAAGTACAGAGATTTCCCACGTATCCCATGACCCCACCATACCCTACAGCCTTCCCCACTACCAACATCCCCCACCAGAGTGATACAATTTGTTATAATTGATGAGTCTACGTGAACTCATTATCACCCCAAGCTCACTCTCCCTGTTGTACATTCTGTGGGTTTGGACAAATGAGTAATAACCTATATCCACAAGTATAATATAATAGTTTCACTGCCCTAAAGATGCTTTCTTCTTTGCCTATCTAGCCTTCCCCCAACCAGCTCTGTTTATTTTCAGTTTACTTATTTATTTTGAGATAGAGAGAGCGCAAGTGGGGAAAGGGCAGAGAGAGGGAGAGAGAGAGAATCCCAAGCAGGCTCCGCCCGGTCAGCGCAGAGCCTGATGCGGGGCTCGAACTCACGAACCATGAGATCATGACCTGAGCTGAAATCGAGAGCTGGATGCTTAATGACTGAGCCACCCGGGCGCCCCTCCCTGCCACAACCAACTCTTAACCACTACTGATCCTGTCACCGATTCCATCGTTTTCCCTTTTCCAGAATGTCATATAGTTGGAATTGTACACTATGTCACATTTTCAGATTGGCTTCTTTCCCTTAGCAATATGCATTTCAGCTTCCTCCATGGATTCTCATGGCTTGAGAGCTCATTTCTTTTTAGTGCTGAATGATATTCCATTGTCCGGAGGGACCACAGTTTATTTATCCATCACCTACTGAAGGACACCTCGGTCGTTTCTAGGTTTTGGGAGTTACGAAAAAACCGCTATAAACATCTGTGTGCAGGTATTAAAGTAGACGTAGTTTTCACTCTTTGGGTAAATACCAAGGGGCGTAATTGCTCGGTTGCATGTAAGACTATGTTCAGTTTTGTTAAGAAACCACCAAGGTGACTTCCAAAGCTGCTGCTGTATTTTGCATTCCCACCAGCAATGAAGGAGAGTTCCTGCTGTTCCACATCTTGGCCGGCACTGGGTGTTGGCCACATCCTGGATTTGGGCCATTCTAAAAGGTATTTTAAAGCATTTTTGAAGTATAAGCTGAGGTGAATTTTCAGATTCAGCACCCTTACATAACCAGCATCTGATCAAGAAGTAACACATGACTAGTGTCCCAGAAGTTCCCTTACACCCTCCCAAGTGTCAGCTCCCAGAAAGGTAACCACAATTGACTTTAAATGCCAAAGATGCATTTTGTCTATTTGAACTTGGTATAAATGGAATCAGAAAATATATTCCGTCTTTACTCTGCTGTAGTTCTTGTACTCTTTTTGTGCTCAATATTGTATTTATGAAATTCATCCATATTCTCTGTGTGGTTTGTTCATTGTCGCTGTGTTGTAGTGTTTTACAGATGGAATGTACTGGAATTTATTTATCAGTTTATTTCTCTATCTTACTGTTGATGGACATTTAGGTTGTTTCCAGTTTGGGGCTATTACAAATAAAGCTGAAACACTTTTTTTTGTGCACACATTTTGCTAAACATAAGTACATATTTTGTGTCAGAGTATATGCCTGTATCCATATTACACTGAATATGTCAGTTTTTCAGAGTCACGTACCTCTTTATTCTCTCACCTGTGGTGTATTCAAAGTTCAAGTTGCCCCAGACCCTCCCTAGTACTTGGTTTCCTGAGACTGTTTCTTTTTCTTTTTTTTTTTTTTTGAAGTTCTACTGAGCTTTTTTTTTAATTTTATTTTTTATTTTTTAAAATTTACATCCAAATTAGTTAGTATGATTCCAGGAGTAGATTCCTTAATGCCCCTGACCCATTTAGCCCATCCCCCCTCCCACAACCCCTCTGTTTGTTCTCCATATTTAAGAGTCTCTTCTGTTTCGTCCCCCTCCCTGCTTTTATATTATTTTTGTTTCCCTTCCCTTATGTTCATCTGTTTTGTCTCTTAAAGTCCTCATATGAGTGAGGTCATATGATTTTTTTTCTTTCTCTGACTGACTAATTTCACTTAGCATAATACCCTCCAGTTCCAACCACATAGTTGCAAATGGCAAGATTTCATTCTTTTTGATTGCCAAGTAATACTCCATTGTGTGTGTGTGTGTGTGTGTGTGTGTGTACCTCACATCTTCTTTATCCATTCATCCATCGGACATTTGGGCTCTTTCCATACTTTGGCTATTGTCGATAGCACTGCTATAAACATGGGGGTGCATGTGTCCCTTCGAAACAGCGCACCTGTATCCTGTGGATAAATGCCTAGTAGTGCGATTGCCGGGTCATAGGGTAGTTCTGTTTTTAGTTTTTTGAGGAACCTCCGTACAGTTTTCCAGAGTGGCTGCACCAGCTTGCATTCCCAGAGACTTTTTCATTTTAGGCATTTGGGTGGGTATATTGTGTTTATTTTCATTTCCCTGATGATTAACAAGATCGATCTTTTTCATATGCTTCTTTGGCCATTTGGATAACCTCTTTGTGAAGGACTTCCGTTTTTTTAAACCCACTGTTTTTCTACTGGATTGTTTTATTGATCGGTAGGAGTTCTTTATGTATTACAGATATGACTCTTTTGTCTGTTCTGTATTTCATGTATCTCCTATTCTGTGACTTGCCTTTTCGCCCTCCTGATGGTGCCTTTTGACGAACAGAAAGCCTTAGTTTTAAAATAGTTCACTTCAGGGGCACCTGGGTGGCTCAGTCAGTTAAGTGTCTGACTTCGGCTCAGGTCGTGAGCCTTTTTTCTAACTTTTTGAGATGGCCATTTATATCAGATTTTTCAGCCTTCTTCTTTTTTTAATATATGCACTTAAAGTATACACCTTCTTCTAAGCACATATTTAGCTGCTCAGAAATCTGCACATTTCGATATGTCACATTTTTATGATAATTCAGTTAAAATATTTTCAATTTTTTAAACATTTTTATCTTTCTTCTTTATAGCTTGTTGGTTATATGTCCTTTTATTGTCCTTTTATTTTTATTTTATTTTATTTTTTTAATTTTCCTATGTTTATTTTTGTTTTGACAGAGAGAGAGAAGGACAGGGTGTGAGCAGGGAGGGGCAGAGAGAAAAGGAGACACAGAATCTGAAGCAGGCTCCAGGCTCTGAGCTGTCAGCACAGGGCCCGACGTGGGGCTCGAACTCGTGGAACACGAGATCATGACCTGAGTCGAAGTTGGACACCCAACCAACTGAGCCACCCAGGCACCCCATCCTTTTATTTTTATTTTTTAAATGTTTATTTATTTTGAGAGAGAGGTAGTGAGTGGGGGAGGGGCAGAGAGAGAGGGAGAGAGAGAATCCTAAGCAGGCTCCATGCTGTTAGTGCAGAAACTGACATGGGGCTCGAACTCACGGACCTGAGCCAAAATCAAGCGTCGGAAACTTAACTGACTGAGCCACCCAGGTGCCCCCTTTTACTGTCCTTTTAATAATTACTGTAGAGATTATATTGTTTGGATATAAATTAGTACTTTTCTTCACTATGTTTGTCGCAGTTAGGTCAAAGTGCATATCTGAGAACTCTAATAATTAGGTCAAGTCATTTGTTTGCCTATGTCTATAGCCTATTTTTTCTCTTGGTCTCGTTTCTTTGGTGCACTTAGTAATTGTTGTCGAATGCCAGGCGTAGTGTGTGAAACACCAGATGCCTCACTAGTCTCTGACTGTCGGTTACATTGTAGCATATCACCTCAATCCAAAAAATACTGAGCTGTTTCTAGCCCAACTCACACTTTTTACAGTCCATCTCCCTTTTGTCATCTCTGATTTACGGGGCTAGCTCTCCGAAAGTCCCAATGAAAGCCTGCATATTTAAAGGGCCTCTGCTACTTGGTGGGTCCAGAAATGTATTGTTTTTGCTTGGGCGAATATCATGGTCTGTATTTTAGTCCATTTCTATTTACTTTCCTAGCTTTTTGTTCTGCACAGATTGAGAATTTGGCAAATGCTTCAAGTGGAAAATCATGAATATTGAACTCACCTATGTCCTCTTTCTTTCTGGGATCTTGGTTCTGCTTAGGCATCTTTGAGATCCTACTTTTATCTCTACAGCCCTTGAAGATTACCAGAAGCTCTGACAGCTTCTCTGCCTCAGAGTCCTAGCCCCCACCCCCACCCCCGCCCAGATTCTTAGATTTTGCTTTATATCAAGAATCTGCAATTACTTTGAGGGAAAATGTGGCTCACAATAGATCAGCTCACTTCTCTGAAGTTTCCTCCTGCTAGGGTCATGACCCCTAAGTCCTGGCCCCCTCAGCAGCCCTCCACTGCTTTTAAAAGGAATAGCTGGGGGCGCCTGGGTGGCGCAGTCGGTTAAGCGTCCGACTTCAGCCAGGTCACGATCTCGCGGTCCGGGAGTTTGAGCCCCGCGTCAGGCTCTGGGCTGATGGCTCGGAGCCTGGAGCCTGTTTCCGATTCTGTGTCTCCCTCTCTCTCTGCCCCTCCCCCGTTCATGCTCTGTCTCTCTCTGTCCCAAAAAAATAAATAAACGTTGAAAAAAAATTTTAAAAGGAATAGCTGTATCTGGAGCTAGCTACCTCTCTCTCTCTCTCATCTGTCTATCTCTCTGTCTATCTATCTATCTATATCTGTCATCTGTCTTCTCTATCATCAATCAGTGTCTCTCATATTTGTCTTATCTACTTTTCTATCGTCTGTCGATCTTTTATCATCTATCCTCTATCATCCATGTCTGTCTGTCTGTCTATCCATCTTTTCTAATTGTTCTTGGTGGGACCATTTGCCCAAGCTAAGGATCTTCACCTTATTCCCCTCTCCTATATTCCTATCAAATGGTCAATTGAACATAAATCACTGGTTGGAGACAGAAGATTTTATCACATTACAGGTAATATCTTATTTCCCAAGTGTTTTCCAGAGCACAGAAATTACCAGGACACTGCTCAAACAAATTTAAGTGTGTTTCCGTAAATTTGGGAGACATTATAAATAATGCCCTCTTTCCCATGATTTGTCGCACACGATTACACACGAAGAGTTCTGAGGTGTCATGTGCTAAAGAAAACAGGGTACTGATTTTTAAATTTTTTTAATGTTTATTTATTATTGAGAGATAGAGATGGAGCATGAGTGGGGGAGGGGGAGGGAGAGGGGGAGACACAGACTCCGAAGCGGGCTCCAGGCTCCGAGCTGTCAGCCCAGAGCCCAACGCGGGGCTTGAACTCACAAACCGCGAGATCATGACCTGAGCTGAAGTCGGACGCTTAACCGATTGAGCCACCCAGGCGCCCCTAAAACAGGGTAACACTTTTTAACATATTATCTCCTTTCCTATTGATCAGGGAAACCTCCTTTCTTAAAGTTCCCGATACCATCACAAAGCCACTTTGCGAAATACGACGAAACTATAGCTATCCTGAGACCTTGAGGAGATGGGATGGTGGAAGTCTCCGGTAACAGTTGTAAGACCCAGAACCCCAGGGCTAGCTTGGAGGGGACAGAGCTGATCAGTGAGCAGCCCGGGTCAGTCCGGAGTCCACACGGAAGAGGAGGTCTGAGAAGAAAGGTCAAAGAACACAAATGTGCTTACGGCCGAAAGTGTGAATGCCACCGTGGAACATTTCTTGTTTTGCACAATGGAGTTATTCACGGTTACATGTGCTCATAATTACACCGATTGTAAATTGCTCTTGTCTAGTGCCTTACAGCTGTCTTTGGATGGACTTCTCTCATTTGTTTTGAGATAATGTACGTCAAGCATTTAGCACAGCGCTTGACATTTCATAAGTAACCCACAAATGTTAAATATCATTTTAGTGCCAAACTACTCTTAATACTTTCCTGCCCCATAAGAATCACTTTTTCCTCTACGTCCACTATCTAGGGCGATAACCTGGGTGCTATGCGTACAGCTCCCACCCGAGCCCTAAATGAAGAGGAACATTTCACAGAATCCTCATCAACATACGTCCCTAAGGACTTCTTGGATTAATCCTTTTCCTGCTGGTCTCCTTGAATTATATATTATCATTATAAAGAAGTGTGTAGGCTGGGGGTTCACTATGAAATTAGAAAAGAGTAACTGATTAGCTTTCCTGCAAAGCCCGTGACCATTATTCCATTGAGCCCCTAGCAAATCGATCACAGGTATCCAGCAAAACAGGGCAAGGCCGAGAAGGAAGGGCACACGGTAACGGAAGGGAACTCTCGGAAAAACAGCATGGGTTCCAAAGCAGAGTGAGCGGTCCTGTCCCGTCGCCTTGCTCCTCTGATGGCTCGGCAATGCCAAGGTGCGTGTCTCTGTCCTGTCTTCAGCACGGTCCGGCGTTCATTCACTCACTTATCAGTGAGCATCACGGTGACTCCGGAGCTGTTCCGGGTGCTGGGGGGCCTGGCAGCCAGCAGTGACCAGCACACGGCGAAACCCTGCCTTCCCGGCTCTCACATTCCACTGCGGGGAGATAAGAAATAACACGGGATAAATAAATATGATGCACAAGTTTAGAGGGCCATGAAGCGCCAAGAACGTGTGATGAAGGAGGAAAGGGAATAGGGGGCGGGGGGGGGGGGCGGGCTGGAGGGGCTCTTTGGGAAGGTGGTGTTCGAGGAAAGGCCTGAAGGAGGTCACCCCCGGGAGCCACGGAACCTGGGGCTGAGCATTACTGCAGGCACGAGGCAGGAGCCAGCGGGCACCTCTTGCCAACTCCTCACGTGTCGGCAGGTGAAAGTCGTCCACGGAGGGAATATTTGCACCAGGGAAATCGGCGAGCTTACGGATCGGCCCCCACCCCCACCCTGTGCAGGGCCGGTGTGGCCGGAGGATAGTGTGCAACGGGGAGAGAGCAGAAGACAAAGTCGGCAAGGTAGTCAGACAGCCACCTGGCGTGGATGGGTCCTGAAAGCCATCTGTGGCAGGCAGAGTAATGGCTCTAAGTACGTGCAGGTTGCAAGCCCCAGAGCCCGTGAACACGGACCACGTTACCTCACGTGGCAGGAGGGGCGTCACAGATGTCATCCGGTTAAGGACCTTGCGAACACCCTGGATTTTCCAGGGGTGCAATGCACTCGCACAGAGTCCTGGTCAGTGGAGGAGAGAGACGGGAGTGTCAGAGGAGATGGGCCACGGAAGCCGACTTCTGAGCGATGGGGCCGTGAGCCGCAGAGCGCAGGCGGCCCCCTAGCGCGGCTGGGGAGGGCACAAAAGCAGATCCCGTCCCGGAGCCTCCAGAAGGAACAGGACCCCGCTGACACCTCGACTTCAGCCCACGAGACCCACGTGGGACTTCGCACCTCCAGAACTGTGAGCTAACGGGCTTGTGTCGTTTCAGCCCCTGAGTTTGTGGTAACTTGTTACAGAAGCAGCTGGAAGCTCATCCATCGCTACCAAGGTGGAATTTTCCCGAGCCTTCCCGGTGGGGAGACTCCGGAGGAGGTTGAGGGAGGACGGACTCGACCTGACTTGCACCGTCACTGGTTCCAGCCGCCGTGCCGGGGCAGAAAGAGGGGCAACAGGTGGAGAGTCGCAGTCGCCGGGCAGGGAGGCCGGCGGTGAGGAAGCAGCAGCTAGGTGGCCATGCGCTTGGAAGGTAGTGGCAACTGGGATGGCCGGCGGGTTGGCTGTGGGGTGCCCAGGAAAGAGCCTGATCGAGGACGGTGCCGAGGCTTTGGGCCTGAGCCGGGAGCGGGTGGCTTTTACCGCAAAGGGCGGTGAGACTATCGGATTCGAGGGGTGAGGGAGACACGGCTTGGCTTCAGAGGCCTCCTTGCAGGAGAGCGCAGAGTCGGGAAACGGGGCCAGGAAAGGAAGCGTGCCGACAGAGGAGGCCAGAGAAAGAGGAGGCTCCGCTACTCGAGGGGAGGGAGTGGTGCCCCAGGCCGGACTCCCGGCTCAGCACGAGGACAGGAAAGCCTGGGTGGGGCGCGCGCGGCCCAGGCCCAGGCCCAGGCCCAGGGCCGCTCCGGCTGATGGGTTTGTGCCCCCTTTCGGGCAGGTGAGCTGTGTCGGCTGGAGCTGGCGGAAGGGCTGTGAACAAAGATGATGCTAAATAGCTGTGTATCGCTTGCTGGGGGGAGTCGAGCACGGTGCCCTAGCGATCAGTGCCGAGCCCGGCTTTATTTAACATCTTTGCTAATTATGTGCAGGAGAAGGCAAAAGACTTGTTAATTACGTTCACAGATTATACAAAATTGGGAGGTGTTGAGAAGACCAACCATGACAGAGAAATCATTCAAAGAGCTCAGAGATATGGACAAGACATAAAATGAGGCTCAGTGTGCAAAAGTCCAGGAAGATGTAACCAGAGGATATTAATCCAAAACATTGGAATTCAATGGGCAGTAACCGCCAGGAAAGTAGAAATGCTAAGAAAAGGCCTATGGGTAATGTCGGACAACAAATTAATTATAATTCTACTGTGCAATTCCACAGCAAAATGGTCTGGTGTGATTTCGCCCCATACTTACAGGCCTCATTAGCCTGGGACGGGAACTCATAATCTTTCCCTTCCTGTCTCTCCCTGCGCGTGCGCACGCGCACACACGCGTGCACTCCAATGCACGCACACACGCGTGCACTCCAACCTACCTCACTTGGAATGCGTTTGTTGCCAGGGGGACTCAAGCGTAGAGAGCGGTTGAGCCTCCCAGGAGCCTTCAACCCTGCTCCCCAAAGTCCCTTCCTCTCCAAGGGGAGGAAGCACCACGGCCAATATCAGAGTTCTCGTGGCTGGTGCTCAGGTTGGGGGGGGGGGTGACAGAGGCTTCGCAGGTGCACAGGTTCAGAAGGGGCAGAGCTGGGGCCGCTGCGGACCGACCTGTGCCTCCTCAGTCCCACTTGCTGACTTGGCCAAGACATCCGCTGATGTCTGGGGGCGGGGCATTGTGCCGAACGGTTGATATAAAATATGTAATCTAGCTTTTGCAGTGGGCCGGGACGGTCGTATGATTCTCAAGCCCCTTCCTGACAGCAAGGTAATTTGCCCAAGATCACAAGGCCAGTTAGTGGCCGAGTCACGGGTATGATCTCTGGAGTCAGAGCTCATAACCACGTGTAATACAGCATCCCGGAGGGTGAGATAAGCGAGTGTTTTCTTTCATTTTTATTTTTATTTTATTTTATTTTATTTTATTTCATTTTATTTTATTTCATTTCATTATTTATGGAGGGAGAGCAAGCGAGAGAGAGCAAGAGAGAGACCGAGCGCAAGCAGTGGAGGGGCAGAGAGAGAGAGGGAGAGGGAGAGGGAGAGAGAGAGAGAGAGAGAGAGAGAATCCCAAGCAGGCTCCAGGCTCAGTGCAGAGCCCGATGTGAGGCTTGGTCTCAAGAACGGGGAGCTTGTGACCTGAGCTGAAATCAAGAGTCAGACTCTTAACCAATTGAGCCACCCAGGAGCCCCGAGCGAGGGTTGTTTTGGTTTTTTTTTGTTTGTTTTCAATTCCATCCCATTTCATTATTGCACAGGTGATTGATCCTGTGCCATATGGAGCATCTCCCTGCTTTTTTCACGGTACGACCCCATTGTTAGAAAGCTTGTAAGCCCTGCAATGAACGTAAATTTGCTTGTTAATTATATACACATACCACGGTACTACTGTATTAGGGATGTTACACGACTTACCCCCAAATAACAGTTTCAAGTACATAGAAGTAGAACTTCCGTTTTCTTCTCATCGACCTGTGGTGATTGCAGAGGCACAGCGCATGTTGGAGCCCTGGTTGAGGGAAGAATCCCTACAATGATAAGAAAGTGTAGGTACAGGGGCACCTGGGGGGGCCAGTCGGTTGGGCATCTGACTTCAGCTCAGGTCATGATCTCATGGTTAGTGATTTCGAGCCCCACGGCGGGCTCTGTGCTGACAGCTCAGAGCCCGGAGCCTGCTTTGGATTCTGTGTGTGTGTGTGTGTGTGTGTGTGTCTCTCTCTCTCTGCCCCTCCCCTACTCATGCTCTTTCTCTCTCTCTCTCTCTCTCAAAAGTGAATGAACATTTAAAAAAAAAATTTTTTTTAATAAAGCATAGGTATAATGGATTGAATAGTGTTCCCCCAAGGTTCAAGTCTACCCGGAACCTCAGAATGTGACCTGATTTGGAAATACAGTCTTGGCAGATGTAATCTGTTCAGATGAGGTCATACTGAATTAGGGTGGGTGCTAAATCTGCTGACTAACGTCCTTCTAAGAGGAGGAGACACAGAGCCCATATGACACTGGAGCCAGAGATTAGGTGATGTAGCCTCAAGCCAAGGACTGCCAGGAGCCACCAGAAGAGGCAAGGAAGAATGATCATCCCTTAGAGATTTTGGGGAAGCACGGCCCTGTCAACACAATGATTTCAGATTTCTGGCTTCTAGAACCAGGAGAGAACTAATTTCTGTTTTTTTAAGTTTATTTATTTATTTTGAGAGAGAGAGAGAGAGAGAGCGTGAGCACAAGCGGGGGGGGCGGGGGGGTGAGAGAGAAGGAGAGACAGAATCCCAAGCAGACTCTGCACCATCAGCACGGAGCCCGATGTGGGGCTCGAACTCACCAACTGTGAGATCATGACCTGAGCCGAGATCGAGAGTCGGACGCTTGGCCGACGGCACCACCCAGGCGCCCCAGATTTCTATCGTTTTAAGTCACCAGGTGTTTGGTGCTCTCTTCCTGCCACCCCAGAAAACTAATGCAGCTCCGGGAAGGCAGGGAGTCACGTAAGCAAGGGCATCATGCTCAGTGTGAGGCTGTTTACCTTTCGGAAACCCAGCAGAGTTCTAGAATGTTGGTCCTGGAAGGAGCCAACCCCACTCTTCCTACACAGAATAGGACCTCAAGTCCAGAGCTCAGCGGCCCCCAGCGCCCCTCCGCCAACCCCATCCCCCCAGCGGGGACGCTTTCCCTGCTCGGTACAGAGCCCACCTGCCCTTCTGAGTGTCCCGGCCTGACTGGTCACCCACGTCCGTCCTCCCGCCCTCTTCCCAGCAAGCAAACAAATCTTCTTGATCCTTTCACTTAAACGTCTCCCGTTGGAGACAATTTCTCTAAAATGCAAATCTATTCAGGCCCCAGCTTAAAATCCTCTAGGGGCTCGGCTCCCCCAGAAGCTTACAGGTTCCTTTCAGAAAATTTTTTTCTTAAGTTTACTTGTTTTGAGACAGAGATGGCACGGGTGGGGGAGAGAGAGCGAGGGAGAGGGAGAATCCCAAGCAGGCTCCACGCCGTCATCGCAGAGGCCGGCCCGGGGTCCGGCCCCACAAACCGTCAGATCACGACCTGGGCCCAAAGCAAGAGTTGGACGGTTAAACGACTGAGCCGCCCAGGCCGCCCGCCCCTTTCAGGTTCCCCTACCTGGGCTCCGGGGATGAAGGGGGTCCGGCACAGATCTGCCTGGAGGTCACAGGCTGGCAGGTGGAGGGCCGGATGTGGGTCCACCGACCAAGGTTAGGCGCCGCGAATGAGCCCACAGAGGTTGTGGTGTCTACCGAGCTGAAGGGGCTGTTGGGCAGAGGGTCGCTCTTGCAAAAGGATGGACGTGTGTTCTGCTCAAGGCGGTGGACGCACTCCAGTTCCCCCCGCAGACCCCAGCTTCTCTGGGCGGCTGGGCCAGGGTCCCGTCACGTGGCCGCCGGCTGCCTCTGTGTGCCCTCACAAGGCCGTGCGAGGCCTCCGGCTGGTGCGCCGGGTAAGGGGCCCCCTCACAGCCCCTCGTAAGGTCATCCTGAGCCTCCTGGTCGACCCAAAGCACCCGATTTTCCCATGACACCTGCTCCCTGGGAAGCTGGTCCTTCCCGTGCAGCGGGATCTAGCGGGAGAGGCCCCAGAAGACTCCACCCGAGGCTGCGTCCGCGGGGTCCTGAGAGTGGCCGTGCAGCCCCAGTGGGGATGGGGCGCGGTCGCCCCCCCCCCCCAATCCCGCCTCCCCTCTCCGCAAGCCCTGCAGCTGGGACGGAGAGCAAGCTGTCTCCAGGCCAGAACAGGAGCCAGCCCGTCCCACTGTGTCCCTCATTTCAAAGCCTCAGCATGGAGGGCCCCGTGGCCCTGGCGGGAAGAGTCTCTGGGAAAAGGAGTTTTGATTGCTGACTTTTTTTATTTTTCACAGTACCAGCAACTGCAGGGGACATTTGCCTGAGGCGACCGGCCATTCACTTCATTTGTGTTTCTTCTTTTTCATTACTGTCCCTGTCCGTGGCACGGTGCGTCCGAATCGCGGGCAGCCAGCGGTAGGAAAATGCCCACAGCCTCCTGATTCCTCGGGACCATTTCTCACCGAGCTCAGGCAGCCTCGCTGGGGAGAGTGCGGTGTCTAGAAAGAAGCAAGAACAGATTTTAGTGAGGAATACCAGCATTGGAGCGGGGACAAAAGAATGGACGCGGTGAACAGATGGGAGGGTGTTTAGCGAAGACTCATGATCTATGTGAACAGTGCAGGCTGGGACCTCCCTTCTTTTTGTTTTTGATGCATCAGGGTATGATATGATAGGATATGACAGAACGTGTCAAAAATTTAGGGGAAAATAAAACCCTGGGTTTTTTTTTTGAAACATCAAACTATTGCTATCAATAGGAACAGCAACTGTTCAAAAATTTGTTTCAGAACTGCCAAGAAGTGAGCGTTCGTGGAAAAAAAAAGTATTTTTCCCTGCTGTTTGCAAGGTGGACACAAATGAAAACAGTAGGAGGTTGACAACTTGGCACATGTCTAATAAATCTGAGGCATAAAAAGTCAACAATTCACCGTTCAAGAAAGCATTACCGGAATAAAAAGTGCTACGCGGAGAAAGAATAACCATTAAAAAATAGATTTTCTGAATTCAGTAAGTAATTTAGCCCTCAGAGCGCCGGTCTTCAAAACAAGGAAGCTTTTTCTTTCTCCCCGTAAGAGAGAGAGGGGCAGTGCTGAGCTCAGAACGGAGTGCCCTGCTGCATCTGAAATGAACCAGGTGAAAAGGCAGCTCCCAGAGAGCAGATGTTAGGGGCTCGGAGGGCTGGTGACAGGGGTCGGAGAGCGGGGACTTCCAGATCCAGGCTGCTCAGCAGCTCCGCGCAGGAGCGGGCTTAATTTGACAAGTTGGTCCAGTTATAGGGAATTCACGGATCGCGGTCCATGCCAAGCAGATTTGGCCACCAACAGCACGCCTGCGGCTGGCCAAGAGGACGGCAGGTGGGCGGCCGTCCCTGCTCTCCCCGCGCTAACGCCACCGACAGAGAGGCAGAGCCCCGGCGAGGGCGCGGGGAGCCCGGCCGGAGAAGCCGAGGGCTTCAGAGGGGGGACGAAGGAAGGAATCGCGGCCCTCGTATCACAATGGGGATGGTTTTTGTTCTCACCATTTTCTGTTCAAGCTCCTAATTCTTTTTTCCCACCACGATGAGTATGGTGGGGAGGAAGATGTTAAACGAATGTGAAAACTGTTGGTAATTCTCATGCAAGTCTCATGTAAACAAAAATATCAGCATTAAAGTTATGAATCCTAATGTGTGGCACGGAGCTAAAATCTGTATCTTTTTGAATTAGAGGAATATAGATATACAGCACTGAGTAGCGTCTCTGTGCAGTTCAGGAAACTGACACAGTCTCTCCAATTTATAGGGAAATTGACATAATTTTGCAAAAATGCAAAACCATTTGTGAACTGGGTTTTGCATAATGGGATTAATTTGGTTGACTGTCATATCCACTATGCTGCAAAATGCAAGTTAATCACAACATCATTTTGAGTTTTTTTAAGGGAGGAAAGAGAAAGGAAGAAAGGAAAGGCATTTCTCCCCCCTCATCCGACTATCTTTTCATTAAGAGAAAAATACCCATTCTTCTAGTCTGCACCTTAGGTAGCTTCAGGAAATAATGCGAGATGAATTTTGCAGTGGACGCCTCCATGAACTGAGCCGAATTGGCGTACCTCCAATGAGAAAAATTAACAGCTTTCATAGAAGCATGAAAAATTGCTTCCAAGGAAAGCCCGTCCTGTATGCTTCCGTGTATGTGTGCGTCTGCTCAGAGCTACACCGCACAATAGGGCTGAGGCCGTATCACACACATTTTGTCGCCACGCTCAGTTCCGTAGCGTCATTATTGTGAACCCTCTTTCCATCTACAGACAAGATCTAGATGATTCAGGAAGGTGCCAATTGTATCCAAGAAGGTACGATACGTGACTACGCTCGTCAGAAGAGCTAGGTTAAACCATGGCAACAAATAACCCAGAGTCTCCATGGCTCAACACAGGAGCTGCTGCTTCTTCTGCCTAGGTGTAGGGCAGTGGGGGGAGGTCTTCTCACGGGGGTGCCATAGCCCCCCCCCCCACTGATAGTACTTTATCTAGACACAGGCTCCGTTGAGTGCCCAGTCAGGACAAAGGGAGCAGGGGAGCCCACCAGTGAGTTCCCCGACCCTCAGTTCCTGCCTGGGAGAGACACTTTCACCACTGCCCGCATTTCCTTGCCCAAAGCAAGTCCTGTGGCGGCACCTACCTTCAGGGCAGCAGGGAGGACCAGATCTGTCCACGCGTCACAAAGGCCACGGTCATGTGTGGAATTTGTCTGTATCTCTCCACCGCTGTGAGGACTGGCCGTGAATCTGCCCAGCATGTCTCCTCTCGATGGTGGGAACCAGTGTGATGGAGAAGGGTCTCCTCCCTGCAGGGAAGGACTCGGCACAGGTGTCATTTAGCCTCGAATCAACTCAACCCAACAAGGACCAAGAGCCCACCCCAGGCCGGACACAGGAGAGGGGACGGTGACGAGGAAGACCTTCCTCTTGTCTGAAGGGAAGGACAGAATGAGCTCCTTAAGGCAAAGCAAAGTATCCTAAGTAGCACGACTGACAAGCACAAGATGGGGCGCCTGGGTGGCTCAGTCGGTTGGGCGTCTGACTTCGGCTCAGGTTATGATCTCGCGATCCGTGAGTTCGAGCCCCGCGTCGGGCTCTGTGCTGACGGCTCGGAGCCTGGAGCCTGCTTTGGGTTCTGTGTCTCCCTCTCTCTCTGCCCCTCCCCCCCCCAAAATAAAAATTAAAAATTTTAAAACCTTAAAAAAAAAAAAAGAAAGAAAAACACGAGAGCATCCGAGTGTGATGTGTAGGGAGCAAAACTCAGGAAGGCTTCCCAGGAAGAGACATTTCTACCGAGTCCTGAAGGGCCCAACAGGTGGGAGAAGGGAGGGGACAGCAAAGAACAGAGGCAAGTGTGGGAGACAGCGAGGGCTCCGGTTTGGGAAGAGCTGAGGTTGGCGGAGGGAATCGGTGCTCAGTGGCGGGTGTCCCGGCAGGTGGAACCCGGGCATTTACACTTGCTTTGTCAGCTCTGGGCAAGAATGGCTCCCGTGTCTCCCTGTCGGCGTCCCGGGTCTAGGGGCTCGTGTATGGGATGCTTGTGCCAGTGTCACACTCTCAAGAAGACAACGCCCTCCGGAGTCTCAGGTCCCCCTTCCGAAGCGTGTCGGCTGGGCCACCTGGACGGTGACACCTGACCTCCCTCGGCCTGTTTTCTCGTCTCTGTGGGTTTCACGTCTACGCGGTATGGTTGTTCAGAGAGCTTGAACAGATGAGGTCTGAAGGACCCAGCACGAGACGCTTGCCCCTGAGAAGCCGTGGTTGCTGGTAAGAGTTTATTGTTGGTTTGGTTTTAAGGAGAGAAACTGCTGATTAGCTACATGGACCCCTATGGGGGCTGCTCAGCTGATAACAATTCCCCTGGTGGCCCACGTGTCCCATTCCCCTGCCCCTCCAGCTGTGGCTGATTTACCCACAGGTAGAGACACCTCACGGCGCACCAGAAGGCTCTGTTGCCGAGACTGTGAGACTTGGACGAGAGACCCATGGAGCCACATCACTGCACGCTGTGCCCCAGGGAGCTGTTAGAGGTCGAGGCTCAGCTGTGGGGCTGGGCCCCGGGTTCTGCGGACCACCCCAAAGTCCTCTCAGCAGATCCCACTGTGCCGTCAGGACTGCCAGAGTGGCCGTCACAGCTGGCCTCCCGAGTAACCTTGGCCAACAAAACAGGCTTCCGAGGTAAAGGACTCCTGTTCCTCCAAAGGACTTCCAAGTAAGATTGGCTCGCGATCGATTTGATTCCTGTGATTCGAACAATCGTCACTGGTCAGTGGGTGGCACAGGGCAGGCTCCCGTGGGAGCGGTCCCTGGGCGTCTGAGTGAGCAGAGGGGGGCAGCCTCCGACCACAGAGAAGCTCCACAGGGCAGGGGTGCAAACAGCGCCCACACTGCACGAGCATCTCCAGGCGTGGGTGCTCTGACTCCGAGGGTTTGTCCTGCCGCTATGCCCGCGTAGACCCGCCTGGATTCTGCTTTGCAGGGAAGCCCCCAGGTGTAGTGATGAGCTCTGGTTCAGAGAGGGTGACAAACTGGCCTCCAGCCCCAGTGTCAGGCCTGTCTTATTTCCCTGGGGCTGGCGGTGGGGGGAGGAAGGAGGAACTAGCTTTATCAGTGCCCACTATGTGCCACATGCTGATTCACCTACTTCTAAGCTCGGCCACCTACTTTTGACTCAATGGGCAGTGGTCTCAGTGTGTCCCCAGCCACAGGTGGAGGGGAAATGAAGCCCCTCGCTTGTGGTCACCGGCTAGAAGGGATAGATGGAAACTGATTGCCAGTCCTAGCCTCTGGGACGCTAATGGTCTGAGCACTGGGCAGGTACTTCTCAAGGGATTAAGGAGGAAAGAAAAATAAAGGTAAGAGAGAGGCAGACAAAAGGGAGAAGTGGGCACTCCCCACTCCCCCCCCCCCACACCAAACAACGAAAAGAATCAGCCCCTCAAAAGTTCTTTCAAACATTTAGCCCCCTGCATCTTGGTAAAGTTCCACACTGTTTCTGGAGCACGGAGGGGCACCCTGTATCCATACACTTGATGTAAAGGTACTAATCCTAAGACTAGGAGGCCACCAGCTATTGACCAAATATAAAAGTAGAAACAGCTTGACAGACAGACAAAGCTTTAAAAACACTGAGGCCTGGGTCCTCCTCCAGGAGATGCTGGCAACCGATCTTGGTTGCATCCTAAATGCACAGAGGTTTGAAAGCTCCCCAGCCCTGTAGCGGTGAGCACACCCCGCATCCAGAGTGTGGTTGCTAATACCCTTCTCCTATAAAAAGAACCAGGGGTCTGTGGAGAAAGGGTCGGTTCCAGAATGGGGGCAAGGAATGTGAGATGGGCGCATCTTGTGGTGCCAGAAAGTAAGGAGGTGCTGAAACACAAAACCAGACCCATAGTGCCACCATGATGGGGACATGTCAGGAGGACACGGGAGCAATGGAAGGGACCTTCATTGGCTGACACGTTTGAGCAAATACATGAACGAGGCAGTGTCGGAATATAACTCCAAGTCTACACTGAGTCCATCCTGCCATAAATAAGTGATTGACTAAAGAAATGAAGGCGGAGGAGAATCTGCTCTTCAGAATTTCAAATTATTTGTGTGGAACCTCCACGCCGGAGGAGGTGGAACAGAGTTCTCTGCTCCTGGAGCATGCTGGGCTGCTCACAGGGCCTTCCTGCCCCCAAGTACAGCATATGGACAGGGGGAAAGGGCAACCTTCCACGGGGGGACCCTGACAGACACTGCCTTGGCCACGTGATCACATTTAACATCAACAATAAGAAGTGCCCTGACAACATGCACCCTACATGGGATTTCTGGGAACTTCCTCTCCTAGACCCATAAATGCAGTCTGTCTTAGCCTGTTCTCTGCTCTCACAAAGTACCATGAGTTTGATGGCTTGTAAACAGCAAGCAAGGAGTCCTCACAGCCCTGGAGCCTGGAAATCCAAGATCAGGGTGCCCGCGTGGTCCAGCGAGGGCCCTCTACTGGTTTGCAGACTGCTGACCTCTCGCCGTGTCCTCACCTGGTGGGTAAAGGAGCTAGCGGCCTCTGCGGCTTTTTCTCGCAAGGGCACCGATCCCGTTCACGAGGGATCGACCCTCCTTATCTGATCACCCCCAGAGGGCCCACCTCCAAATAAAACCACCCTGGGGATGAGATGACAAAATGCGAGTTTGGGAGAGACATGGGTATGTCTATAACATTACCCATAAGAAAACCATCCAACTCAATCTGAGAGACAACTCAAATTGAGAGACACTCTACAAAATACACAACCAACCTTCCTCAAAACCGACAAGGTCATTAATCTCAGCGAAACCTGAGAGGCTCAGCCAAGAGGAGCCTAAGGAGACCTGATAACTGAAGTAATGTGCTGTCCTGGACGCAATCCCGGAACAGAAGAAGGGGAAAGCTCAGGAGATCTGAATAATACATAGACTTCGGTTCATACTAATGCATCGACATTGGTTCGTTAATTGCCACCGACGTACCATCGTAATAGACAAGGCTACTAAGAGGGAAACTGGGTGTGTGGCATGTGGGGGCACTATATCGTCTTTGTAATTTTTCTGTAAGCCCAATTATTCTGAAATTAAAAGTTGACTGGGAAAAAAAATGCCACTCCCAGGGGATTTCACTGGACAGTTGGGGGGGAGGGGCGTTGCCTGGGACGCTGTGTGCGGTGGCTCCGCCATAATGGGAAAGTACTGACATCACCGGGCCCCTTTGCTATGCGTTTCTTAACCAGGATAGGAAGTGATCCATATGGGAGGCGTGGGGGTCCGTCTGAGGATGCCGGACAAAGGAGACCCGTCCCGTCACTCTGGTTCAGCCCCCCCGTCCTGCATCGCACTCTGTGGGCCCCCAGGTAAGGTTTCCTTTACCCGGCAGGTCCCTGTACTGGAAACATGGAAACCAATCCCTCTCTGCACTTCTGTGCTGACACAAGAACAGACATTGCAAATGGATATTCGTGCTCCTGAGAGGCTGTGTGAACGCAGTTGAACCTCCGGGCTCTGTGCCTCTGTTCCCACTACATACATGGTGACAGGCTCCTGAAGCCAGTCGGTCACCCTGGGGAGGTGGGGAGCTGCACGGGGCTGCCCCAGGCCGCGACAGGGGGGCGCGGAGGCCCCCAGGAAGTTTTCCATCCTCTTCCCAACCCTTAGCCTCCTCCCCCCCAGATGTCCCTTGGCCATGGGGGGAGGGGCCTGGTGGCCACCTCCCTGAGGACCAACACGGGCCTAGGAAAGGACGTCCTTGTCCAAGCTGAGCCAGCCCCTGGGGCCAGGGTTTGGCCTCCAAGTGGTCTTTGTTTGAAGATAATCTACGGGGCGGCTGGTGAGCCATCAGCAGGGGGCCAGGCCGACCCTTCTCCTCCACAGTGTATCCCAAGGGGCGCCCTCAGGAAGGGACCGACGCCTCGGGCCCCTGACCCGGCATCCGCCTCCCACCCCCACCGAGATGGGAAACTTGCGTGGCGGACCCACAGACTTGTTTCTAGGAAACCGCAGGAGCAACCTTTGTGATCTCACATATGCTTAACACAATAATAAATAATGGTTAACACGATAATAAATAAACAAATAACAATAATTATAACACGCCCCAAGCCTGTTGTTTCTCCAAGATTAATTTATGATGAATTACGGCTCCAATTCCTTGGAACACGAGCAAGGGGAGAGGAGAAGAACTTCTTTTATTCGCCATCAGGCACAGAAGGGGGTGAGAAACGGCCTCTCCCTGACCAAGCTCTTCCCGGGCCTCTGGGGACCCACGGGAGGCACCCAGAAGGGGCTCTCCTCCTAGCCTGTGCCCCTCACACCTCCTCTCCCCTGCCTGCTACAGTTAAGTTTTTTAGATACTTTACTCGCATTTCTAATTCAGTTATTCCTCTGAAATTTATTCAAAGGATTTATGCTTATGAAATTATAATATAATGCGGCCTATATGCCAATGAGCTGCAGGCAAAGAAAATAATTTTCTTCAATTTACAGTTATGAGGCTGGAGGAAAATGATGCCTTCTTATCACCTCTTTCTCTCTGTGTGTCTTGGCATTTTTTTAAGTCTTCAGAAGGCAGGAGCTGATGATGAATCCTTAAGCAGATCACACTGATAATTGTATTTCAGAGATGGCAGCTCCGTGAACGCTGTCCACCGCCCGTCGCCAGTCACTGGAGGTACCTGTGTCACCCGCTCCTTGTCTCAGAAACTCAGCCTCGGTATCGCCAGCTCGCCGGGGATGTTGTTAGATCGTCCGAGAGGATTATTAGATGGAAGGGAAATTTACGGACGACACTTGGTAACAATTAATCAGGAGCTGTTGGTAAAGTTAAGTTGGTTCTCTTATCCCTCCCCCCTCCCCGAGCTATAGACGTTGCGTCTATATGTCTAGGTATAGACATCTAATCGTAATAATATGCAGGCCTTGTTCCGATTGTCAAATGCCTCATTTTGTCACTCTGTTTGATTAATGGACCCTTTGGAGTCCCCAAAAAGTCCTCGTAATACAAATAAAAAGAATCATAAATATTGAATAAGCTCACAGCACAGTTAACCTTGACTACATTTTGGGACATTCTTGGAGAAAGTTTGCTATACGGAAAATAAATTGCTGTGGGGATTAAAAAAATATGCGCCCTCACACCAAATTGGAGATTTTGGACAATGTCACCCCTCTCACCTTGTCATTCTTATTAATCTGGTGTGATTAATTAGTTTAGTTAGCTTTACATTCAGGCCAGCAAAGGGTTGGACGGCTGGCGTGCTAGCATACTAGGGGCCCCGTGCCCCGTCTGCCAAAGGGATTCGGGGGCGAGGAGGGGCTAATGGGGACAGTGCTGTAACCCCACGCGGCACAAAAACGGGGGATGTGCACGGGCCGTTTCGGACGTCGTTTATGGGCAAGAGCCTGGAGGGGGGCTGGGGACTCTCAGCTGCTTTGGCAAAGGCCTTCTCTCCGTGGGTGGGTTCTCATCATGGAAACGCTCGGTTCTCTCAGACCCAAGTCTGCCCGCAGTAGCCGGGGCCCTTTGAGACGCCCCCTTACATTCAGATCGCAGACGGGACCGGTCAGTTGACCCGGAACACCGATCCCAGCTAGGCCGTAATGACCCACTGATTTCCTTCAGCCCCTAGCCTGTGGTGAAGGGCTGGGTGGAGACTGAGGCCCGGACCTACTTCTGCAGCGTGGTTGGTGCATGCCCGTGGGCACAGATTCGACCGCCCGGCTCTTGGTTTGCTCACCTGTGGACTGGGCGTTCCCACCTCGTAGGATGGTTATAAGGATGAAATGAAACAAAGGAAAAAAATGTGGCACACTGTCCAGCATATAAACAATACTCTGGGGGCACCTGGGTGGGCCAGTCAGTTAAGCGCCTGACTCTTGATTTCGGCTCAGGTCATGATCTCACGGTATTCCTGGGTTCGAGCCCCGCTTCGGGCTCTGTGCACTGACCTCATGGAGCCTGCTTGGGATTCTCTCTCTCTCCTTCTCTCTCTGCGCCTCCCCTGCTCACGCTCTCTTTGTCTCTCTCAAAGTCAATACATAAACTTCAAAAAAAAAGAAAACAGCCTCTGTAGTGGGTAGAATTGTGCCCCCCCCCCCCGAAGAGGTATTGATGTCTTAACCCCTGGTACCTGTGGGTGTGACCTTCTTAGTGTGGGCTGATGTAATTGGGTTGGAACCAGGTCACAATGGAGCAGCGTGGGTCCTCATCCAATGACAGGTGTCCTTGTAAGGAGACAGAAATGTGGACGCAGACACCCAGGAGAAGCCACGTGACCACAGAGGCAGAGATAGGAGCGATGGATCTCTGAGGCATCCAGGGGCCTCCAGAAGCTGGAAGAGGAGAGGAAAGATCCCCCGCCCCGCCCCCAGAGCCTTCAGAGGGAGCGTGGCCCTGCTCACACCTTGATTCTGGGCTTCGGGCCTCCAGGACTGAGAGACTTTGTTTCTGTTGTTTCGGCCACGTTTTCGGTGCTCTCGTTCTGCAGCCCCGGGAAACTGATCCACGCTGTCGATGGCGACCGTGATTTGGTCTGTGGGGAACAAGAGCAGCAGGGCTGAGGACTGGGCCTGGTCTGCGTGGGGCTGGTTTCTCCCGTCCGCGCTTCCCCAGGCAGAGTCAGGATCACGCCGGCGGCCTCCCACCGCTGACGGGGCTGCGGTGGAGGCCCGCAGGCCCGCAGCCCTACCTGCCAGGTGAGGGACCGCATCGGGGTACCCTGGCGCTCCCGAGGGCCGGCTCTCGGTCAGTCGTCCTAACCCAGACCCCGCGGAAGTGCTGCAGAGGCAACGCGACCCGTGATTCGGGGGACCGGGATTCATTCCGGTGTATCGGTTTATGTGGCCTTTTCTCAAGTTCCATTGTTATTTCTAGATACAGGCAAAATTCAAAAGAACTCAACTACCCTAATACGCCCCAGGAAATTATCTGCTGAAACATAAGGCGCCTCACGTTAGGTACCAAATATATAACGGAGAAGTTGGAAGTGAATGCAATTTTGTATGTGGAGACTTGTTTTCCTGTTGACGTTTCGGGATAAATCCAAGAACTTATTTCCTCCTAAGTGAAAACGTTGGCCCCCGTCACGCTGAAAACGACACTTGCCTCTGCTCTTTCTCCCGGCATCGTGGCCCTGACGTGCTCCGGCGGTGACACAGCCCTTCCAGGCCCCGGCTGTGCCCCCCCCACGTCCGAAAGGCCATCACACTCGGCGAGTTTCTGCAAACGCCGCGTGGACTCTGGTCCGAGGGAAGAGGGTGGCTGGGAGGTCCTGAGAGCGGGCTCTCCGAGTGGGGCGGGCGGAGGGTTCAGGGTGCGGGCTCGTCAGAATCCCCTCCGTGGGGAGCTCTGACTTTGGATCTCCGGCTCAGGTCACGACCTCGTGGTTCGTGAGTTCAAGCCCCGCGTCGGGCTCCACGCTAACAGCAGAGCCTGCTTGGGATCCTCTCTCTCTCCGTCCCTCTCTCTCTCTCAAAGTAAGTAAATAAACTTAAAAGGAAAAGAAAGGGAGTGGTTCAGGGAGCACGCTGATCCGGGCGGGAAGGTCAGGGCTGGGGAGCATCATAGGACTTGGAGCCAGGCCGTGCAGCCGGCGGAGTCAGAAGTCAGGGTGCAGCGGGCAGGGAGACGAGGGACGGAGGGCAGTGGGGACTCTCGGCACAGACGACTTTTCCGTGAAGCCGCCCCCGAGAAAGGGACACGGAGGCCACAGGCCACGAGTCACAGGTGTAACCGCCCGGGTGTGCCTCTCCCGGCGCCTTCCTGCTCAAGGCTACCTGCCGTCTCCTCCCTGCGTTCCTGTGCCGGCGCGGTGACCCTGGGGGGTGCATAGTGACCGTGAATGTTTGCTCGGATGAATGACTCAATGAGCAGCAGGACTGGGCACATTTCTGGGCTGGGAGCGGAGAGCCAGCGGCACGCGAGGGAGGGACACCTACGAATGAGGTCCTTCCTGCAGGAGAGGGGGGCCCAGACCCCACTGTGTGTGGCCACAGAACCCTGGTGTCGGGGTGGTTCCTCCCAGACGCTCCTGCCACTTTCGGGGTGCAGGGAAGGTGAGGTTTTCTGAGAAGGAGGGAGGAGTCGGTGGGAAGAAGGTGGCAGAGGCAGTGAAGCTCCGAAGGCTGAGCCTGGCAGGGAGGAAGCGGGGGCCTGCCCGGCAGCCGGGGATGGAAGAGTGGGGGGCTGGCCGAGCAGGGGGCAGAACAGTGAGTCAGGGGGGCAGCAGAGGGGGTAATGAGCACCCTTGAAGCCCGGACCCTGGTGCTCCGGCCTCATGGACATCACGTGGGCAGAAAAGGGGCGGCGGGACCTGGTCTCGCCCATGATGGGGAGTTTTTCTTGGGAGGCAAAGATTTTAGGTGAGTCTGCGACGTGGGTCTTAGCGATCTCGGGTGGAGATGATTGTTCCGGTATCCCAGGGGGCTGAGACGTTGCGTCCTCCCCGAAGGCAGGCACTGGTTTGGGAGGGAATCCAGAAGTGCAGCTGAGCACACTGCTCACTTCGTGATTATCTGAAAAGATCTCAAGCGGCACACGAGCACCTATTTGAAAGATGCTCACATTTGGGTCTCCGTCCATATTCACTAGGGTAGCGGTAGCTGTTGGGACAGACGAACCCAGCCTCGTGCGGCCTCAGCACAGATTGTTTTGTCACGCTGGGGGCAAGAAAGGGGCATCGCTGGTCGGTGCCTCACCCGGGCCGCTCTGGGTCTGAGGTTCCAGGCTCTCTGACGGGCAGTGAGCCTGGGCACCGACGGAGAGGGAGCCCCGCAGGTGCAGGGTTTTCATCAGCCTGGCCTGGAAGTGTCCACAGCGCTCCCGCGTCCAAGCGACTGGCCCAAAGGGCCCCGGGGCCCCGAGTAACCACAGGGGCCGGAGACTGTAGTCCAACTGTGTCTCTAACTACAGGAGGAGACAGGGTCGGTGGACTTGTCACGTGGACTTTCCGCTCCCCCCCCCCCCCGGGGGCTAGAGTAAGGGGAATAACAGGTGTTTCTGAAACTGGAACCTATGAGCTGGTTGCTTGAATTTATGCATTGATCCAGCGAAAGATTTGTGCCGAAACATCATGAATTGCTCAAATGTAAACCTGTACGCAGCTAACAGGCCCCAAACAAAGGTGATCCGTGGCCGTAAATAAAGGAAGAAATGTTGTTCATTTCTTGCCAGCATGGATAGTTCTTCAGTACCTAAACCCGGGATTTTTAAACTTTTCCGTCCGGAACTAACTTCCAGCCCATCTGTGGTCGCGTGTTGTGAATGCACATTACACTCTCTGTGCCCTCTTGTGTTCCCGAAACAAACGTTGGGTCTTTCGGATGTATTCTTCACTGGTAAGAGACGGCGATACTCTGGCTGACATTCCGAGGGTGACACTCTCATGTCCAACGTGTCACTTCCTTCTTTTCGAGGTGAGAGCATCTCCATCTGTGTGAGGCACCCCCAGGTGCGAGGGGGTGTTCTGCTTTCACAGAGTCTCAAGTCATCATCTGGAACGTGGTGGGGGCTTTAGGTGCCGGCAAAGGAGGCTGGGGGTTTTCAGATTTACCCCCAAATAAAGTGCTAAAGTCGTGCTGACGGTCTTACGCGCACGCGGGGGGGATGGTCTCTTGGAGGGAACAGGGTCAGTGCTCAGTGGCAGACGCATGGCCCCTCAGAGAATTTGCGGTCCCCCGAAAGACTCTCCCCTCTAGCAGGGGATGGCCCCCCCCCCATTATGGGTGCCACGCGGGACTGTAAAAAGACTTGAAGCCCTGTCAAATGCCTTTATTAAAGTGGGAGTGGTTAAATGGTTATCTTTTTATAAAACACACATGATTATTATAGAAGATTTAGAAAATGCAGAAAAGCATACACAGCAGCTGTATATTTCTGCTGCTGCTGTTGAGAGAGAACCACCGTTAGCATTTTAGACAATTTCCTTTCAGGCTTTTTTCAGTGCATACGTGATTTACAAAAATCAGCCTCATGCTGTATGCACTGCTTTACAACTTGATAGTTTTCATCCAATGGTAGATACATCATGACATTTCTTTAATGATTTATAATGGATATATTACATACCCTTACGGATACCTACTAAAATTTCTCCACTATGGACTGAAGGTGGCGAAAAGAGTAATACGCAAATATTCATGCCTATCTCTGACTATTTCTCTTGGATAGATTTTTAAAAAAGCATTCACGTCTTGAAGGCTGTAAGTGCGGTGTGTAGTGTAACATTGTTGGGTACCTACTGCCCAACTGCCTGCAGGATCTTGTATCCCGCCCCCTGCCCCCACCCCAATGGTCAGAGAAATGTCTTTAATGAAGTCAAAGGCTCCATCCAATTGGCCAGTCTAGGGTCAGATATCATGTTCTCTGTTCTCCATGCATGGCACAAAACAGATACTCGATGAATGTCTGTTGAATGAACGGACAGGTCAATGACGGATGGGTAAGCCCCTCTGTTGTCTCCGCTTAGCCCACCTCTGCGGGTTTTCCAATATGGCAGAACTTCAAACGGACACCAGCGATGTCACACAGCAGTGACTGCAGGAGTCGCCATCCCCCGGGTGCCTTCTAAGGACCCCGTGCTTTACGTACGTATAGCTGATCCTCACTATTTGCAGATTCCATATTTGTGAATTTTCCTTCTCACTAAAATGTATTTGTAACCCCCAAATCAACACCCACGGTGCTTCCACGTCACTCGTGGGTACGTGCGGAGCACCAAAAAACGCGACGCACACGTTCCCAGGTCCAACAGGGCAACACTCTGCCTTCTTGTTTCAGCTCTCCTACGGTAAACACCTGTCCTTTTCATGGTCTACTTGGTACCATGCTGTTAATTGCTATGCTTTTTGTTGATGACTTTGCAGTTCAAAATGACGCCCAAGTGTGGTGCTAAAGACTGTGACGTGCCTCATGGAGAAAATAGGTATACTAGGTAAACTTCATTCAGGCCTGAGTTATGCTACTGCTGGCCACGGGTTCAGTGTTCGTGAATCCACAGTAAATATTAAATAAGGTGTTTTTGGGCGGAAACACATAAAATAAGGTTCTGTATACATTGGTTGAGGCAGGTTGTGGCCAGGGGCTTGGGGGAACCTAGTCTTGTGCTTCCCCCTAAGAGCGATTGTCCAGCATTTACTAATTCCATGTTCACGTGACTTCATAGAGCGTGACTCTCTTGAACAATGAGAACGGACTGTGGTTCCTTGTCCTTGGAATGACACCGTGGGCACTGTCCCCGTTTCACAGAGATGATGTCTAATGATCAGCACTGGATAACAGTCAGATTCTGAACCCCCCTCCATGGGACCCCAACGCCATCCATTTTCCAATGCACCCACCACTGATTCCAGCCAGAATCGTGGCGCTCTAAGCTTGCTGTCGTCCTTCTCTGCTCTGTCTTTCTTTGGCCTGTCCTACATTTGGAGCTTCTCCAGGAGGCCAGCACAGACCGTCACACCAGGCCTCCATCCCACGCATGGGATGGCTTCCCCGGAGGACAGCGGCCTGATATTCTGGAGTCAGGATCCAGTTAGCCACACGGATTCTGTCTCCACTTCAGTGTCTCTGAAATGGGGAAGCAAGTTGCCATCAATGACACAGTGCCACGGGCCATTGGAGACGTGCGGTCGTGGTTCACGTGTGCTTGAACTCAGGTGGTTTTCCTGGCGGGATGACTGGACCACATCAAACCCCCAATGTTAGTCAAAAACTATGAAGTCAAAAACTATTCCTTCTGCGAAGGAATGCGTTGTAACTATAAAAATCTTTTCTTGACATCTGATAAGATCAAGTAAACTTGGAGGATGTTCATTGTTGGGAGAAATTTCTGGAGTCAGCACTGGTTATAATTTCTATCTCTTTGACCCTCTGCGATACATCTTGGACAATTTCCTGTCTCTTTTCCAATTCATGAATTCTCTCTTCAGGTATATCTAATTGATAATTAAACCATTACTTAAATTGTTATTTTCAGTTCTTTTTTTTTTTTACTTCCTAAGATTATATCCATTCTTTTTCAAATATTCAAGGTTGTTTTGATATTTTTCCTGAAGTTCATTTCTTTTTTTTTTAAATTTTTTTAACGTTTATTCATTTTTGAGAGACAGAGACAGAGCAAGAGTGGGAGAGGGGCAGAGAGAGGGAGACACAGAATCTGAAGCAGACTCCAGGCTCTGAGCTGTCAGCACAGAGCCCGATCAATGCAGGGGCTCGAACTCATGACTCGAGATTATGACTTGAGCCAAAGTCGGATGCTTACCCAACTGAGCCACCCAGGATCCCCTCCTGAAGTTCATTTCTTAAAGGTAGTAAGCATTGTTGTTTTATAATCCATACCTGTTAATTCCTGAAATCTTTTTATGTGTCTGTGTTCCTTTGCTTCTGCTATTTCTGGCTCATGGCTTGGGATTTCTTCTTCTTCTTAAATATTTCTTTAAAAAATTTTTTTAAATGTTTATTTATTTTTGAGAGACATAGAGACAGAGCATAAGCGGGGGAGGGGCAGAGAGAGAGGGACACAGAATCCAAAGCAGGCTCCAGGCTCCGAGCGGTCAGCACAGAGCCCGACGCGGGGCTCGAACTCACGAGCCGTGAGATCGTGACCAACAAGATCTTTGCTCTTTGGACCAACCAGATCACGTTGGGCACTGAGGCTTGTCACCTCGGATGGCCCTGGGCTTTATCTTTAGTCCCAAGCACTTTGAAAAGCTGTGGTAACTAAATAAAGTTCAAGGGCCCCATCGTTAGCGGGTTTTCCTCTTTTCCACGGTAGATGTGGCTTTGGTGCCCCGCCTCCTCTGTGTTTCTACCTCCTCTCGGATTTTGGCCTAGTAATTTCTATTTTCTTGCCTTTTGTCAGATCCTCACAATTTTTAGGATTTTTACAGTTTTGTAGAACCTTTCGGTTGTTCGTGGTGGGGACATCGGTGCCCTGAGTAGTGGGACCAGAAGTCCCACCTGCCTCCGATCTATGGGTGTCCGGGAGGCCTCCTGCCGCCCAAGGATGCCAACTACTCTGCTCAGGCTCTCACTCCATTCTCTGGAAATATCTGTGCCTCTTATTTCCACCGAGCTTCACGCTCTCGTGCGACACGAAGCTGGACAGCGCCTTACCGGTCATCCAGGCTGATGGTCCTGAAGCATAAGCTCCCACCAGCACCACGTACGGATGCTCTGCGGGGCCAAAGTGTGGCTTCGGGGGTGAACCGGCTAGCCCCAAACTCGGCTTCGCCGCTTACTGTGTGACCTCGGGCAAGTTACCCAGCCTCCCTGGGCCTACCTCCTTCTTCCATAAAGGGGGGACGAAAATTAGCAACCACCTAAGATGTTTGATCTGGGATAAAAAGCTAACGCGGTGCCTTGCCCCAGTATTAAGGGAACTGAAGCTACTATTAGCATGATCATTCTTTTCAGAATTCCCCAAGGGGCTTCCTGAGTCCGCAGGCAGTCAGGCCCGCCCCCAGACCCCTCGGCTCTACAGAATGGGAATCCGAGTGGGGCCTCAGAGAGGATGCCCCGCTGCCTCTGTGGGAGGCTGGGACCCACATGTCACCCTGGCACCGCCCCTGCAGCCCGGGCCCCTCTTTCGCCACCGGCGAGGCCAGCGTCCAGGGAGCGGGCAGAGTCTGGGTGAGCACTCGGGTACCCGACCCCACCCCGGCCCCGTGGGGTCCTTCCCATCCCCTCACTTGACCTCACCGAGTCCTGCGTGGAATCTCATTTCCTCGTTGCTCCCGCTCCACCAGGTGACGGTGGGTCCTGAGAAGCTTAACCGCTACAGTGATCTCCGGGTAACTGGTCATGAGCTGGAACCATGCCTCTTCTGGATGACAAAACTGTCCGTGGACGTGCTTGTGACCCACGCTGGCGAGGGCTGTGCTCCCACGGCCCCCCTGCCTGCCGGGGCACCCCACACAGTGGACCACGAGAGCCACCAACGGCCACGGGTCTCGTCCGTCACCCAGTCCCCAGTGAACCACGGCGCCGGACGGGCATCGCTGGGCTGGCTGTCGGGTCCTGCGCGGCCCACGGGAGGGAGGCTCAAGTGTTACAAAACCCATCCAGTATTAGCTCCCCTGGAGTTTGCAGTCAGGGGACAGAGACCACGTCCTATGGATGGTGCACCCTCGGTTTAGGACAGTGACTGGAGCACAGCTGAACGAGTTAGGGAGTGCACACAGGCACACCGGAGGGTCCCCAAGCCACCTTTCGTGGCGCCATTTCCAGCCTGAGCAGGAGCAGGTTCTGGGCCACGGGCTGGTATTGGTGTTGCCCTGCCTTTGCCTCCGGAGGGCTGGCGGTCCCCCCGGCCCCCCACATTGTGGAGCCCACGGAGGCTGAGGATGCGCCTGCACGCCCTGGGGCACCCACCCCCTCACTTACAGGGGAGAGGGGGGGGCTCGGCTCCTGGAGGGACCACGTCAGATTGTTGAAACCCCTTGGTTTCTTACTGCCGCTCTAGGGTTGAATCCAATATAAAGTACATGTTCCTGTTCGTTGCCATTTATGTGTTAGTTATCATTAACAGCCATTATAATTTTTTCCCAGTGGCAATTACATTGATATTACTATATCTAAATCAAAGAGGACATTACAGCAATTACTGTCATAAGTTGATTGGGAACCACCTAATTTTTTAGTGACACTATTTTCTTAGCAAGATAATTTTCCCTCGCAATAAATAATACACCAGGAGAGTTGTGCAAACAAAAAGTGCCATTTTACACATGACTTTTATTATTATTATTTTTAACAAACACAAAACGTACCTGCAGTTTCTCCTTCGTGTGAGAATAATGCCGTTAAGATCTGAAACCTGTTAGATGTCGAGTGCAACAGCGGATGGCACCGGATGAGATTTTCGTGCTTTTAATCTTTCTCTAAAGCAGACGAAGGAGGGAAGGAGGGGAAGACAGGAAGACGGGGGGTCGGGGGGGAACCGGCCCCGCCGGGCCCCTCCTGTCTGCGGCAGAGCGGTTCACGTCCTAGGGTCCGAGGGCCTCGGGCTGGGGTCTCCACCAGGTGGCTTGCGATCCATTTGGGGGGAGGGGTGCTCCTCCGGAGGTGAGTGACAGTTCAGGCAGCCACCGCGGCCACTCCCGGACCACACCGGGCGCCTGCCTGCTGTGTCTTCCACTGGCTGCCCGGCAGGTGACTCAGATCCTGAGCAGCCTTCCTTCCCCTGTGGGTGATGGACTGCACTTCCCCTGTGCAGCGAGTGGCTTCTGTCAGTCCTTCTAGAAGCGAGGGCTAGGGAGGGGCTGGCAGGGGCGAGGAAGGAAATCTAGACGGGAGCTTCTCCTTCTGCAGGGTCTGGCTGGGGGGGGGGGCCTCATGCTAGGCAAACACTCTGAGGATGGGGGGGGGCTGGCACCTTTCCCTCGGGACCCCGAGGCTCCCCCGCCAAGGCCCTCTGGCATGTGTCATCACCCACGACTGTGTGTCCTCTTCTCCCGCCTCGGCCCCCCCCTCCTACCGGAATGGGCCGAGCTCGCCTTCTGCAGTGTTTTCCATCATTCACTCCCTCTAGTTCGAAACTTCTTCCCCATCTCGATATATACAGCTTGCAGCTTAAATGCCCCCGCCCCCCCCCTCCCCCATAAGAAACAACCCACTCTTCCCCTAGAATGCTCTCTGGAACTTTCCCCAACTTTCCAGATCAGACACCCCTGGTTTAATAATAACTCAGATATTTTCTAGCTGTGTGACATTAGGGCATTCACTAACTTCTCTGGGCATCCGTTTCATCAGTGAATGGGAGGGAAACCTCTCTCTTAGTCAGTTATGCTGAAGTAGTCATTGGGCCCCTGGTTTGCTTCCTGAAAGGCCTTGGGACGACCCTGGAGCCGGGCTGCTGTGTCCCTACCCAGCTGTGGGACCTGGGGTATGCTTCTGCTGCTCTCTGTGCCTCAGTATCCCCATCTGTAAAATGAGGGTGATAATAATAACCCTGCGCTGCAGGGTAGTTACGTAGGGGGCGCCTGGGTGGCTCAGTTGCTTAAGCGTCCAACTCTTCATTTCGGCTCCGGTCATGATCTCACAGTTCGTGAGATTGAGCCCCGCGTCAAGCTCTGTGCTGACAGCGTGGAGCCTGCCTGGGATTCTGTCTCTCCCTGTCTCTCTCTCTGCCCCTCCCCAGCTCTCAAAATAAATAAGTAAAACTTAAAAGGTAAAAGAAGTGATTATATGAGCGGTGAAACCAGTGCCTCGCACACCATAAGCGAGATGTGTCAGATATTTATTGTTGATTTAAAAAACCGGTGTCTGAGCTCACCGTCTCGAACCCCACTGTCCAATGTGACAGCCAGGAGCCTCCCGGCCAGTGAGCACTTCAAACGTGGCTTGTTCCGACTGACTTGCAAAGAAAGAATAAAATATCTCCGTGATTTTTATATTGATACAATTTGATATACTATTTTGCACATGCCGATCTAAACAAAACGTATTAGGAAGATTACTTTCTCCCTTTTTAATGCGGCCGTTTGGACAGTTTGCCCGTGTGTTTCTCCTTTTATTTCCATTGGACAGTGTTGGCCTAGAGCGTGCCGTTCTGGGGACTCAGTCAAAGAAATGGAGTGAGCACTTAGCCGGAAGCCTGGGGCACGGTGGGGGCTTGCTGGGCGCCCTGTCTCCCCTCGCTGGGCACCTCCCACCTTGTGCACCTGCTGCCTCCCCCTGAGGCACCAGGTTCTCGCGGGCGGGGGGATCGCGTGGTGGTCCTCACTGCTCCGACCACTGAGGGAGCCCCCGACGGTGGGGACCCACACACCTGCACTGGGCGAGAGGACCCTGTCCCGTAGATGGGAGCCCTCCGGAGGGCCTCACCAGGCAGCAGGCCCCGTGACTGCTCAAGCCGCCACCGCAGAGTGGAACTCAGAGCCCTGCCTTCCGGCCCAGCTGGCCTGTGACCCTCTGCACACCCACGTGGCCGCACACTCCCGGCTTCCGGGCCTCCCGGGTGCTCTGGGGAGCCGGGGAGAAAGGGAACAAACTGTGTCGTGGGTTAACACAATGTTCTCTCTGCCTTCACCGCCTCGGGCTGCACCGAGGGCCCTGGGAACGTGACATCAACACGTGTGTGCGATAATGAGAGTGTTGGTGGAGCACCATCTCGAAGGAACAGGGGCCATTACGGTGGCTGCGTCTCACGAGCCAGGACGACGGCCTGCCAGCCGTCCTATCGCAGGGCCGCCCCCTCGGCCGCGTGCAGGGGAGTGGCTGTCCGCGGCCAGGGGGGATCTGGGCCTGCCTCCTCCTCAGGCTCCCCCTGCTCACGGCGCCCATTCCCGCCAGCAAACCTTGCGTGCGCGCACAGATTCTGGGTCCCTGCAAAGTCCCCGTCGGAAGGACTAGGCATTCGTACCGAGGGCCCTCTTGTCCAGTGTTAGCCAAAGACCTGAAGATGCCAGGTGGCGAGAGAGCAGGCTGTCCGCGCCCCCGGAAGCCCTGGCTGAAAGCGCCGCCTCCTTGCAGCCTGGTGGCCTGGAGGGTTGTGTGTCCACAGAGGGCAGAGGGCCAGCAGGACGGCCGGAAGGGGCTCGTGAAAGCACCAGCACCCCCACACGGAGCGCGACCAGAAGGGGGCCCCATCGGCGGGTGACACGGCTTCGTCGGTGAGTGACAGCGAGTGACAGCTTGGACAAGGTGCATGACTGGGGACCGGGGCCTCGGGTCTGCTCCTTGAATCCACACACAACCCCTCCTGTGGTTGCCAATGCTGCTTTTCACCTGCTCCGGGCTTGGGTTCCACTTTGACAACAGTAGGGACTAAGGGCTGCACGTGGAGACCAGCCCTGCTGGTGGCCGCTCTCCTCCACGGCAGGCAACGCTCATGTTCCATCGCCGCCCGTCCCTGGTAAGACGTTCCGGCTCTGTGCTGATGTCCCCCACGCAGAGGTCCAGCACCCTCCTGACCCCGGTTAGGGGGCCACGCCAGGGAGTCTGAGCCGACCACTGGGGCCCGCTCTCCGTGATGGGCCAAGCCCGCTGAAGTCCGCCTTTGCCCCTTCCCAACCCCTGGGACCCTAGGTCCTACAGAACGAGGGTGAAGCCAGCGGCAAGTGCCTGGGAGCACTGAGCTCCTGGCTCCCAGGCTCGGACCATCACTTGCTCTCGTGGGCTGGGCACGGCTGCCCGGGAGCTTCCTACGCTGTGCGCGTTTCTCAGGGGCTCATCTGCGGGGAGGTCTGTCCTGACGGGAGCAGGTGATACCTTGGGGAGCTAAGACTGTTGGCCTAGTGTTTCACTGTGGCCGGTGGCACCGAGGTCCCGCTTGCTTCCGCCCCTTCGGTTCCCCTGGCCCCTGTCCCCAGTCCCAAAGGAAGGTCCCTGGCGACCGGCCACGTCCGTGGCTGAGTGAGCTTAGTGCTTTTGTGTGTGTCACCACATTTCCTTACAGACACCTCTAAAGCAAAAAAGTGAGTGGAATATTTAAATGAAACCCAACTGGCTTGTAAAATGTGGCACAGGTTTCTTTTCACAGTGCTGAGCTTTTAAGTGAGAGATTTTTCCAGCAAATATTAGCACAGCCCTCCTGCCATTAACGGAATGGGTTAATTGCCTTAGAGTAAAAAGCTCTGGAAAAGGATGTTTTAAATCATCTCAAAAAAAAAAAATCATCTGAAAATGAGTTTCTGGCAGGCTGCACGTGCTGGTGGTGGGGGCAGGGGTGGCAGGGAGGGCCGGCCCGGGGGGTGGGCGCCAGAGGCAGCGGCGTGTGTCCTCGGGCCGCTGCCGTGCCCCTCTGGGCCCCAGAGTCTCCCTGAGGCAGGTGGATTTTGCCATAGTTGGAATAGTAGCGTTCGTTCACCCTGTGGGGAAAATTACAAGAGCGGGCGATATGGGGGACGAGATGGTGATAAAGCGCGTGTAAATTCTGCGGAGCGGAAACCTCCTTGTCTTCAAAGAAACAGTCGGAGAAACAGAAGACTTCACCCCTCAAATGAGTGAAAAACAAGCCACCCATCGTTCTCCCCAAAGAGGGTGTCAGTTCCTGGGCGCCTGAGTGGCGCAGTCGGTTAAGCGTCCGACTTCAGCCAGGTCACGATCTCACGGTCCGGGAGTTCGAGCCCCGCGTCGGGCTCTGGGCTGATGGCTCAGAGCCTGGAGCCTGTTTCCGATTCTGTGTCTCCCTCTCTCTCTGCCCCTCGCCCGTTCATGCTCTGTCTCTCTCTGTCCCAAAAATAAATAAACGTTGAAAAAAAAAAAAAGAGGGTGTCAGTTCCGACTCCTCGGGCCAGCCTTCAGTTCGGCGAAGCGGTCAACTGAAAACTCGTCTTACAGCGGGAGGGTCATCTCTGTTCTAGAATAAACAGACGCTTTGAGAGTTAGGACGAATACTGGTCGCCTGGGCGGGGCGGGGGCTGGGGGTGAGGGTTCTCGAGAAAACACGATCAGGTGCTCTGCTGCACGGTTGGCTGGGTCGTGGGCGCGGCGGGACCGGAGGGGGCCTGCTGCTCGGAACCAGAGGCCCCGCCCTCCTCAAAGAGGTGGTTTGCCCTGGGGGGGGGGTCACCGTGAGGAGCTGAAGGTGGGCACAGGGCACTGCTTCTCACCCACCGCTGGGAGCGCCCACGCCCGCTCCCCGACGCGGGCCCAGACCCCACGCATGGCCCCTGCCCCCTGGCTGGGCTGGCAGCCGCTGGCCTCCCCGGCACCTGACACCAGCCCTGAGAGGCCAGAGGGAGTGTCCTCGGGTGACAGGAAGGTGAGCCAGAAGGCAGGGAAGGAAGGCCAAGGGGGGCCAGGGCGGGCCAAGTCGCAGCACTGGGGGCTCCAGGCTCACCCGTCCCGGAGTCTGGGAGGGATGTGCCCAGGAGTGGGGGTGACAGTACCCCACAAGGCTCCCCACCTGGCAGCCAGGGACACATCCACGTGGAGGATGGAGGCCGCAGGCCCCGTCTCCCGTCTCCCGCGGGGACACGCGCACACAGGTATGCACTCCAGCGTCACCCCGCGCTGCGGGTCGAATCCCGTCCCCCGGAAGACACTGAAGTCCTCGTCCCCGGTACCTGTGAACAGACTTCCTCAAAATACGTGTGCCCGCGAAGCCGAGGTCAGAGAGTGGGGCTAACCCAGCCCAGTGTGACCGTGTCCCTTTACAAAGGGAAGTTCGGACGCAGTCGTGCCAGGGAGGAAAGGCTGCAGGGAGATGGAGGCAGGCCCGGGCGATGCATCGTGTAAGGCCCGGCTTCCTTGCAGACCCGGGAGGTCAGTGCCTACGTGGTTAGGGGCCGGGGGGCCTGGAGGCGAACCCTTCATTCCGATGGGGCTCTTGAGACGGGAGGGAGGGGGTTCCTTCAGGCCCCCACCCCTCACCTGGCCCGAAGTCGCCAGTCTCGTAGTCTCGACCCGAGACAGGTTAGAGTCCTGAGGCAGGACCGCAGGAACCAGGGCCTCGAGCCAACAGAGAGGCCGGTTCCCAGACAGGCCCCACTACCCACACCGACTGTAATGAAATGCCTGACGTGCATTTAATTAAATGCGTGACGTCCCTGGCTTCAAGGGTCCTTGCAGGATTCACAAGGACCCCCCCCCCCCACCCCCGGGGGGCCTTTGCCCTTTGCCGGGTCACAGTTGTTCCATGGGGTGGGGGGCGTGGTTTTCCTAGCCACCAGCCTGCCCCTTCCCCTTTCTGAACAGCACCCGGGGTTTCCTTGGTTCCGGCGGGACTGGCCCGTCCCCCAGAGGGAAACCCACTTCTCTCAATACACTTACAGATTCGGTTGGCTCATTCCACGGAAAGTGAAGGCCTTTGGTCAGTGGGTGGGGTGTCTGCGGAATAGAAGCAGAGCCTGGTCCTGTAGGCAGCCTTCTGGGGAAGCAGTCTGAGAAAGGAATCCCAGAGAAAGGGAGCTGGAGCCCTGATCAAGCTGCACCTGAAGCCTGACCTACCTCTGATCTTTCCAGTTACATGAGCCTCCTGATTGTTTAAGCCGGTTTTAGTTGGGCTAGAAAGAAACTTAACTGCTTTTAATGTAATAAGTATAAGATATGATATATATTTAATATAAACGCGGTAAACATTTAAAAAATAATCCACTGTGGACTGGCCATTGGCTACTTTTATTTCACTTAAAAAGAAATTTAGCTGCTTCTACTTTTGGGCGAGAGATTATAGGGATGATGAATTTCGAGACTTCGCTATTCACTTTGTGGGGTTTCCCCCTCAGTTTTCTAATGGCAAGTGTCTCGGAACCTTAAGGGCTGTGACCAGTGGTCTTGTGTCATGGGGAGCAGGCTCCCTTTAGGAGTACTCCCCGACTCCCCGACAGCCCCCCTGCGCCTTTCTTGCTCCACAGGCAAAGAGGGAAGAAGCTGGCGTTACGAGTGGCTGGGACACTACGACAGGTGCTCTCCGTGCTCTGTCCACGGGCCAGCGTTTTTGTTCCCTCTGACGGAGGGCAAATGAAACAAAGGAAAAGGCTGAGGCTCCAGTAGGTTAAGAACCTCCCCAGAGCTGCGGTGGTAATCGGTGGGGGAGGAGGCATTCCGGCTCAGGTCTGTCACTTTCGCAAGCACACAGGACACAGCCAGCCCGGTCACACGGTGAGGTCTCTCCAGACGGCGCCTTCGCCCAGTTGGGAGGGGGTCCTCTCACCTGTGAGGCAAGAGTAGGATCAGAATCCTGAAGAAACCCTTACCTGAAGCATCAAAATCTTTTTAGCTTATCCTTAAGTGGTAGTTCTTGTTTTTCCAGGAGTTTGGCAGTCATTCATTCATTTGTTCATTCATTCATTCCAGTACTGTATTGAGAGTGCCTACTATGTGCTGGGCACTTCTCGGGACCTAATTCAGTTTGATTGTAACTTTCTCCGACACATGGCAAACCAAAGAGCCATTTAGAGTCTCGATGTCCAGTGTTTGGGGAATTTATTTTGTATAGCACGGAATTAACACGTTGGGTTGATGTCAACAGATCCAAAGTGCCGTTAAGAATTTTTCTGGGTGGGGGGGCACCTGGGAGGCTCAGTTGGTGGAGGGTCCAACTTCGACTCAGGTCATGACTTTGCAGTGTGTGGGTTCGAGCCCCTCATCGGGCTCTGTGCTAACCGCTCAGAGACCAGAGCCTGCTTCGGATGCTGTTGTCTCTTTCTCTCTCTACTCCTCCCCTGCTCATGCTCTGTCTCTTAAAAACAACTAAATGTTACAAATTTTTTTTTAAAAAAAAGAGAACGTTTCTCTGTTATGGGGCACCTGGGGGGCTCGGTTAAGCAACCGATTCTCGATTTCGGCTCGGGTCACCATCTCAGGGTTCGCAAGATGCAGCCCCACGTCGGGCTCTGCGCTGACAGCCAGGATCCTGCTTGGGATTCTGTCTCCCTCTCTCTCTGCCCTTCCTTCACTCCCTCTCGCAAAGTAAATAAGCAAATGTAAAAAAATTTTCTCTGTTGTACCAACAGGTGGGCACCACAGAGTCCGCACCGTCGCTCAGTGCGGCTCCTGGTGCTCAGATCAGGTCACCTGACTTCCCGGTGAACGGCTTTGGGCGGAGGTTACGTGGGCGTGGGATTAAGAACACATGTGACAGTTCTCTAAGGGTTCATTGCGTCGTGGGCCGGTGCCTGTCCACGGATCCTGCGGGAGGAGGCACTTGGGAGACCCCGGATGGGGGTTTTGTTGGTTTGATTTTGAAATAAAAGTGAAAAGTCTACAACGTATACATTGATTTACTATTTATCGGCAGGTACTATGCTCCAGCCCAGGAGTGTCAGTGAGGCAGACTTTACCTTCGAGGGGTTCACAGTCTCCAGGGAGACAGACATGCAAATGGATGCGATTCTGGGGCACCGTGGAAAGTACTAGAAATAAAGTATGAGCAGAGCGCTAATGGAGCCTACAGGTGAGAGTAACTGTCTTTGCCCAGACAGGACTGGGAGGTTGTGAAAATAAATAAACCGCTTAAGGCAGGCAAGCGGCAAGCTGGCTTTGCTATCACCCGCCGGTCCCTTTCTTAACTGAGACCGCCACCTCTTGCGAGCTCGTTGGTCATGAAAAGGTCCTGCCTAGAAGCCTGGAGTCTCCAGCACTCCTCAGATTTGCGTTTGGGGGTCTGCAGAGACCCCAAGAAGTCGACGCACAGACGCGGCGCTGCCTCCCCAGCCCAACCTGAGACCCATCCGCTTCCCTTGGCCCCCACCTGGCTCCTGCTCTCACGAGCCGCCCCCCGCCACCAGGAATTTTCTGAGGTCATCGGGGCTCGCTTCCCGTCCCTCTTGTCCCCGCCTCCAGTCTCGATTCCCCGAATTGCGCCCAACCCTGTGGGTGAACGTGAGTGGGGTTATGATCCTCTTGTTGCTCCTGTTCAGCTCCAAGTCCCCGTCTGTGGGGGTGGCACCTTGGCCACAAGTGCCACGACAACCCCGTGGTCACAGCGCACCTCGGAGGGTGAGGGACAGACGCTCACTTGGGAAGCCCAGCGGCTTGTGTGAGCCCATACGCTAATTCTTACGAGCTGGGCCCTGGAACACCGCCTTCCTGACTCCCTATAACTCGGCTTCCTTTTTTTTGTTGTTTTTAATGTTTCTATTTATTTTTGAGACAGAGAGAGAGCGTGAGCAGGGAAGGGGCAGAGAGAGAGGGAGACACGGAATCGGAAGCGGGCTCCAGGCTCCCAGCACAGAGCCCCGATGTGGGGCTCGAACCCACAGACTGTGAGATCACAACCTGAGCTGAAGTCGGACGCTTAACCGACTGAGCCACCCAGGTGCCCCTCGGCTTCTTTTTTGATACCAAAATGCTTTCTTACCCTTTCCCCATCTAGACAGCCCTTCGTCTGATTGCTACACTGGTTTATGAAGAAGCACTTGTGTGGATGACGATTTCTCCTGATGAAGGCCACAGCCTCTTCAATTAGCGTGAACTCTAGAGGCCGGTCTTTAAATAGAGGCTACAGGTGATGCCCCGTGGCTGGTTCCCAGCGACCTGATCCAAAAGTGGATGCCAGCTGGGCGCCCTCCCGGGCTCAGGGTAATCGCAAAAGAGGGTGTCACTGAGGCTCACGTGCCCACGGAGGGCAGCCCCAGTGCAGGACTGGCTGGCTGGCGTTTGCACTCAGTGCTCCCAGAGAAGGACCAGTGCTTAACTGGGGATGCTGGGCAGGAAGAAAATGGCACTGACGGAGAACTGGAGAAGCTGAAGGCAAACGGGAAGGGTTTCGGTCCTTCTGGGCCCTGCTTCTACTCGAAAGGCAGCGAAGACCGAGGCCGGGCGTCTGCTGTACGTTTTGCTGAGCGGCCCCGGGACACCCGGGTTACCTTTCCGCTGCATTGAGGCCTGTATGAATTCGGCTGCTGGCAGAGTGCTCTAAATGGCAGACAGGTCAGTGTCACGGCTGAGTTTCAGAAGGAACGGCTAATTTAAAGGTGTTGAAAATGTGACGATAAAGGCAGCCGTTTTCATAGTCACAGCACGTTCTTGCATTTGTAACTCGTGCCTCGGTGGCCTCCGGGTTACTCAGAGAGGCCTTTACAAAACAGCATTTCACAAGACGGGAATCCCTTCGAAGGCAGTGTGATCTAGTGCTCCAAGCACGTTCCCTGGAGCATCCCCATCGCCTGGGGAATGCGGACCCTTGGGCCCCGCCCCGGACCTGTGGCATCAGGACCTGCGTCGCGACGGGTGACACGTGCACACGGCGAACTTGGACGAGCACCGCGTTCTAGGGAGACGCAGCTGCGGTCTGAGAACCCTCCGGGGGCCCCAGGCTCTGCTCTACCGGTGGCTCGGTGATCAAAGGCAAGTCATTTCTCTGCACTTTCACCCCTTCATGTGTGAGATGGGCCTTATCCTCGCTTCCTCCTCACTTATCTAATAGTGAAGAGGAGAGGACAGTGACCTTGCTTTCAAACAAATTTGTGAGCGAGTTTCAAGACGGTGTGCAAAGTACACAGAAAACTCAAAATGACTAACATTCTTCCGCAATGACAATGTAATTTTATTGCTAGGGAATGAGCAGGTGGTTTTGCTTTCTGTTTTGTGTGTGTGTGTGTGTGTGTGTGTGTGTGTGTGTGTGTGTATTTTCCCAGCTGGGGAGACACTGGTTGGTCCTCCTTCAGCTCGGTCCCATTCTGTGTACTTGGATGTGAATAATTCTCCAAAAGGTACTTGGAATAAAGACCCTCAAGGAGACAATTCAATTTCCAAATGTAAATTCCAACAGCGGGTAGAGGGGGCCCCTACTGCAACCAGTCCCCTGGTGAGACGTGAGGTTTTCGACAAAATGAGATTGCCTGTGACATTGTTGCCGTCGCCGAGAAGGGTTTTTCAATGTTAAAAGAAGCGGTTTCTACTGGGAAAGGATTTGTTCGTGTAAAGTTGAAAGTTTACGCTTGTTATGCATGAGTTCAAGGAAGACAGAAATGATGCGGAGAGGCATGAGCATTCAATGTCATGTGGTTTTGAAGGGCTTGCTTCTGAGCCTTAATTATGATCTGTCGTTTGCACGGAGTGGGAGATTCTCGCCACACGCGAGCATGAAATGTGGGACCCGCCAGTATCTCCCCCCATACACGTCTCCTGCCCCTTATAGCTCTTCTGGCTGCCAGCACACACATCCATCTGCCATGGCCCTGAGTCTTCCAGATTCAGATTCGATTTCAGGTAGAGCCGCAAATTCAGATTCTAGATGTTCTGCTATTACAACAATGATCAGGGTCAGACATTGGCTTCCTATAGGCAATAACATAAGCGGGTGAAATGACTCTACCAAAAAAAAAAAAAACCCACTCAACACATGATAATGAAGATTTTCTTTATTTGATTTTCATTATTGGACATCCAAGAATACATTGATAGGACAGAGACCTTCCTTGTAGCATTAAAACGAAATTGGGAGCGTTCAGCCATTAATTCCACTGAGTACTTTTTCCCCCAGAAGCTTGTGTGATATTTAGATGACACAGAATCAAATGATCTGGAACCATGACTTGTGCTCGATTAAAGGGGGTCCTGAGCGAAACACACTTTCGTGGTCAGAACTGTGATATCCTTCCTGGGTTCCGTATCGTCTCATCCACAGAAAGATTTATCATAAAGGCCAGTTGTTACTCTGTGACACTTTTAATCAGCCACGGACCGAGGGACCTTGGCAAATTATACAGGGGATAAGCCAGAGGTCGCCCAGAGGCCCGAGAAGGCACCTGTCTGACCTCTAGTTTCATTTTGGAGTCCAGTGACTTCTGTGGCCCCACACAAGGTACCTATTCTTCCTGGGTCTTGGTTTCTTCATTTACACAAAGGGGTAGAAAGAACTAGATTGTCCCTTAACTCCCAAGTTTTATTGTTTTTTTATTTTAATGCTTATTTGTTTTTGAGACAGAGAGAACGAGTGGGCAAGGGGCAGAGAGACAGAGAGGGAGACGCAGAATCTGAAGCAGACTCCAGGCTCTGAGCTGTCAGCACAGAGCCCGATGCGGGGCTTGAACCCACCAACCGTGAGATCATCACCTGGGCCGATGTCGGACGCTTAACCGACTGAGCCCCCAGGCGCCCCAGCCAAATTTTACCATTTAAGGGACAACTGAGTCTTCTCATGTATGAGGGGCAGAAGGGGTCCCGGGCTCCTTCCAGTTCTGTGCCTGTGGCCGCCCTCCCCCCCCCCCGGGTACAGGCACACAGCCACACAGGAGGCAAGACAGACTCTTCTAAGGAGGACACCCTCCCTTCCCCGATCAAGGTTCCACATCTTCCCCAACTAAGGAGTTTGTTCATTCCAGTCATTCTAAAATGCAGCTTAGCCCTTTTGTGGGGAGGAGAAGGCTGGCCAGTAGCCGACAATTTTAGGGAACATTCTTCTGAGCTCTAAGCACAAATCCATCTTTCATGTTGGATGCTACCGTCAGTCAGCAGGGTGTGTTTTAATTATTATTTTAATTTCGTGTTGGCAGGAAGGCACTGTCAGATAGTGCCCTTCCAGGGAAACTCTTACTTTGGGGGGCCATTGAAATCTCTGTGCTTTTGGCTCCGTGCTTCCCGGGACATACAAGGCACACATCGGTTCCCCCAAACTGTACTCCATGCGGCACTTACCCGTGCGCCGGAGGGATCCAAGACATGCTTCCCGGGAGTGTCGATGCCACTGGAGAAGCATCAGCGAGCACTGAAGGGCAGGTCCACGCTGGCAGAAACCGAGGCCTCGGGAATAGATGGGAGGAGAGTGTTCGCAGCAGCTCAGTCTTACCGTCAGGGCTCATCTGCACTCCTGCCTCGTGAAGGAAGGAGTTACATACGGACCTCACGCACACACCTTATTTGACTTTCTTTGACTATCAACTCTCTACTATCAAGAATTACTTGGACTGATACATGTGGGTAAAAATATTCTTTACGTATTTTGTGTAGCACTTTTTGGGGGGGGGCGGCGTCCTATTATTTGCTCATGGTAACAGCAATAAGGTTCTCGTATCAAACAGTCCTATTTTTACAGGTTGAAATAACGTAAGGCTAAGCAACCGATTTTAAAGTTTGACATGCCCACATCCATGGTGTCGAGAATCCAGCGTTTCACATTTGATTTCTGAAATATGATCCTAAATATTTAATTCTGGGCCATAACTAAAACATTAGTTACAGAACATCTGACTGTCACAAAACCCCCAGCAAATCCCAAACCCCAAAACAACGTCTGCGAAGATACATTTTGGGTCTCTAAATAAGCGCTATAAATAACAGACGGTGTTTAAAAACAGAAGAGAGGCAGGAGGATAGAGAGCAGCGATTAGGAACCCATCAAACCAGGCCACATCACATGTGGGTTACATTCACAGAACGTGCACAGTAGCCCCTAGGAAAGTATCGCCCACAGTTGATTGTGCTTGGTCTTTTTCTATCGTATTTTTCCTGAAAGTTCCCCATGGCTCATCTGTTTTTATATCTCTAAAATACGGCCTTTACCCCATGTGTACATGTGGTAAAGTGATCAAGAAAAATATTTTCAGTCCTAAACGCCCCCTTCCCCATTTTAAAGGAAACCCCAATCGTAGTAAATTCATGCTAATTGGGAGCTTCATGAAGGGGTTAAAACCCTACCGGTTACCAGTCGGGTGGCCGTTATAAATGTTACCCAAATAAAAGCCAGAAACAGGAACCCAGAAAGCAGGTCCCTACGGCAGGCATGTGTCTTAAATGATATCATTTGTCAAGTTTCCAGCATCTTGTGGTGGTGGACACAAAAAGAAGGTCTGTGTTGTACCGAGGACGTTACCTCCTCGTTAGCTGGAATGTTCCTTAAGTACATACTGTAGGATTTTCATTTTAATAAGCAGCAGCTACCTGTCACTGCACTTTCGTTAGATAAATACTGGCTGATTACTAGTGGCCACTTATAAAGGCTCCATCGTACCCTTGGGAAACTCCATCCAGATGGAATCATATAATAACAACGCATAGAGCATATCGAGCAAAAAACTTCTGTGTCATTTCTTTGCAGACTATTCCCGGTTTCCGGACCTTTTTTTTTTTTTTTTTGGATGCTGACATCGTTCAATAGCAGAATTCACTGTCAGAGAGACCCGAAATAACGATGTTGGTATTTGTTTTTTCTTTTGAGTGCAAAACAAATTTGAAGGGACGGCATTGGGTTTTTTAGAAGTCACAACGGAACGGCAAAGAATAGCTTCTAGGCTCGCTTACCAGTCAACCGCTCCGTCTGCCCAGCCAGAGACCTCAAGGCTGATGCGCAGAGAAGGCCACCCTGAGAACCGAGAAGTAATTCATCCACCATGATCATTCAGCCCCGGCCCTGTCTCTAAAACAAAGACTGACAATCGCCCTGAATTATGGATGTACTTTTTGTGATCTGCGATAACAGTTCAGGAGAAAGGTGTTGAGAACATCACACCATTTCACCTCCCATTAGACGCTGGTCTTGAACGATAATCCCAGAAGATGAAACTGATGCTGAACTATGACCCTCAATTTACAAATCATTTTTCAGAAGAATAAGGAAAAAAAAAAGTTTAAACATATTTTTGGCATTATCTGAATGGGCGGAATCCTTCATGCTTGTTTTCTAAGAATAAATGAAAACAGCATGTCCTGTAGTTTCTTAGTTTGGGGGGGGGGGAGAGCATGAGGATTTCAGATTATGTTTTATTTTAAACCTGGGTGTTTGAAAAAAAATTTTTTTTTTTTTTTTTTTTTTTTTTACATAGCTGAATTTAGTCGATTCCTTCAAAACATAATAAATTTCTACTCTGCGGCTTCAGGGATCCATCCGTTAAAACGCCGGTCTTTCATATTTATTACCCTCCCATTAAAATGAGAGAAACCGGGACACACTTCAGTTTGTAAGAAGCGAGGGCTGGCAGCGTCCTGGTTCCTCGCCTTGACAAAGGGAGAAAGTACATTACCGCTTAGACTTCGCACATCTATCCGCACGGGGAGCAGCACACACGGGGACTGTTCTTTGATGGGATGATTGGATCGCAGCGCTTTCCCATTACCAGTCATTTCCCGTGCAGATACATTCATAAAACCTGTCCCCTCCCCTGTGTTTGTGTGCGTATCCAAAAGCGAGGCGAAGTCTCCTTCCGTTTGGCCGTGGCTGTTAGGTCTGAAAGGGACAGATTAATAACCGAGCACCACATTGGGCCAGCTTTTTTTGTACCCTGCACTCGTCACCCCTGGCTATAATGAGGACACAAAGAGGCTTGCATCAGGCTTCTACCCTTCTTCATAACTCAAAAGCGTCACAGTGGCAGTAGCCTCTAGTGCTATTTGTCTTTAGTGCAGTTGTGACACTTCGGCATGATCCATAATTTGGCAGCTATTTACCGTGACATTTCCCTTCAGTGCAGCCATAACATTCAGTGAAGCCATTATTTGGTCCCATTTACCATATAAATTGTATTGTTGTGCATGCATGCTAGCAGCTACATTAGGTACCTGAAAATGAGTAAATCTTGTAAAATAGATACTAACAGCTATTCGGCAGTAGGATTTCCTCGCTCCTCAGACGGGAGGAAAGAAAAATTAAATATGGTCACCGGGTTTCCCGGAGCATCTTTAATTGCGTTCCTATTTATTTAGCGTGTTAGATACACTGGGGCCAGAGGCTTTGAGAAAAGGATCTGGTGGGCTTTGCCTTCAATCAGAAAGGCGCCGTGGGATTTCCAACGGACCGGCGACAGCCGAGCTGAAGGCGAGGGGGCAGGCACGTCGGCGGTAGGCACGGCTCACGAGAGAAGGCACATGACGGGACTCTCACGTGTGAGCCCAGGCAGCGGTGCCCAGGAGCACCTCGTCCCCCACAGAGCGAGGGCACAGAGAAGTAAAATGGGAACGGAGGAACAGCGTTCCATGCTAAGCACGCTCTTCTGTTTCCGTGATCAGAGAGAAAACACACGGTGTCCAAGAAAGTCTGCAACACGCAGCAAGTATCTTATTATTTCCCATCCCATCAAGCCCCTCCTCCGCATGGTGCCCTTTGACGGAGCCCACCTCAGGCCTATGAAGGATGCTGTTATCAGCCTCTGGCGGTGTGCCTAGGGAGTGCGTCTCCCCTCGTGGTGGGGGTTTTGTTGTGCAGACCCTCCCCGTGGATGAAGCACGTCCTTTCCTTCCCGGGCAGGTAACCCCCAGATCTCCGTAGAGCCCCTTTCCAAAATCTGCCTTTGTCTTCATCGGTTTTCAACACTAATTTGCTTCTTAAGGGAAGAGAGAGGCTTCCCATGCCACATGTGCCTCCCCCAGGATAATTGTGCGTAAAGCATTAAACAGCAGAGACTTTTAAAAAATAGGTCTGTGTTCACTTAGTCATTTTCCTAATGATCTAAACAAACAAAAAAAAAATCAAAGTTTTGGGAGAATTCCTCCAAATTTCCATTTAGATAGTTGGTGATTTATAAGAAAGGAAGGGCCATTTCCTGGGAATATGGACTCTGAGAATAGATGGCTGTCCTCCTGCCCTGTCTCTTATCTATTAACTGCTCGTTAGCGGAAGACCAAACTCTCCCAAAGTAAGGAATTTGTGAACTATTTTCAAGACTGATTTTAAAATCCCATCAAGCTGAAGGCATACTGATTTGATCAGATCTTGCATCAGGAATTAATTTAATTCCCTGGAACAATAAAGCCTGGAATGAGACTGTCTATGGCCAAAGAACTGAATGTAACGGTTTTACCTCTGAGCCATCGAGGGAAGTTTTTATTGGCATTTTTTTTCAAGGGAGGGGCAAAAAAGAAAAAGAGAGAGAGAGAGAGAGAGAAACTCATTCGTTAACACCTTTTAAGAGATATGATCTCCATTACCCACCAAAAATAAACTGATTCGACTCTTTCTGAGGAAGAAGGTGCCCGTTTTCTTTCTCCTTTGACTTCTGCCATCGTTCTGAGTTTACAGCTTACTGTTGACAGAGTGAGGTAGTTCGAGTACAATTTTCCCAGTGTTTTTTCCCATGTACATATAATCGACAGCCCGGAATACGGACTCCAGGCCGATGAACCTGCCCTCTGCAGACAGGTCTCCGAGGTCCACCTCGCAAACCAGGTCTCCGTCCACACACATCTGAAGCAAGTGCTCCACGGCTGCTTGATACTCAGAACGGTAATGGTTCAAGAAAAAGCCCTGAACGCTGGCGGATTTCTTCAGCAGTTTGGCTGGTAAGGTTCCTGCTCTCACAGGCGCAAGGCCGGTGGGAGTCTGGTAGCCGGAGATGAACCCAATGACTATCAAGCGCCCTTTGGTAGCCAAGGCATCTACGGCCAAGTCGAACATGGCTCCCCCAACGGATTCATACACCACATCGACCCCTTCGGGGTACTCCTGCTTCAGGACCGTACCGACGTGCTCGGCGTTATAGTTGATGGGGCGATCACAGCCGATCGATTTCAGAAAAGCGGACTTTTTATCAGAAGAGCAGGTCCCGATGACATGGCACTTGGCCTTCTTGGCAAGCTGCACGGCAAACTGGCCCGTTCCCCCCGCTGCTGCCGTCACCAAAACTTTTTTCCCTTCGGACAGTCCTCCGAGCTCTTTCAGGCTGATGTACGCGGTGGTACCGCTCACCGGCACGGTGACATACTCGGGTTTCACAGAGGCCACGGGGGCCGCGGCTCTGGCAGGCACCACGGTATACTCCGCGAAAGAGCCAGGTGCCATATAAGCCACAGCTTGGCCCAGCGTGTACCGGGCACTGGCAGAGAGGCCTAAGGCTACCACCTCCCCCACGCCCTCGAAACCTACATCGAAGGGGGTCTTCACCGAAGGGTCATACCGGCCAGCTGAATAGTTGACGTCAGATGCATTAACACCGACAAATCTAGAAGAAAACAGACAAACAAACAAACGAGGATATTAAGATGTTTCCTTCACCAAGGCCTTGGTATCCCGCTTAGAAAAATTCCTCTAATTCGAGGGACTGTGGCCGGGTGGCTCAGCTATCTATCCTGGTAGAATTCAAAAAAAAAAAAAAAAATCAGTCTTGACATTCAGTTGGAAAAAAAAAAAGTTAAACAAGTATCAGCTTGACTGGGATTTGCAATCAGAATTTTGGTATATTTTATTTTTTTAAATCAGATTGGGAATCGTTTCGTACCACTTTAAACACTAAGTTCTTTATTTCACACGCTATTTCTTTTCCTCCTCTTTCTTTCAAAAGGAGAAACAAAGTGTAAAAAAAAAAAAAGTCAGGAAGCCCTCTTATACGCAAACTTCACTGCAGCTATGAGTTGGAAATTAATTGGCCTCTTAACAAAGATGTTAAAAACAACAGTGAGATAAAATATATTCGGAGAAGTAGACTTGTATTGATTCTGGCGACAATTTAACACTTCGGATAATAATAGTAATGACAATGATATTATTGAAGATTCAGGCAGTGTGCAAGGTCATCGTCTGCTACATGCTACTGCGGGGTTGTTTAAAACACTGCTAGACTGGCCGCAGCAAATTTTCTTTCTGATGTAACTATGTCCAGCGTGAAACTATGCATTTTGATTAATTGAACAAAAATTGTCTCATAAGGGTAGAAATTTTTATGGAACATTCAACATTTTACAGTGCTTTTCAGATGAAAAGGAAAGCAAATCGTCACTATATTTTTCCTCAACAAGAAGCAGAGACATAACTTGATTAATACCAGATGATTATTTTCACTTTGGTATCCAGAGTCACTTTAATTGCGAGGCCGGTATTTTTACCAGCTTTTTTTCATCTCCGTATACCTCATAACAAAAATATCCTAATACATGAGAAAAAAAGCCGTCTACTAAAAAATGTCAGGAGGTGGCTTAGACACATAATGGAGGACCCTAAAAATGTCATTTCCACCTGTAATGAAATGAAAAGATGGGGGTATCTGGTGGCAGAAGGAAAGCTGGTAAGTGGGTCATTTTAAAATAATTCACTTTTAATTTAACTTAATAAACCAGAACTGCCCTGTGCAAGGACCCACTTCTACCGTATTAGAGATAACACTTTGCACTTCTAAAGGTTCCCTGATGATCAGGCCCTGTGTAGCTACAATATTGAAAGCTCTCTACATATTGTAGAAATAAGAAAGCAGGAAACAATTTCTTTGGGGCACGTCAAGCTGGTTTCAGAAGTTAGCACATCACGTAGCCTCAACAGCACACTACAGAATTCCATAGCCGTCGATGATAACACAACAATGGAAAGTGGGGGAAATGATTTTTGCTGGTTTTCCATCTGGGATTTAATACCAGATTGTATTTTGGGGGTGGGCGCCTGATCTTTCCTTTCAGTTTACATAATTCTCGGGGTTTGGGCTTTTTCAAAAAAAAAAAAAAAGGGCCAGGTTCCTCCGAGCATGCCTCTGGACTTCACAGAAGGCAGCTAGGGCAGAGCCCAGCTGGAGCGTCTCGCCTCCGGTGCCCCTGCTGTATAGGCTGTAAAGCAAAGTCCAGGAAGGGGTCCGTGGGGTGGAAGTGACGGTGGCTTGCTCCAGGGGTGGGGGACTGAGGCCCTGCCACCAGCTCCTGTCTCTTCGCCCAGGATTAACCCTTCCTGTGCCCCTCTCTCCTCCTGTCTCAGTCCCAACTGGAGAGGCCCTTCCTCCTCGGGGACTCCCCCCCCTTGGACTCAGAGGGACGCCCCTGTGGCGGGCTGGCCCCACGGGTCCTCCCCACCTCTAAGGAGCTCGCCCTGGGTGGGGTGGGGGGGGGCTGCTGGAGGAAAATGCACCTCTGGCTGTCCCTCGCTCCCAGCTGTGGTTTGCCACTTGCCAGGGGGAGAGATGGCAAGAGCAGCGGGGCGCAGGCAGGAGGAAAGTGGAGGAGAGAGGGCACAGGCAGGCGCCGGAGTGGGGGGCGATGATCAAGCGGAGGTGGGAGCGGGCTCTGCTGGGAGCTGGGGCGCCCGCGGCTGACTAGCGGCAGCTTAAGTTTTCCATGGGGGCTTTGCCTCAAAAAGCAAATCGAACCTTGTGGTTGAGCCCGGGCACAGCCGGAGCAGCGGCAGGAGACCCGCAGGGCCCTCTGCGCGCCCCGTCCAGGTTGCACACGGCTCTGCGTGTGCCCTGCGGCACCCTCCGTGAGCCCCGGCCAACCTGCTGGGCGCCAGAAGTCCTTCTGGAACCGTCTCCCCTCGGAAGTGCCCGGCCTCCGCCGACTGCCTCCCCTCCCGTCCCGGCTCTCCACCGCCACCACGGAGAGGCGCGATCGGGGACTCTGAGTTCCGGAGCAGGCTGGGGCCGAGCGGAGAGGCCGGGCTTTGGGGAGGAGGGGCCGCCGCCCAGGCCTGCGACCATGACCTCGGCCTCCCCGGGCCGGGCGGGGTCCCGGCGGGCAAGCCTAGTCAGCGCAGGCCGCGGAGCCCGGGCGCAGGGCCGTCAAGCTCCCCGGGAGTCCCGAGAACACACAGCGCGCTGGAGCGCAGAGGCCACACGCCCGGGGCCCGCCTGCGGCCGGACCGTGACCTTGGCCTCGCAAGCACCCCCGTTTGTTTTTTTTTTCTCCATGTTTCCCCCTCCCCCCGCCCTGCCGTCTTCTAAATTGCCTGCCTCGTCGTCGGTGAAGGAGTCGCCCGGGCTGGTGGCGACAGCTCCCCGCTACTCCGCTCTGCGCACCTCGCCCTCTCCCGGGTCTCCGGGCCCCCGGCGGGCCCCCGCCTCCCCCGGACCCCAGCTTTGACGCCGCGATGCCGCCGCAGCAGGTGGGGACCCTCCACTGCCTGGATGAGCCCTCGGCCTTACCTGGGCTTTGGGAAGAGCTGCTTGGGGGTCGGGAGCCCGCGCCTTCCGCCCCTCCAGAAACAAGTTCAAGAGCAGCGGGCGCAATGGGAAAGGGGGCCCGGGCCGGGGAGCAGGGGACAGCAAAGGGCAAGCAAGCGAGAAAAAGAAAGGAAAGGCACGCTTGGTAGAATGCGTGCATTTCGAGACTCTCCTTGTACCTTAATTTAAAATATATGCTCTTAATAAGTGCAGGGTCCTAGCAATCCGACCGGAGGATCCATTCAGAAGACTAAAATCGAGGAACCCCAGGAAAAAGAATGGGGCCGGTGAAGGCTTTCCCCAAATATATACCCTTCGAGAGTCGCCGGTTTATTTATACTAAAAAGTGCTGAACCCCTTCCTTCGTCGTGTTTATTATGAAGCAGGCAGTCCTGCAGAGGCAGGGAAGCGCTTTCTTTGAACAAAAACAAAATGCGAAGACTCGAGTCTGGAGCCTTCAACACTGGGAGCCAAACAGCGTCGTCCAAATCAGATCTTACTTAAAAAGAAAGGAAGGAAGGAAGAAAGAAAGGGAAGAGAAGAAAGAAAAGAGAAGGAAAGGGGAAAAAAGGAGAAAAAAGAGAAGACAAAAGAAAAGAAAAAAGAAAAGGAAAGGAAAGGAAAGAAAAGGGAAAAAAATCTCCGCCTGGAGAGTCAGCAGAAATACTGTTACCCTCCCCGTGAGCAACAAACCGTTTATCAAAAACGCCTTCCCCATCCCCCACCTGCTCTTTGCCATTACTACAAACTCTTTGCTCCATTATCTTACACTTGAGCAGAAAATCGTTAGAAATATTTGGAAACGAAATAATGTGTCACTATCCTTCGAAAAAAGGCTAAAAATAGCACACAAGCTGACTTAACCGGAGGGTGTCTTTCTCCCTTTCCTTCTCTTTCCTGAGGGCTGGGCATTGAGAGGGGGTTGTGAAGTTGTCCTCGGCTGTAGGAAACAGTGAGCACTGGATAAAGGGACATCAGTTAGACATTCTGCAGGGATTTTATGCGCCCCTTTCACACCTTCCCTAAATGGGATAAACTTGATTATCCTAAACCCACCTCTGACTTAAAAGCACTTCCCTCTCTGTGAATAAAGAATTTGTATTTTCTGTTAAGATGGAATGAGATGTGCAAATATCCAACTGAAAGGAAGAGTCAGGCGGGGCACAGTGAAAATCCCCAAACACCTTTCTGAACAAGTGAATGTGCGCTTAAGCCATTCATTCCAGAGTGGATTTTTATTATGAGAAAAATGAAAAGTGCTTGCATGAAATTTTTATGCAATTAACACTGTTCCTGGGGAAGATTTGGTCCAGGATTAAATGAACTAACCTGCCGTGAATAGACGTCCAGTCTATTCTTAAAAAAAAAAAAAAAAAAAAAAATCTGTAAAATGCCTCCCCCTCCCCCCCCCCCAACTATTTACAAGTATAAAGGATCTTCTTACAATTTGGGGTTAGGAGCAGATCTTCCACAGAGTAGGGAAAGAGGATGCAAAGATTCACCCCCTCCCAACAGGCAGACAAACTGGCCCCATTCTCTTTCTGATATGGGCTTCAAGGTAGAAGTTAGAGGTCAAGTTGTACCCATAATAAACATACTATACTAAAGGGGGTTCTTGGCATATGTGAAGGGAAAAGAGAGGCATGGATCCTAAAACAATCCGAACCGATGAGCTCCAAACGTTGGGAGCCGCGGCTCCAGATCCCTGACCACCGAATTCGGGGACCATCCCCGGTGACCCAGCGCAGGGGGTGCCCGGGCCCTGTCGCGGAAGAAGCAGCTAAGGGTGACAGCGAGGGAGCAGTCAGAGGAGCGGGAGGAGGGGAGGACAACCCAGGGGGTTGGGGAACACCGCAGGTAGAGAGGCCAGGCGGCAGCACCGGGCGGGCGGGAGCACCCTCCACGGACAGCGCTGGCGGGTGGTGCCACTCCGCCGCTGCTGGGAGTGCTCTAACTTCACACCTTCCCCTGCCCGCTCTGCTCAGTTGCCCCCTCCCCATTTCACACCCCGTGTCTGAAATGGATTTTATTCAAGCAGTGGTGTGTGTTTTACATCAGTGCTCACCGTCAACAGTGTACCTGATCAGAAAAATTAGAAGAAAAGAAAAAGAAACCGGCCCACGTGAAACTTTTTTGCTGGTTAAAGCCTGGAGGCTTTTCAGCCTGCTCTCATCTCAACTTCTAGCAAATCACTCGTGTGTCTGGTGTGCTCTGTGTGTGTTCCCTCTTTTTAACTTGGTAGGATATGTAGCCTTATCTCAATAGCTTTAGCGCTTTATCCCATAAAGAAGAAATCCTCTACAGCCTTGTTTCCACCGATGAAAACTTTTAGAAGGACACACACATCCACCTTTTCAGGCACTCTCTGCACCCCAGCCCGAGAGCCAGCTTCCCCTCAACCCCGCCCTTGGCTCCCTCAATTTTTACGTTGCCAACAGGTTTCCAAAAGTTTGAAATTATGAGCAGAATTATTCAATCTTGCAGTCTTTGGAAGGCTGATATGAATCTCTAAAATGAACGGACTAAACGTGGCAGCAAGCCACGTAGGTGGGGAACACTTTGTCCTTCGCTCCTTGCAGGTGACTTACAGGACTTTCCAGGGCACAATTTACAACACAGTTACAACCAGAACTCACGCCTTCCTTCAACCGCACATCCAACCTGAAACATGCAATATTGTAGTCCTCCGATGGGACTGAGCAGGCGGGTGAGCCCTGCTCTAGCGTAGGGGACAGAGCAATGGGGAATGCCCCGCCTGCAAATGAGGCGGCGAGGGGGACCCACCGAACAGAGACCGAAGGGCACGGCTCCCACAGACTAAGGTCCCTTTCCTTCCCACACCTCTCCGGTTACTAGAGATTAGTGAGCTGGAAACACATCAAGATAGGGAGTGTGGAGGTGGGACAGGCGATCAGAAGGTAGGGCGACCACTCGAGTGCCACCCAAAGGTCTGCAGATCGTGCAGGCGAATGCAGCCGTGCCCCCACCCCAGCCCTGGCCCAGCCGCCCCGGACGCGCCACGCGCCTGCCGGTAAGCTCTGGGGCACAGACAACAGCCACACAGCACTGACAACACGCAGACGACACCGGCGAGGTGCACACCAACACACCCAACGACAGGCTCCGCCATGGCGAGGCGGCTGCCAACCTGGAGCGCACGGGAAAAGCCAGTCGGGTCCTCGGCCTCCTTCCTCCAAAGCACGTTACCTAAACGTCGCAGATTGTGTCCAGCCTGTTCCTGGTCCACACTAAAGATTATGGGAACGCAGGAGTCGTGGGTGCGCGCGGGTGGGCCGGGCGGGGAGCCTCCCCTTCTGGGTCCCGTCGGTTTTATTTCGGGAGCGGGAGGGGGAGGAGGGAGGGCTGGGGGAGGGGAGGGGAATCCCAAATTAAAATAACCCTCAGTTATGAGGACGCTCCGTGGCATCGGATATTCACACCGGCAACAGTCACATTACGTTCGCCTTCGCCAGATGGCGGCCGGTTCAACTTCCCGGGATCTCGCAAAGTCAGGCTGTGCACCCGAGCGCTCGCCGGAGTGTGGGGACGCAGGCCGGCCCGGGACAGCCGGGGAGCCGCGCAGCGCGGGCCGGGGCCCGGCCTGGGCGGGGGGCGCGCGCCGGGCTCACCGGTTCCGGACGAGGAGGTCTCCGTCCCCGGGGAGTGGCACCGGGCAGTCCCGGCACAGGGTGACGGCCTCGCGGAAGTTGGGGCTCAGACGGGTCGCCACCAGCTTCTGCATGGCGCGGGGGATGTTGGAGCCCTGGAAGTCCAGGAAGTGGCGGGCGTACGACATGTCCACGATGGTCCGGGCCCCGGCGGGCGCCAGCCGAAGCATGGCCCGCGCCTCTGCCCGCTTTCTGCGCCGCCGCCGGCCGGGGTCGCGCCCAGCCCGGGCCGCTCGGCTCGGCTCGGCTCGGCGCGGGCGGGCGGAGCAGGCGGGTCCGCCCCTCCTCCGGCCCGCGTGCTCCCCTCGACTCCCTCCCCCCCCTTCCCCACTACGACTGGCTCCCTCTCTCCCCCTCCCTCCCCGCCGCGCGCAGCGCCGGCGGTCCGCGCAGCCCCCGCGGTTCCCGGACGCGCCACCCCCGGGGTCCCGGCCTGGGGATCGCTGCCACCCCGGCCGCTGCTCCTTTAATCTTTTTGTTTTGGTTTGAATCTGCTCGGCGCAGACTGGCCAAGGATCCTCTCCGCCCTCCCCCTTTCTCCCGGCGTCCGGGAGGCACCGGATATCCCCACCCTCCCCACGCTCTAAAAGCCGGATTTGACTCCTCTAAAAGGGTGAGGGGGGCGGCGAGGGGAGCTGCGCGTCCCGCGACCGCCGCGGCCCTGAGCCGGCGGCAGCCCCGGGCGTCCTCGGAGCGGCGCGGCGCCGAGCGGCCGGCGCAGGCACCTCCCCTTCCCGTGCGAAGCGTTCACTTCCTTGCAAGGTGGTACGAATCAACCCCGAGCGCGGCCGGGGCGGCGGGGCACGGCCGGGGGCCCCGAGCCGCGCGGGGAGCCCCCGCCGCCAGTGCACGCGCGTAGGCACCCAGCGCGGGGCGGGGACGCCCAGAGCACCCGGCGCCCCAGGCTCCTGGCCCCCCGGGCCCCGGAACGCCTTGCCCGCGCCTTCTGCCCTCAGCCTGTCCCATGCAAGTTGCACGAACTAAGCCATTTTATTTATTTTGGCCTAGATTTCGTGTTTTTCCATGAATGTTTTAAGTAGCCTCTACAAGACTGTTACAGGTTCCCATTGGGAAAGGACGCAAAAATTGGAAACTAGAGGGCCATATTCCCAGAGCACATAAGCATTTTAAACTTCTAGGTGGGGATGCCGAAGGACTTAATTGAATTGGAGACGTTGCAATTATGTATGAAGACCTCATTTTATAACCCAGCTAGAAGGATCCGACGTTCCATCATGTCAATTTTCTCCCTAATTGTCTATATTGACCAAATAATCAATTCACTTTTCGTAGAGGGACCGAATTGAGTATCTTCCACATTTTTGTATGATAAGCTGAGTCCATCTTTACATTTTTATTAAAGGTATACATTTTAATTAAAAAAACCCACTCTTGTTTTACACTTAACCTAGAATTACCAAAATCATGAAGCCACACAGTGCCCCCCCCCCCCATCAAATCTAACATCCTAACTAAGACTGCAAAAATGACACAGGTATTTTTATCTCAAATGTTGGACATTCTCATCCAAGGATAGTTGGTGTCCACGTGGGTGCGTGTGTATGAATGTTCCAGGGGGTGGGGGGGTGGACTTACAGGTTTAAAAATCTGCAGGAACTAGTGTCTACTTAACTTGGCTTATAACACATGGGTTTTGCCCGGTATCAGCCAGCGGATTACAATAACAAACCCCTCAATGTCTTTCTCCAATGTGCAATCTTTTATGTTATGCTGCATTAAGATTTCTTTCTTTCTTTTTTTTTTTTTTTTGTCATATTGTTTAGCTCCGGAAAGAAAAAAAAAAAAAAGAAAACAAAGCAATTAAAAAGATTGACAGGTATGGTTTGTGAGAGACCTATTTGTAATTGTCAGGGTGACGTTGGCGAGAGGAGGAGGAGTAAAAACTGAAGCAGGAAAAGCAGCTCGATGTGTCTGTCTATCAGTTGAGACTGTCTGAAAGCTCTGCGATCCGAATGTGTGTTATATTTCACTGAAAAGAGAAGAGAGCGAGAGTGCATCTCCCTCTCTCCCAGGAGTTTGGGGGGGGACTGTCCACGCTCATCTCGCCCACCCAGTGAATGTCCGCTCGTCGCCCCTTTGCACACATTCTCCGGGTTGTTGTTGTTGGCTTTTTTTTTTTTTGGAGGGGGGTGCTTTTTGTGTATTTTTCAAAATTTTTCTGTTGGAAGATCAAGACCGGCCAAAAATCCATGATCAAAATGTGTTTGCATTAGATTTCGCGGTGGAAGAAGCGGCGATCCTGGCGGCAAAGCCCCGCGGGGAGCGCGGGGCACCAAGTGACGCTCCGGCGGGGTGACACTGTTTGATCTGTGACTGTTTGGAAGGTGGAGCAGCGCCTGACATCTCCCCCACCCCCCCGGCGCATGTATGTACGGGGGCTTCACTCCTCTGTCTTGTTTGCTTTCTTCCTCTTAGACTAAGTGCGGGAGGAAAAGGACAGCCTGGATCGGCCTCGCTGGCGCACAATGAGAAAGCTGCGACCCGCGCACTAAAACCACTCGCCGCGACCCCCGAGCAGCGACGCGAGAGGGGGAGAGAAAGTTGCGCTCGGAGACTCTCTGCTCGCGGAGGAAGGCGCGGGGGAGCGCCCGGAGCGGCGCCCGAGGAGCGCCCGCCACAGCAGCGCGGCGGCGGGAGGCGGCAGCATGGAGCGCGGGCCGCGGGCCGGCCCTCCGAGCGCCCGCCGCTGCGCCCGCGGCCCGCGCCGGGGATGACTCCGGGCTCGGCGCCCAGGCCCCGCGCGCTCCGCCCGCAGCCCGGCGGCCGGGACGCGGCCCGCGCGGCCGCCGCCGCCGCCTCCTGAGCGGCCCCGGGCGCGGCCGTCCATGCGAGCGGCGCCCCGCGGTCCGCGGCGCGCCCGGAGCCCGGAGCCCGCGGGGACGAGGCCAAAGTTGGGCGCGCCGCGGAGTTGCGCCCGCGCCCGGGGCCCGGGACCCCGCGCCCCGCGAACTCGGGCGGCGGCTGAGGCGACGGCTGCGGCGGCCCGAGCAGCATGCCGAGGAGGAAGCAGCAGGCCCCCCGGCGCTCGGCAGGTAACGCGCGCGGCCCGCGCCGCGGGGAGCGGGGCCGGGGGGCGCGGGAGCGGGAGGGCGGGGGTCGCGGCCCGGCTGCGGGGCGGGTGTGTGTGTGTGTGTGGGGGGGGTGGACCGCGGGGCGGGGGGCCGCGGGCCTCGGCGGCTGCGGGGCGGCCCCGAGCTGGGGAGGGGAGGCCGGGCCCGTCCCCGGGCCGCGCTCGCCGCGGGGCTGCCGTCTCCGTCCGGGGGCCCCCACCTGGGCCGGCGCGTGGAGCGGAGAAACTTCGCGGCGCTTCTCCGCGCGGTGAGAAGCGCCGACGGGCCGGAGAGGCCGGGGGAGGCCGGG